>NC_092525.1:4880255-5177389 GCF_037038585.1 Patagioenas fasciata | reverse complement strand
CAAGATTCCACCCTACACCAACTGCTGACAAACACACGCTGTCCTCACCAAAGCCAAACGCTGCAACAACCAGCGACAACTCAAATTTGCGTGGGCGGTGCAAAATTGCAGGGGTGAGCTAACGCAGAGCTGGGCTTGAAAGCTGCAGAGTGTGCACCCTGTGGTATAACGTGGCGAGCTACTGCCATTCTGCCTTCTCCCTGGGAGAAGCGCGTGAGCAGAGGCTGCTTCAAGGCACGATGGGAAGGGTTTGGTTCTCCGGGTCTCTCAGGGCGAGAGCGATAAATGTGATCTGTGTCGTGGCGCAGGAACTTCCCGTACACTTGCTCCTCCATTCGGTCTCGGGTGCTGCAAGAGAGGGAGCGAGAGATTCAGGGCAAGATTGACAACCTCGGCGTCCCCGTCCCAGCCACGGGTCACCCAAACCTGCAGACATCCCGGGAGGCCCCCTAAGATTTACACTCCCCTATGCCCCACCCTTGAAGCCTGGACATCGCCAGAACCATAGAGCAAGTATTTCTTGAGGAGGCACCCAAAGGCTCCGTGTTCTCTTTCAGGCAGATGCTAGCGCAAGATTGCAAATCATCTCACAGCTACCAGGAAGGTAAAAAATAACGTCTTGAAATGGGAAAGGAACAGGTATTGTTTCTCTTCATCACCTCCCTCATTGCCACGTTATCAAGGTCTCCCGCAATGTTCCACAGGAAACTTGAAGCTTGGAATTCCTGGTATTCTGAACCTGGGCAAGAAAGGAAGAAAAGCATGAGACTGATCATAAAGAGGGTGGCTGCTTGTAACATGGAAAGAGCAGTAACAAGGTAAAAAGATATCACTTTTCCTTAGAGAGCTCTCAAAGCTGCCTGTTAAGGACAAGAAAAACAAACTTGTGACGGACCATTACTTAAAATCCAAGGCCCAGGAAGCGATCTAATGTACATTGAAACGCGGGCCACGAGACAGTGGAAGTGCCACGAGCTGAGACTGAAGGGACAGAGGATGAATTTCCAAAGAAGTTTAGGTTTCGATGTCAAAACGGAAAATTCTACGTCATTAAAATATAATGCAAAAGTCAGTGTAAAATCAAGTAAGGCAACGACTCCAAATGAACTCCCAGGCGCTTCAGTCACTCAGCAGATCAAAAATGCGGATCATTTCTCACCTGCCCACCTCCCAAACCCCAGCCTATGTCCCCTGCTTCCAGCTTACCTGAGCCCAGATTAAAGGAGGATTTCAGAGGCCATGCCAAGTTCTGCTGCTCCTCGTTCGGGTTGCCAGTCTTCCTCCTCGCTCTGGAATTGCAGGTCAACCGCCTTCCTGTTCTTCTTTGATTGACGCTGAGCTGCCGCGTTACCCGCTGCCGTCTGAGCGGATCTCGGGGAGCCTCTGGAACCGCCAGAGCGCTCCCCCCACCAACATTCTCTTGCCTTGTTTTCGGGGTTCCTCTTCACCAGCTGAGGCGCCCTCCCACCCCCCGCCGCCCTCTTACCTTTTTCTAGAGGTCTCTTGAGCCACCAGCAAGCTCCCCCGCACCTTCCCTCAGCGATCTTGGCCCGCCAGAGGCCTGCCCCTCGTCAGCCTCCTCCCCTTTTCCTGGGTGCTGCTTGAACCACTGGTGGGCTCCCCTCCACCATCCTCTCGTCCTTTGCAGGGGAGTCTCGTGACTCACCAGAGCGCTCTCCGCCGTTGCCTTGCTGGGGTTATTGACACCGCTTGACTTGCCAGAGCGCTCCCCCTCGCAGTTCTCTTGTTGGATTTCTTGGGACCTTTTGAACCAGTGGAACAACGGGAATGCTCCCCCCCACTGTGACCTTGCCTTTCTTCAGTGCGATCTTGACGTGCTGGAGCACTTCCCCGCGCCGTCCTCTTGCCTTTTACTGGGGAGTCTCTTGAATATCCACAGCACTCCCCCCTGCCATCCTTTACCAGATTTTTTGACACTTCTTGACATCTCGGAGTGCTCTCACTCACCCTTGTCTTGCCTATTTTCAGGGCGCTCCTGTCCCGCTGGATGCTCCTCCCTGCTGTCCTATTGCCAGATTGAGAATTCTCGACCTGTCCCAGCGCTACCCCACCGTCCTTCTGCCTTCTACCTGGGAAGTCACTTGAAGAACTGGAGCACTCCCCCCTGCTGTCCTCTTGCCTTTCTTCACTGAGATTTTGGCCTGCCAGAGCACTCCTCCCTGTTGTCCTCTCACTGGATTTCTTGGGACCTCTTGACCCACTGGGTCTCTCCTCCTGCTGTCCTTTGGCCTTTCTTTAGTACAATCTCAGCCTGCTGGAGCGCTCCCCCTCGCCGTCCTCCTGCTGGATTTCTTGGAACCTCTTGACCCCTTAGGGCGTTCCCCCTGCCACCCTCTTGTGGTTTTTGGGGGAGTCTTGTGACCAACCAGGCCGTTTCCCCCCACCATCCTCTTCCCCTTTTTTTCCTGGGTGCTTCTTGATCCACCAGAGTGCTCTCAAAGCTGCCTGTTACCATCCTCTAACCATTCTCTTGCCTTTTTTGGTGGAGTCTTGTGACTCACCGGAGCGTTCTCCACCATTGTCTTGCTGGATTTGTTGACATCGCTTGACCTGCCGGAGCGCTCCCCCTCACAGTTCTCTTCCTGGATATCTTGGGACATTTTGAACCACTGGGGGGCTCCCACCCGCCATCCTCTTACCGCATTTATTGAGACGTCCTGATCTGCCAGAGCGTTCCCCCTCGCCGTCCTTTTGCTGGATTTCTTGGGATGCCTTAAACAACTGTGGGGCTCCCACCCACCATCCTCTAACCGCATTTATCGAGATCTCCTGATCTGCTGGAGCGCTCCCCCTTGCCGTCCTCTTGCTGGATTTCTTGGGATCTCTTGGACCACTGGGGGGGCTCCCACCCGCCATCCTCTTACCGCATTTATTGAGACTTCCTGATCTGCTGGATTGCTCTCCCCCTGGCCTTCCTCTTGCACTTTTTTGGGGGAGTCTTCTTCACACATCCGAGCGCTCTCCCTCACCCTTGTCTTGCCTCTAGTCAGGGCGCTCTTCTCCCGCTGGAACGCTCCTCCCCGCCATCCTATTGCCAGACTGAGAATTCTTGACCTGCCGCAGTCCTGCCCCACCATGCTCCTGCCTTCTGCCTGGGAAGTCACTTGAAGAACTGGAGCGCTCTCCCCCGCTGTCCTCTTGCCTTTCCTCAGTGGGATTTTGGCCTGCTAAAGAGCTCCTCCCTGTCGTCCTCTTGCTGGATTTCTTGGGACTTCTTGACCCATTAGGGCGTTCCCCCTGCCACCCTCTTGTGGTTTTTGGGGGAGTCTTGTGACCAACCAGGCCGTTTCCCCCCACCATCTTCTTCCCCTTTTCCTGGGTGCTTCTTGATCCACCAGAGTGCTCCCCTGCACCATTCTTTTGCCTTTTTTGGGAGAGTCTTGTGACTCGCCGGAGAGTTCTCCACCATTGTCTTGCTGGATTTCTTGACATCGCTTGACCTGCCGGAGCGCTCCCCCTCGCAGTTCTCTTGCTGGATTTCTTGGGACGTCTTAAACAACTGAGGGGCTCACACCCACCATCCTCTAACTGCATTTATCCAGATTTCCTGATCTGCCGGAGCGCTCGCCCCTGCTGTCCTCTTGCTGGGTTTCTTGGGACCTCTTGACCCACACGAGCTCTCCTCCCCACCGTCTTCTTGCCGGACTTATTGAGACTTCTTGACCCGCCAGAGTGTTCCCCCTCATCACCCTCCTGCCTTTTTCTGGGGATTCTCTTCAACAACTGAAGAGCTCCCCCGCACTGTCCTCTTCCCTTTTTTCTGGGTGATTCGTGAATCACCGGTGAGCTTCTCCTTACCACCCTCTTGGGCTTTTTTCAGAGCAACCTTGACCCATCAGAGCACCCCCTCACCGTCCTCTTGCCAGATGTACTGAGGGTTCTTCATCTGCCACAGCGCTCCCCCACGCCGTCCTCTTCCTGGATTTCCTGGAACCTTGTGAACCACTGGGGGGCTCCCACCCACCATCCTTTTACCGCATTTATTGAGACGTCCTGATCTGCCAGAGCGCTCCCCCTCGCCGCCCTCTTGCTGGATTTCTTGGGACCTCTTGAACCACTGGGGGCCTCCCACCCACCATGCTCTTACCGCATTTACTGAGACTTCCTGATCTGCTGGAGCGCTCCCCCTCGCCGTCCTCTTGCTGGATTTCTTGGGTCCTCTTGACCCATTAGGGCGTTCCCCCTGCCACCCTCTTGTGTTTTCTGGGGGAGTCTTGTGACCAACCAGAGTGCTCCCCCCCACCATCTTCTTCCCCTTTTCCTGGGTGCTTCTTGATCCACCAGAGTGCTCCCCTGCACCATTCTCTTGCCTTTTTTTGGGGGAATCTTGTGACTCACCGGAGCGTTTTCCACCATTGTCTTGCTGGATTTCTTGACACCGCTTGACCTGTTGGAGCGCTCTCCCTCACAGTTCTCTTGCTGGATATCTTGGGACCTCTTGAACCACTGGGGAGCTCCCACCTGCCACCTTCTTACCGCATTTATTGAGACTTCCTGATCTGCTGGATTGCTCTCCCCACCGGCCTTCCTCTTGCACTTTTTGGGGGAGTCTTCTTGACACGTCCGAGTGCTCTCCCTCACCCTCGTCTTGCCTCTAGTCAGGGCGCTCTTCTCCCGCTGGAACGCTCCTCCCCGCCATCCTATTGCCAGACTGAGAATTCTTGACCTGCCACAGTCCTGCCCCGCCATGCTCCTGCTTTCTGCCTGGGAAGTCACTTGAAGAACTGGAGCGCTCTCCCCCGCTGTCCTCTTGCCTTTCCTCAGTGGGATTTTGGCCTGCTAAAGAGCTCCTCCCTGTCGTCCTCTTGCTGGATTTCTCGGTACCTCTTGACCCACTGGGTCTCTCCTCCTGCCGTCCTTTTGCCTTTCCTTAGTACATTCTTGGTCTGCTGGAGTGCTCCCCCCCACCATCCTCTTGCTGGATTTCTCGGGACCCCTTGTCCCATATAGGACATTCCCCCCCACCACCATCCTGGTGTGTTTTTTAGGAGAGTCTTGTGATCGACCAGAGCGCTCCCCCCTTGACATCCTCTTCCCCTTTTTCTGGGTGACTTTTGAACCACTGGTGAACTCTCCCCCATCATCCTCTTGCCACATATATTGAGACTTGTTGATCCGCCAGAGCGCTTCCCCCACTGTCCTCTTGCCAGATTTACTGATACCTCTTGTCCTGTCAGAGCGCTCCCTCTCGCAGTCCTCTTTGTTCAGTTTGTAGGGTAGGAGGGGGGATCTCTGATTACAGAAAGGTCCCTTTGTTCTAGGAGACATTCCCTTGCTCCATGCTTCAGGTTGCCCATCTTCCCTCTCATTTTCAATATGCACGTCCATCACCTTCCTCCTCTTCTTTCTTGATCCCTCGACTCCCGCATGAACTCAAATCCTCTTTCTTGATCACTCTTTCTCGTAAGTTCACAACCTTACTTTCCTTTCTTGCTTTCGCCTTTGTGAGCTGCTCCACCCAAACCGAAATGCCCTGAAGACAGAAATACACCCACCCCAAGCCCGTACAGTCACATAGGGGGTGAGTCCGCTCGCTGACGCATCCCCACATCCCACAGCAAGCCCACCTTGCCTTGGCCCCGGCCCCCCGCACAGGCCTTCCCACCAACCCAGCCCCTCCGTAGCAGCACAGTTTCCCAGCATGCACCCCACAAAGACTTTCTTTGCCAGTCACCCCTGGCACTTACAGCAACACACCACATCAGCATCAAGAGCCCTGGGAGTGGAGAGCTGGCCAGGCCCTCACCCCGGCAGGATCCTCTTCCCCCTCCTTTAGCTGATGGCAGACAGACAAGACACCTCCCAAGAGGTGTCCAGCCCTCTCTCTCAACCACTCATGAGTACAAAAGCCCAGCCTCTACTCACCCACCCCGCCTCCCAAAACCCCACCAGCAGCCCCTGGTCCCAGCTGAACAGCAGCCAGTGCTGAAGATCTGGCTCGTGTTGTCGGACACAACCTTCCCATGGATGTCTGGGCCCCTGAGCAGTTTCCAGGGGTGGGAGGGCGCAGTCCTGATTACAGGGAGGTCCCTGTCCCAAGGGGGACATTTTCTTCCTCCTCACTCCTGACTCGCAGCTCCATCACCTTCCTCCTCTTCTTTCTTGATCCCTCCTGACTCGCAGCTCTACCACCGTCATCTTCTTTCTTGATCCCTGTTGACTTGCAGATGCACTCCAATCCTCTTTCTTGATCGCTCTTCCTCGTAGGTTCACCACCTTCCTCTTCTTTCTTGCTTTCGCCTTTGCGAGCTGCTCCACCCAAACAGAGATGCACAGAAAACAAAAATATACCCACCCCAGGCCCGTACAGTCACACGAGGGGGCGAGTCCGGTCGCTGACGCATCCCCACACCCCACCACAAGGCCACCTTGCCTTGGCCCCGGCCCCCCGCACAGGCCTTCCCACCAACCCAGCCCCTCCGTAGCAGCACAGTTTCCCAGCATGCACCCCACAAAGACTTTCTTTGCCAGTCACCCCTGGCACTTACAGCAACACACCACACCAGCATCAAGAGCCCTGGGAGTGGAGAGCTGGCCAGGCCCTCACCCCCACCCCGGCAGGATCCTCTTCCCCCTCCTTTACCTGCTGGCAGACAGACACCTCCCAAGGGATGACCACCCTGCTCCCTTAACTGCTCCCAAGTCCAAGAGCCCAGCCCCTGCTCACCACCCCCACCTCCCAAAACACAGCCAACAGCCCCTGCTCCCATTTTACCACTTTACCCCCGAGCACGGTTTCTAGGGGTGGGAGGGGGACGCACTAATCACAGATCGTTCCCTGTGCTTAAGGATACATTCTCCTTCTCGCTGGCTCAGCCTGCCCATCTTCCTCCTCACTCTTGACTCGTAGCTCCATCACCTTTCTCCTCTTTTGTCCCCTCCTGACTCACAGGTCCACCACTGTCATCTTCTTTCTTGACTCTGCTTGACTCACAGGTGCGCTCCAGTCCTCTTTCGTGATCGCTCTTCTGTGTCAGTACACGGAAGACCGGGCACATGAGAAACTGCAAGAGTCAACAGCATGAGAACAAGCATTAGTGGAAAAATACAAGAACAAAGGACTGTATGCTATGTGATACATCAAGGACAGAGGAGTTGATACAGGATTGATGCATCAAGGACAGAGGGACAGCTTGTGATAGACAAAAAAGGTGTTTATGGCAGTGACATTGGTGGGAACACAAAACACATCACTTATGTAATGACTAACTTAGCTAATCAACAAATGCTTGAGCAAGCATCATAGCGAGTATAAACGCAAGCCTGAATTTGTAATAAACATCTCTCATTGCACCTTAAAAGAGAGTCCGTACCGCATTCGCTACAAATGGCGCCCTGGAACAGGGACTTTCAGCGTGCCTATAAAGGCAGTAGCCGCTCTGGTAGCGAAGCCCAATCGAACCAGGAAACAGGACCGGGAACCAGGACAGTGCGCGCCCACCACCAACGAAAGGTGAGCGATTGGGAACCATGGGAGGGAAGTTATCCCTTAAGCAAAGACAAACCCTGGATGTCCTTCAACATGCGCTACAAACGCAAAATCAGGATGTATCAGGGGTCTGATTGGTGAGTTTATTACAATGGATTGCTAATCATGTGCTAGACTTTCCTACAACTGGTACATTTCAGTTGGAGACATGGCACAAAGATGAATGAGAATTATATGAACAGGTAACGACTGGAGATAAAGCTGCTTGCAAATATTCATCTACTTGGGGAAAAATTATGACTACTAAGATACAGGATACAGGACTGATACATCAGGGACAGAGGGACAGCTTACTATAGAAAAAAATGCGTATATGGCAGTTACATCGCTCATGTAATGTCTAACTTAGCTAAAGAGCAAATGCTTGAGCAAGCATCATAGCGAGTATAAATGCAAACCTGAGTTTGTAATAAATGTCTCCCATGGCACCTTACCGTGAGTCCACGCCAGATTCGCTACACTCTTCCTCATAGGTTCACCACCTTCCTCTCCTTCCTTGCTTTTCCTTTGCACGCTGCTCCACCTGAAGAGAAACACACAGAGGACTGAGCTACACCAGCCCAAGGGCACTACAATCAGACAGGGGCTGAGTCCGGGGGCTGACACCTCCCCACACCCCACAACGAGCCCACCTTGCCTTGGCCCCGGCCCCTCGCACATGCCTTAGAGATATCATAGCTCAGTACAAATCCCCACAGTCCTCACCTGCTGTTTGGTGCTTGCGGAGGGTCACACTCCCTGTGCCCCAGGGCACTGGCCCTACACGGCCAAGCTCGGCAGCGGGACTGTCTGGAGCTGCCGCTGGCCGGTTCTCCAGCTTTAGGGTCACCCGCAGAAGCCCGCTCTCCTCAGCTCTGCACACCCATCCAGTTGCGCCGCCCAGGCAAAGTCAGCTTCACCCTCTGCTCTACACCTCACCTGCAAACAACCAACTCTTCAACTGACAACTGTCCAAAACCCACCGACAAACTCTCCACACCTCAGCCTTTCGTTTGCAACTGCTGCCTCTAGTGCATCTCACAGGCAAGCCTTCAAAATCCCCTCATCCTGCAATAATACTCCAGCACTGATCACCTGCGGGAACAACTACCACAATACCATGCAAACACCAACCAGTTCTGGCACGGAAATATCACTTTCTCCTCAAGATTCCACCCTACACCAACTGCTGACAAACACACGCTGTCCTCACCAAAGCCAAACGCTGCAACAACCAGCGACAACTCAAATTTGCGTGGGCGGTGCAAAATTGCAGGGGTGAGCTAACGCAGAGCTGGGCTTGAAAGCTGCAGAGTGTACACCCTGTTGTTTAACGTGGCGAGTCACTCCCATTCTGCCTTCTCCCTGGGAGAAGCGCATGAGCAGAGGTTGCTTCAAGGCACGATGAGAACGGTTCGGTTCTCCGGGTCTCGGAGGGTGAGAGTAATAAATGTGGTCTGTGTCGTGGCGCAGGAACTTCCCATCCACTTGCTTCTCCATTCAGTCTGGTGCTGCAAGAGAAGGAGAGAAAGAAAAAGTTAGGACCGAGTTAACAACCTCATCATCCCTGACCCCTAATCTGCAGGAATCCTAGGAGGCCTGATATAATTTTGCTCATCTCCCTGTCTTTGCTGGAATACTTTACTGTAGAAATTTCTGTCATCAACATTCTCTTAACCGATCTGATGTGTTCATAGTTCCTAGCCCAGCATCCTTTCCTCAAAGTACCTCAGCATTTCCCTTTGAAACCACACCTTAGTGCCATCCCGTCCCAGAGCTACCTCAGCATTTCCCACTGCAGCCTCTGCGATGCCATCTCCTCCCTGAGGTACCTCAGCCTTTACCACCAAAACCTCTCTCCCTTCCGTCCTCTCCTTTAAGTCCCTTAGCCTTTCCCATCAAAGCCTCCCCCGATGTCATCCCCTCCCTGAGGTACCTCAGCCTTTCCCGTCAAAGCCTCCCCCGATATCATCCCCTCCCTGATGTACCTCAGCCATTCCCGTCAAAGCCTCCCCCGATATCATCTCCTTCCCGAGGTAGCTCAGCCTTTCTTGTCAAAGCCTCCCCCGATATCATCCCCTCCCTGAGGTACCTCAGCCTTTCCTGTCAAAGCCTCCCCCGATATCATCCCCTCCCCGAGGTACCTCAGCCTTTCCTGTCAAAGCCTCCCCCGATATCATCCCCTCCCTGAGGTACCTCAGCCTTTCCCGTCAAAGCCTCCCCCGATATCATCCCCTCCCCGAGGTACCTCAGCCTTTCCTGTCAAAGCCTCCCCCGATATCATCCCCTCCCCGAGGTACCTCAGCTTTTCCCGCCTAAGCTCCTCCCGCACCGTCCCGCCCTCAGGTTCCTCTGCCGCTCCCTCCGTTCCCGGCCCCCCCCGCCCCTCGCGCCCCCCCTTGGCGCTCCCGACCCGCCGCTGCCCCCTCCCGCTCGCTTTCCTCCCTCTGTCCTGTGTCACTACGGGGGCTCCCCCTCCGCCCCACGGCCCCGCCCGAGCCCCGCGCAGCGCTCAGCGCGGGGCTCCCTTCCCTCACAGCCGCCCGCGTGCTTCCCCCTCGCCCCAGCCGGGGGCCGCGCTGTTGCGGCTGGCTGCCCCTCGCCTTCCTCCTTCCGAAACCAGCCCGTCTGTCACCCTCCAGCCTCGCCCCTCAGCCGGTCCCGGGCCGCCCCGTCCAGTCTCCCCGCTGTCCGCCCGCCCCTCGCTCACCGCCGGCCCCGCCGTTCCTCGCGCGCTGCTCCAGCCGCCGCCCCTCCGGCACGCGCTCCGCGGCCCGCGCACTTACGCAGCGTGTCCCCGCCCATCCCGCGCAGGAGCCAATCCCGTCCGCGTCCGCCACCGGGCTGCGCCCCCCCCCCCCCCCCCCGCCTCCGCGCCCGGCTCTGGCCCCCCCTGCCCCTCGCCTCCCGTCCCGGAGCCACCGGCGGCCGCAGAGCGGCGCTGTCCGCCCGCAGGGCGGGGCCGGGAGCTTTCAGGCTGCGTCTGCCCGGGACCGAGGGCTCTGCCGCCTGCCCGGGACAGCCCGGGACCGAGGGCTCCGCCGCTGCAGCCCGTTTCGTGCCGCTTGCGCCCCCCAGGTTACACGGCTGCAGCCTTCCTGCTGGTTTAGCTCACACACCTTTCTTCTTTCTAACTGCACAGCAGTTCACACTCACAAAAGTTCGTGCTGGTTGGCGTAAGAGTATCTGCATAAGAATTTACAAACATTACAAAGATATACCACAGACCACAGCTTTCTAAGCTTTCAAGTTAAAGTTCCATGTTTAAATAAAACAGACAATACCAGTAGAGCTGTGTACCTCTGTCGTCTTTGTTCAGAAAGAAGTGACAACACCAGAAAACACATTGACAGCCAGTGCTTTGAACAGTGAAGGTGGGATCTACAAAAGTCTGATTAAACTAAACAGCCTCAGGTCTTTATCAAGCTGCAGATCTGCCAGGAATGCTGAAATGCAAGAGTTTACTCCTGCAATATTCCACGATGGAACAGCCACTTCATATCAAATATAATCTCAAAGTTCCAAACCAGTACGTTAAAAAGCTACCAGTAAGTATTAGAAGACCACTGCAAGATCTTATTGCTTTTTGAGTTAAATAATAATTTTTCAATAAACCAAAACCCAAACAGGTTCTCAAATCTGTTGCTTATCATCCTGTTCATTCATTAGCACTGCAGCAATCAGTTTTTATACAATGTGTCAACAGAGGCGTCTAAAAAACCCCAAACAAAACTTATCCAAGTCCACGGACACCCCCGCCCTCCTTGCCCCCCCTCACCCTGAGCCCCACGATCACCACTTGGTGCGGGAGAGGAGCACAACTCGACAGACAGAACCAGAAATCCGACTGCGGTAAGAAGGAAACATCGAGGTAGTTACAGCTTCCTTAAACATTCAAAATCTGATGTCTTCCAAAACAAAGCACATCATCCTCATCATTTAAAAAGCAAAGTTGCTTTGTACGTCTCTGATCCTCACACCAGCTGAGTGGTTCTCAAGTCCGCTGAGCTCCACTGTGCAGCCACCCCCACGTCTGTGTCGCCTTGTCTGGAGTCCCCAGTCGCGGGACAGTGAGTGGGGTTGGACTCCAGTGATAAAGAAAAACACAAAGAGTCAAATTGGAAAAGTAATTAAAACAGAAGACCTGAAAGCCAGTTTAATTTTAATAACTTATTCGTACACTGCTATAAGCATATGAAGTATGGGGGTCACGAACTCTTGCTACCACATATGTGCCTTATTACAATAAGCACAGGAAACAAGGAAGTAGCATTCCTTCTATTTTTGATGTAATTATGAGCTAATACATCTCCTGAGATGGCTTCCAGACCTGATTTAGTATCTACACTGTGTTGTACTGCAGATAAATACCTCAGGTCAGCATTAATTGAAGACAATGTGCAGAATGAGCAATATGCAGGTAAGCACAAGATCCTGGATTCCTTACAAGAGTCTACTTCTAAAATTGTCTGAAAATGCTGCAGAAATTGTAGCAGATAAACAACAGTAGCCACATTTTGTCCTATGGCATTTACATAATGTTGATCCACCTGTATTAACTTGTGCCCTTTCGGAACAGAGCTGTAAACTCAGAGTGTCCAAAGACTTCTTTCTTTTGAATAGAATACGCTTAAACTGGCTGTCTTGAACAGACTGGCTGTGCAGACTTGCAGCAGTTGAATGGAGGATGTGATTCCAGTGAATGGAGACAGAAAGAAGATCAGCACAAAAGCAGCAATGACAGACCAGAGACACCCACCTAAAGCCTACGGAGACCAAAAAAAGTCGTCGCGTGGGCTTAGCAGTTGGGGAACCAGACCAAACAGCCTGGTTATTCTCCACCAGGAGGGTCTTTATCTGGCCATGATCATGTCATCAATGGAGAAACTCACCATCATCAGACAGAGTGCAGGCGTGGGCAATGAGAGCAGCAAATCCAGCACCGACACGGTGTCAGAGTTTGTACAGACAATGAACACGCTCACGGGTCTTGTTCAATACTTTACACACTATTCTGAAAAGAGACACTGATTTAACTGTTGCACAGCACATACTGTCACTTTACACAACTTGGAGAAACAAAGCAAGCTCATAAAGTTCATACTCCATACATCAGGATAGGAGGTTACTCATAAAATGCAATCATCTCTGCCAGATACAGGCAAATGCACATATTTATTTGAAGCAAATTCCAAGTTTATACCGTCATCTCAGGTCAAATTCTGCTATCAGACACAGGACACACAGCTCAAATGCCAACAGCTCATAAGAAAGCTTCACAAGAGAATGAACTAAACATACAGCTATGGAATCAAGTGTGTTTTATCAATACATCAAATGCAACTCTAATTCCCCTAGGCCCTCACGTTAATAGAAACCCCACAGAGTTTCTAGAAAGAATGTCCATAAAATTGACATGCGACATTACCCTCAGTGAGTCTCCTGAACCAGACGGCAGAGCAACCGACCCGCAGCAAGGACAACACAGAACAGACAGTTCTGCTGGAAACGCAAGGAACGGACTAAAAGTAACCATTCTGCATTACAGAATTAATGCATTGTGTCACTTTGTGTAGATAATTCACCCATAAAAATCAGTAAATATGAAGGCCACCCTTACTGATAAATGCCTATATGTTTGTAGTCATGTTTAATAAAACACACTTTGTGAGGGTTTTTTGGCTCAAGAAGGACACTGGATCAGTGTGCTTTGGGTTATTTCTGTAAGGAGCCATAACTCAACAGAAAGATAGCTTTAAGAAAGCGTGCAATTAGCTATTAATTGGACAAAATAAGTGTAGTTAACACATAATAAATAGTTTTAAATGGTCTCACAAGTAGTTCATGTGATACATTTCCCTCAGGGTCTCCTGATATCTCCCATTCATTTCTATTAAACCTGCTGAAATGAAGCTGTGTGTGTTTCATTTCAGTGATCTACAGGGAATTCAAACCAACAATAACAACTTGCCGTATTATCAGAAACAGTTTCTAAAGAGCAAACACAACAATATAGGAGGGGGGAGTGGAAGAAACACCACCTGGATTCATTTTCCCATATCAATTCTTATGAAAATACCCACAATAGGATGCAGTTATCAGCAAGGTATACAACTGCACATCTACACACAACATAACTGCATGTAATCGCACATTTTTGACCATATTAACTACAAATTGGGCAGCTATAAAATACGTCAGTTATACCTTCATTTACTTCCAGAAATCTCCACTGAAATTATTTTGTTGCTTAAATTACTGTATAATGTGCACTTTATTAATGTATTATACATTAAGTATACAAACATGTTATGAAAAAACAAATCTAGTCCCAATACCTTTGTGAGTTTTAAAGGACGCCGGTGGGTAACGGTGAACAATCAACAGTCATCCGGGTAAAACACCCATGGGCAGAGCTGAAACTTGTTTTCATTGGTAGGTTGTGTTTTTCTGCAAGTTGTGTTATCATACCTACATACAGCAAATAAAGATTTGACCCAAATTACATACCTTTATGTGCATACACACACGCACATGTTTGTGTTGTACAAAGATGCACACTGTTACTGAGATGTATAGGCATTGAATGTGTCAGGTAAGTAACATGACAAGAGGCTTGAGAGGTGGGTCTGCAGGGAATTCTCTAAGTAACATATTAATGCAACAAATCTGGTGGCATAAAGCTACGGGGGAAAAAAATCCAGCGGAGAATCAGATAAATTCACGTGTTCTTTAAAGACAGCTCATGCATTCAACCAACTCCCAGGTGGGCCTGGCTGTGGAAAGGAAAGTTTGCTTGAGCACTTAGCGCCAGTGTCTGATGAGCAGACAAAACACCAACTGCAGACCGGGGACCCCCAGTTCTCAACCAGTTCATGGCTCTGAGCATCTTCTTTCCACACACTGCGGGTAACGCTTTACATCTGCAATCCCCTCCCTAAACCCATCTTGTTCCTGGCTGAGAAGATACCAGATGTGGGAACTATTGCATGATAGAAGAATTTGTGCTGTTAAATCACAGGATTCTGAGCACTGCAGATGATCACAGTGCGGTGCTGCCCTGAGAAGAAAGGACGAGTGACTCTTGGTGTTCCCTGCTGCTCACTGCCCTGATCCTGCCCACCCTCATGTTCCAGCCACTCAGACCCCGGCCAGAATGACTGAGACAGGAGGGTCTCTTAAGGATGTTTTGTTTTGTCCAGATACCTTTAATTTGCTTATATACACAGATTTCATAAGAGGAAGCACTTGATTTCACCGATGACACGATTTCTCCAGTAACGCATCTCACCAAGATTGCCAGTTGACAGTCCCCTTAGGATGAGAGAACGTTCATGTTGAACAAACCATGAACACTTGTAGTGATTGAAACTGGGGGTTTTTCAGACAAGCACCATCTGCCTCCTGCGCCAGAGACTCAACAGAATTATGTCTCAGACATTATGGCAACAACAGCTCATCCCGCAGCAATGGGTCACTCAGAGCGAAAACAATCCCGTATGGACACCGTGTCCAGCAGCAGATGGGGCACTCAGGAGAAGGTGAATCGCGATTTACATCCCAACACCAGCCGAGGCCCGCAGACAAAGGCCGCGGGCTGACATGGGAGGGGACGGGCCTTTCGTTCTCCTTCTTTGCTTCTCTTTTCCTTTCCTACACCCTTATTTCATCTCCTCTCCCTCTATGAGCAGTATAACCTAAGGCTTAGAGCCACAAAACTCCTTTGTGTAAACCCTTTGGCTGTTAAACTGTTCACCAATTTGGCTTAAGTAGCGTAAATCTTCCTGCTAATTGGGCCAAGCTGCAAAATAAAAGGTGTTGGGGTTTTTTTGTTTATGGTCCTTGAGTACCCCATATACTCTTTTCTAACTAAGGGGACCTGAATCGGAGTCACCTCCCCACACACGGACAGCTGGGGACGTTCTGCAATGAAAACTTGTATGGAGAGGGGAACACACTGAATAGGTCAATCCAGCATTTAATAAAAGCAATGGAGTTAGCTCTTGAATTAACATTGATAACATGCTCTGCTATATTGTGGCCAGTTGCGATTGGAAACAGCGCAGTTACAAGTTCGGTGTGCATGGTCCTCTGTATACACGAAGACATCCAGCCAGCTTTAGTCACGCACCTGATCTTTCCTTCGTGTTACAGATCTCTGCAATGAAAGCTGGGAGCAACAAACATTCAGCTTTCTGATGTGTCATTAAAGAGATTTTTCTGCATTTACTACAACCTTGACCGAGCCTGTACCTGATTGCTTTAACTGGCATTAGATAAGTCATTGAGTAAGCAGTCAAGTCAGCCCGCGAGAAGACACGGAGAGGTGACAAAGTTGTAAGTCCCTAGGATGCTGGCACACCAGCACGAACACAGGCAAGCAGAAGCCTCCAACGCATTGGCAGAAATATCCTACTCAGGTACAGCAGACAAATGCAACTTATAATGGAACGGTTACAATATGCTTGGTAGAAAAAAGCTGAGGTTCCGCTGCCTCAGGCGCACAGCGGTTACTGCTGTGTGTGGTCTAACCCAGATCCAGTAGTGAGCTACACGTGTTTATCTTGGTTTGATATTTGTAGTGCACGTGTTAACGTACAGATCAATATACAAGACAAGGTCTGATGAACAAAATCTCTCTCTGAAAGATCCTGAAGTGATCACTGGAGTGATTTTCAAGGCAAAGATTCTGTCTGTCTCCAGCTCCCAGAAGACTTCAGAGGTGAAATTCTCTATAAATCCTGAGGGGGAAAGAGGGGGCTGTAAGGAACATGAACCTGAAGAACATTCAGTAGCTCTCCCGGGCGCTCTGTGACGGAGCCTCCCCTGTTCACCAGCTCCTGAGGCTCCAGGGGCTGCAACACGGGGCACAACGCGCTCACAGACTGAACCTGCGCTGAGCAAGAAAATGCCTTCCTGATGAAGCTTTAACATCAACACAGCAACTATTGCTTGTCCTTCAAGGAAACTATCTTGTTATAAGCATTTATAGCTCTATTGTCTATTTATGCTTTTAGCAATAAGCGCTTTTATCCACATTTCATTTTGGTGCACCTGGTAAGACATGTGATTGAAGGTGACAGATAAGAGCAGGGCACTCTTTTAATCCCTAAGACAGGACCCTGGGAAAACTTCACAGGAATCAGTTCTTCACTACATTGCTGCTCCTTGCATTCACAGCCCAGCAGAAAAGCACGGGCCGAGGTGAGAACCGCCCGCAGAAGGGGCTGCCAGACACTGTTCTGGCTGATGCTCTGCCAGGACGTGCTTCGTTTTCTGTCCGGTGCTGTGCGGGGGGAACACGGAACATCTGCACGAAAAACCTGCGCTTGGCTCGTGCAGCGTCTGTGTCACGGGAACCGACAGCCACGTCCCATCGCTGACCTCGCGTGTTCACACAGCTGACTCAGTGATCGATACAGGTTTATCTGCATTACAAGCACAGCCGAGCCAGGTCAAGAGTGCTTCTTAAGAACCATTTTCAAAATGATCTTTCTAGACAATAGAGACTGATTTATCTTATTTTGTCTTACCTAAAAGCTAAGAAAGTATTTAATTTCTAGTAAGAAAGATGCCTAATTTTCTTTTGGCTATTAAAAATTGTATTAACCTCCAAAAATAAGAGAGTAAATGTCTGTTAACACTTTTTCCTTTTATGCTGATGTGAAGAAAATTCCTCTCTCATCCTGGTACTGTCAAACAGGATGAACATTTACAGAGAATGAGAGTGGGGAGTGATGAAAAAGTCAACAGCTTTTGCAGTCAGTTTGTATAAATTAAGATAAACGTGATATTGAAGCAAACCCAAATGTTTCTAACGTTCTCCTATAGAATCTCCTGCTGCTGTACAATAAGATACACTCTCAGACTATGACAACATTAGTCCGTGTCTTTGTAAGGCGCAGTCTTTTTCCTACCATATCATGCATAGGTGCCACACTTCTATATAGCCAGGTAACTGCTCATCTAAGGTGCATTTTGAAACATACCTTATCCTGCTTTGGAACCTGTGCCGAAATGGAAAGTAGTTGCTCTGTATCCAGGAATTTTGAGATAACTGTAAAACAAAAGTAAACAGATCAGAAATTGAATGGAAATCATAACAAAATCTATTTTTTTTTTTTATGAACACAATTATTTAGTGAAACTTTTGTTAATCTTTTTCTTCCATTCTATCTTCACAAATTATTTACCAGGGAAAAAACAGGTTAAAAATTGCTGCTATCTAAATTATGTTGTCATAACTACACAGACTGTACCGAAGCATGTAGCGATTATTTTACAGGTGGACATGTATCAATTTGGTAATATTCTTTTAGTGTGATTGAATCGCACGTCTCTTGTGATAAAGATCAAGATGACACGATCCAGCTCCAGGTGCACTGACTCATACTCTGCTGTTGTGTTCTGTTTAGTTTGTCTGGACCACTATGAAGCAACAGGAAAAAACACCCATACACAACAACAGAACATCAGTGATGCCTTTATTTGTTTTTAATGTATACATTATGTACACCCGAATACTTCCAACTAGTCACAGAGGTAGAGACAAACTCACATTCTTTGAAAAAGGTATTGGCTGACTTCTACCCATTTAATCTGAGAAATTCGCTTTTCTTAGCAGAATCCTTGAGAAAAACATCACTATCATAATAAAGATTATTTCCACTACGTGTTACCTGGCAAATAATTACAATTCAAACATATTGAGTCACGTTGCATACTTTCACAGATTAGAAAGAAAGTGTTTTAACATAAATTGAATATGATGCATTAAAAATAAACTACTACTTATTTGAATACACTCAGAAAACCAAAGACGGTAAATGTTAAATGAGGGTTCCAGGTAAGAGTACCCTACAGATTTGAAGCGCGCTTTGGGGACACCCAGCGCCTCCTGTTCACTGTACATTATGTGAACTGCAGCAGCTGAGACCCTGGGATGTGTGACCTGCAAAAACCATGAACATTAAAGTAACGCTTATAAATCACAAACATGTTATTTGGCTTCTTTATGGACTGAAAATGACAGGAGTGAAGCATCTAAACGTGATCTGTCCCACATTCATTCTTCACCACTCTGCAGTGGTTCTAGCAGGAGCTTCACACGTTTTCCCCCATTTAAGAGTTTAGATGCCAAAATATCCCAATAAGAACCATAATGCTTGTTTACATCTAGAATTGTCTTAAATATACGTCCTCCTATGCATGTTACAGAACACTGTAACCCTGCTTTGTATATTAACATGTAAAACATGCCACTAAAACCGTATCAATTAACTGACTAGACAAAGTTTTCCTCTGGAATTTAACACGTGCATTAAAACTCCTCCAAACCGAAGTCCAGCTCTACTAGGCCGTCCCACAAGCGCAGGGCTTGAGCTCTGGTTTGAGCCCGATGCCGCACTCCCCGCGCCGGGCTGCAGTACCGCGCTGTGGCCACCGGGCGGCAGCACCAGCGACACCCGGCGGCCGGTGCACCGCGGGAGCACCGGGGCGCCACGGCGCATGCGCGGAACCGGGGCTGAACGTGCGCGTGCGTGCGGGGGTGACCTGCACCGGGGTGACCACCCGGGATCACCCACAGCAAACGAGTCACCCGGGACAACGCGGAACAGAGAATCCGCTCTAGAGAATCACCCCACCCAGAGAACCCTCCTCGGCGGAACCTCCCGGCGGCCCGTTCGAGCTCTCTAGTGCCCTATTTGCGTAGCCACGCCTCTGATTTGCATTTCTCCGCCCCATCCGCGCCCCGCCCCTCCTCTTATCTCTCGCAATCTGATTTGCAGGCTTCGAATCTCAATTTGCATTCTCCCCGCCTACTCACCTCCCTGCCCAAGCCCCGAGGAGATTTGCATATCCGGCACGACCCTCTGCTCTGTTCTGTTTCTATTCGACCCCATCTATTTCTATTATTTCTACTTCTATTAATTCTCGTTCTATTTCTTTTCCTGTTTTCTGTTTCTTTCCCTGCGAAGTACAAACCACACCTGATCTCACAGATGTCCAGTGTAACCTGCAGCTGCTTTTGGTAAATATGAGCAGAACTTTACAGCACACGGTTTTCCCAGCAACATGAAGCAGAGAGCGTACTCAAACAAAAAAAAAAAAACAAGCCACAAACACAAAGACGACACACAGCCTTGTAAGTCGGGTGATTAATTCTATTCAGTATGCTTTTACTTAAGTTAGATTACAAGAAAACTAAATTGGGCTCGCCCAGTGCCCTGTGAGCAGTAAAAACCATCACCACACAGTCAGTCACTCAGCAGAGAGCTCGCAGCAGCTCCCCGGCTGCCGCAGTTATGGAACGAAGCGTCTGGCTCGCACACAGAGCCCCCCAGCCCCTGCTCCCACCGCTGACCAGGTGCGGGTGCCGTTCTGCTCCCTGGGGGCAGCTCAGGCCTTTCCCTCAAGTGCACCCGCCAGAGACATTTCCGGGTAAGGATGAGTTTTTTAATCCTTTCTATAAACAGAATTTCTTTGCATTTTAAAAACCTTGTACATCACTGACATTGACTCCTATGTCTCTTTTTACACATACGTATGTATTTAGGGAATATATTTGATTCATATATATCATCTATTTCCACTGTAATATATATCTACTTAGACATCTACACACTTGCGTATGCATTTACATGTATATATCTGCTTAAACTTATACAGAATATCTGTTTATGCTTATATATATCACCACTTATTATCTAGAATATCCATTTATAGTTACGCACCTGTTTAGCCTTCTCTTTGGACACAAATATCTTTCTAGACTTGCAGATGTTGGCATATTGTTACAATCATATTATTACATTTATGTATATTTAGACAGAGCTATCGATTCACACTTGGCGTGTGGCACGATGAGCAGTGACACGTGGCCAGCTGCACGGCTCAAGCACGAGGGACACCCCGACCTGCCAGGGAAAAGCGCCACTGAGAGCCAGACAGAAACAAAGTACGTCAGAGCACGCTGTCAGATATTGGGGAAACACTCATAGCATCCAGTTGCCTCTCTTTTTCAGTTTTTAGAACAAATACCCATCTGCTTAAGTACACCTAATAAATTATATGCTGCACCTACTCAACAATTACTCTTAACTATGGAAGTCAACATGTAAATTAGACCATTTTATTTGCTTTAAGTTTCATTGATAGGAAAATCAGTGAGATAGAAGACATGGGTTTACTTTAAAAAATAAATAAATATCCCCATTCCTGCAGTGCAGCATAAGGCTACGAAAAAGGAGCGTCAGACTCACGAACACTTTTGGCTGCACTGCAGCACACAGGGGAACACGTTTCTGTGACCGTGACAGCTCGACTGTCGCAACCGGGAACCCAAAGCCCAGCGGTGCCACCAACCTTTGCCAGGCCTGCCGTGCTGGGCTCTGCGGAAGGAAATGGACTTTGGTTGGTTGTTTCAAAGAAAATGAACAGTCCTGTTGTTGATGAGGCCACTGCCCACTACATCACCTGGGAAGATCCACTCGGAGGGCAGGTTCATAAAATGCAGCTTCTTGGAATGAGGAATGCTGCCGTTTTGGAAGATTTCTTACCAACTGAAGTCAGAACTACACACTGTAGGTTAAGAGAAAAAAGTCACTATTGAAACAATAACTCATCCAAACCACACATGGACTCACCGCCACCAGTTACGAGGCTGAAAGTGCTTCTTGGGAACACCTGGCAAACACGCAGAACAAAACCGATTTGCCCAGGTGCCTGTATCTCTGTCAGCTTTTTGAGTACTATTCTAAGATATTTTAAAAACCTATTGAGTGAAAAAGAACAAAGCATTTGTCATTGAATCAGGTTGTTTCTTCTGGACATCTGAACTCTTACAAACACCTCCTTTCCTCTTTTAGTACAAAATCATTTCCATAGTATCATTCAATAGTAAGCCCACAGAAACAGAAGATTACGCTTTCAGGAAGAGAAAATAACCAGAGGGAGGTGAGCTCTGCACAGGTGTACCGTGCTCCAGAACAGACCTTATTTTTAGTACTCCTGGTAAAATATTTCGTATTAAAAATATAGAAGGAGAGTCGGTGCATTCTTAATGTTAACTTTAAAGTCCACTCTACAAGTACCTGAGGAAAAGTGCAGACACGCGTCCTAGCCGTACCTTGTACGGGCAGACCGCTCTGGATTCCTTCTGTCTGTCTGGTACTTCTGTAGCAGAAGACGGGGCAACCGCGGTGAAACGGTGGCAGCAGACATCCAGCTGAAAGAGGAAAAGCCCTTCAGAACAAAGCTGGAGAGGAACCTGACACTTCCTTTTTTCTTGTGAAGGCTACAGTTGAGTGGAGAAAAAAGTATTTTGCACCATCTTCAGTACAGCTGTTGATACGGCCACTGGAGCGTTTGCGTTTTTTGGATAACCAGGCCATTTTTGACTCATTGGCAGTCTGAGTTCCCTAGAACACATTTTCCCAGATACACACAGAACACAGACACAGACATCACCCAAGTATAGCCAAGATTTCCTTCCTCGCCCTGGATGCTGTCATTGAAGAGCCCAGCAGCCCATCCGTCCTCGTGAACCGCCCCACTGAAAAAAAAAAAAATTATCTTTTCCAGGCTGTTTCTTCAAAGGGTAAAGATATTTTAAATTGCAGTTATCTTTTCCAACAAAGTGATTTTGTGATTCCTTTGAAAAGGAGGGTAAGCTTGCCAGAGAAAGATAGCGACAGGGAGCAAGACAAGGTGACACAGAGAGAGGGGCAAAAGGGCCAGGGAGCAGGGCAAAGGGAAGAAGAGGCCAAAATGAGAGACAAGGAGCAGGAGACAGAGACGGTGGGAAAAATCCTAGAATGGGCAGTGGGAGAGACAGACAAAGGAGAAGTGGGCGCCGGGCTGCGGGACAGAGACAGGAAGGAGGAAACGCAGTGACAGGGAGCAGGGCAGAGCGACAGAGAAACAAAAACAAAGAGGGAAGAGGACAGAGAAACCAGGAGTAAGACAAGGAGAAGGGCAGAGAAACAGGAACCGGGGCGGGTAGGGAGCAGGACCAAGAGATGGGGCGAGGATGGAGATGGCGGAAGAAACCTGGGATGGCCAACAGGACAGGGAAGAATATGACTGTGGGTAGGGAGCAGGACACAGGGATACAGCGAGAAACAATGGGACAGGGAGCAGCATTAAAGGTCAGAAAGAATAAGAGATGAACAGGAAGGAGGAATGGAACGCTGAGATGCTGAACAAAAAACGCCAGCAACAGTGAGCGAGACAAACGAATAGAGAGAGAAGGGCAAGGCAGGAAGAAGAGAGATAGGAAGGTGGGAGATAAGAGCTGCACGTACAGGTACTGAGAAGAAAAGAACAGCAGGGAACAGGCCAGAGAAACTGTGGGGAAAAAAAGAGACTGATGCAGATCAAGACAAAGATATGGAAAAGGGAAAAACAGCTATAGAAGATGGAGCAGGACACAAAAATAGAGAGAAAAGGAGAGGTATAGGGAAGCAAAATTTTAAAATAATAATAATAAACCAAAACCACCACCAAGGAGGGGCAGGGAGGGACCAGGACACACAAGCCGGGGACGAGGCCCCGAGGGCCAGGGACTCACAGCGGCTCTCGCTTTCGGTGCCTGCCAGGAGGCTTCTAACAGCTCAGACGCTCCCGTCTCCTTCTCTCCTCCCTTCCTCTCCGGTAACTCGGGGCGCTCGGCCGTCCTCAGCCTAGGAGAACACGGTGGGGTGTCAGGGCTCCACGAGACGAGGCTTCGGGGACATGGAGCCTCGCTGGCTCGCTCGCCAGGCAGCCGTCCCGCTCCAGGATACGCGCACGGACCCTGCCGCGCACGTTGGCCCCCGGCCCGCCGCACGCCGCGCAGAGGGAGCCTTCGCCACCCGGAGAGAGGGGCTCGCTCTCTCGCCCGCCGCAGGAAGCGGACGTTGGGCCGACGGCCCCGCATTTCTTCCTCTTTACCTCTCCCCAACCTCTCTGGCTCCAGCAGCAGCAGCCCCCGCCCACGCACGGGACGTGCTCCCCCGTCCCTTCTCCCGCCACGCTGCCAGACGAGCCTCGCCAGCCCGAGGCGGGCGCAGCCAACGGCATCCCCCGGGCTGGGAGCGAACGGCCACATCCTCAGCGCGGCCTCTGGGAGAGGGAGAGAAGAAGCAGCGGCCGTTAGCACCGTAGCTCACCCCTGCCCCAGCCTGCTCCTTCCGCAGGGGCCACCGGAGAGGTGCCGAGGGCCGGCTTGCCGCCTTCGCGACGGGGCTAGGGAGCGGCCCAGGAACACGGGACGGGCTCGCAGGAGCTGCCGGAGCTGGGGGCGGCTGCACGGGGCGAGCGGGGCCGCGGGAGGAGGCTCGGGGGGAGCTCTGGCGAGCTGGGGACGCACCCGGCGTCTGCCCCCGGCCGGCTGTCGCCTCCTGCTCCTCTGCGGCACGCTGGGGACGGAGGACGGCGCCGCGTCTCCCACCCGGGCGCTGCTCCCCAGGTTCCATTCCCCGCCTGGGCTGGCGGGTCTGCTGAGCATCGGGCGTTCACAGCTCCCCCTCAGAAACACATAAATTCCAAATTAGAGTTCAACCTCTGAAAACAATAGAGCAGGAGAAAGCAGAGGAATTAGTCAGAAGAAGGGACAGGAGAGCAGCTGAGCTAACGGAGGATTCGAGGGAAACGGGCCACCTCAAAACACAAGGCATCCTCAAAAAAACAGAGCAACTGCAGCAACACCAGACAGCATTAAGACAAACTGACACCGTTTAGGACACGCTCAGCATAAAAGCAAACACATCCACCGGTGCAGGAAAGCATCTCGCCCCTTCCCCACAGCACCGCCACAGGACACAGCCCTGTGAGGCCACAGGACGGGCTCGTACTGAAACGGAGAAATAAGCTTGACAGCAGAGTAAATTACACCGTTAAGCAGGCAATGTTTCTTTCATCTGCACTGGGGAGCTCTGGGGGTCGTCCTCTGTAAGTGCTCCCACGACTGGATGCTCTTGCATTGCTTATAGTCACACAGCTGCTACATATTAATTACAATTGTTTTAAATTTTAAACATACAATATATCTAGCCTAAGAAATAATTGATGAAGTTACTTATAAATGTTTAGTTTCTCACTGACAACACATCTATTAGTTAAATATAAACTAAGCTCTCAGCTTCTAAACAATGTGTTATTCAATCTTCTGTCTCCCTCTTGTCATGCAGAAGGATCTAAAAGGTGAAAAACATCCCCTCATCGTGCAGGCGGTCAGAAAGCATTTACCCCACGTGAACCGGTTAATGAAGGGTACATCTTCTATAACTTCATCGCAGTATACATTAACTTGGTAGCTTCTCTTGAATTCCCCCCTTTTCAATATACTTGCAAACTCTTTGGCAGTATAAATCTATGAAATATTATCATCTCGCGTTGTGGTACAGCACAATTATTTGTTACCCACTAGCGGTACCAAACAGAACACTGTAGCGTAATGTAAGTAAAAACGACTAGCATCAAAATCAGAGTCCTAAGATCAATGCTGACAGAACTGCGAAGCCGCAGCTCCTGCCGGTTCTGGCGTTGGTTTCTGGCACTTCTGACCGCTTCGGGTCAAACGGCGCCTCTTCCCCCGGCCGTGCGCTGCAGTACCCGAGTTTCGCCACAGGGCGGCAGCACTGAGACCGCCGCGGCAGCCCCGGGCGAGCGGTCGTGCCGCGTTTCGCGGGAACCCCGCAAAATAAACCCCAGAAAACAAACGCGACAAAACAAAAAAGCACACAGAGAGCCGCGGAACGAAAGCCGCACGTACAGAACACAGAACCCGCCGGGCCTCGCCCCGAGCTCCCGCCGAAGCGGCGCCCGACCCGCCACGCCACCGAGCCTGCCACCGCGCCTTAGCTCTTGTTTGAAACGTCTCCCCCCGACTAACGGGGGCTGCGCCGCTCCCGGAGGGACTGCTGTCCCGGAGGGACACACGGCTCCAGACCGCAAGCCTTCGGCGCACCTGCCCTCGGGGTCACACACCTCCCACCGGCTTCGCCAACTCGGCCGTAAGGGCAGGGGGAAAACTGAACCGAACGCCTCCTCACCGCGCCGGCCCCTCCCGCTCCTCCCGTTCCAACGGCACGGTCACCCTCGCCGCGGCCGCACTCACCTGCCGCCTCTTTCGCCGCTCCGTTCCCCTCGCACTCTCCCACCGTCCCGCCGGGCTCCGCGGGCACCGACACCCGCCGCGCCCCGGAGACCTCCGCGGCGGGAGGCCCCCGGCTGTCGCCTCCTTCCCCTCTGCCTTTCTGCCGCCTCCGGGGACCTCACGAAGGGCTGCCCTGAGCCGCCTACCTCCAGGTCCCCGGGCGCCAGTTGCAGCAACCGCCCCGACCCCCGTTCCCGTTAATTCCCGGTACCCACCCCGAGACACCACGGACCCGCTCGCCAGGACCCGCGCTGATTGGCTGCTTTCCACCCCCCCACACTGTCCTCCTATTGGATGCTCCGTCCGGTGCCCAGGAGCCAGCAACGCTCGCCCCTCCGGCAAAATGATAGCCTGCCTAGGCACGTCAATCACCATTTTCTCCGCCTATCAGAGCTCGCAGTGAGGGCAGGCGCAGTAGGGAGAGAGCAGCACCCGCCCCTTTCCGCAACACGATTGGCTGCCGAAGACAAGTCAATCATCATTCTCTTGGCCCATCAGTACTCGCAGTTTGCGCATGCGCAGTACGGAGCATCCGACACCCGCCCCTCCGGCAATCTGATTGGTGGACAGAATGGCAATTGACGTGCCTTGGTAGCCTATCAGCGATCCGCCCCCCCCCCCCAGCCTTCCCGCGCCATCTGATTGGCCCGCTCTGCACCCTCACCCGTCTGCTCTCCGCCCTGCCGGGACCCCCACGCCCTTTGCCCGCGCGGCTTCCAGCAGCCGCGTTTGAAAGGAAACAACAAACCGCGCTCCTTTGCTTTACGCTGACAAGCGGGGCGGGTGGTCACCTACCCTTAAATTCATTGTGAACAGAGAGAGCCCTAAGGAGCTCCGGCCGGCAGGTTTCTCTCCCCTGTGCCCGGGACCGAGGAGACGACGCCGCCTCCTCCTGCCGCCTCGCCCGTTCCTCTCGCAGCGGGGCCGCCCCGGGAGAGCCGGGCGCCTCTTTTTTTCCCGGCGGCTCGTCCGACCGCTGCCCCCCCCTTTCTGACGGGCACGACCTCGGTCGCAGCGGCAGAGTCCCCCTCTTACCCGCGGCACGGGCACCGGGCGCCGCTCCCCAGCTGCAGTTCCGGGCGGTGGCCACCAGACGGCAGCACCGAGCGCGGTCACGCAGCGCCCCCCGGGCCCCGCAGCGCGGGCGCTTTTTCTTGACCCGTGGGCAGCCTGAGCTCCCCGAACGCGCTTTCCCAGAGCCGCGCACATGGCAGACACACTGATAAAAGATAATAGCCCGACATTGCTAAAATGTGTTTTTTTCCTAAAGATGCCTTCTGTCCTAATAAAATACATTGCCTCTCCCTGTGCCCCGTGTCTTGTCTGCAGCAGTAACTCGGCTCGCCCGCAGCTGTGGCAGCTCTGCTGCTGCTACAGGGTCAGTTCCAGCCCTTACCCTCGGCTGAGCAGCAGCCGGGCAGGCGCTGCTGCTCTGGGCGCTGCGCATCCTTCAGGAACGGTTCTCAAACGATCCTGTGCAACGATGTCCAGAGCCAGGACCCCGCGGCGGGGGGACAGGAGCACACGGCCGGGCCCGTCCCAGCTCGGGGCTGTTTCCGCAGTCGCTGTGAGCTGATCCGTGAGCTGGAACCAACCTCCCCATGCCCCGGCCCGGCCCTTTGTCCCCGGCTTTCCCAGGGCAGCGCAGCGGGCTGGGTCACACCAACTGTTCTCTGCTGGCACCACCCAGCCGGGTCACCTGTGTCTGCGGTTGTGGGGACACCCCACGGGCTCCCTGGAAACAGACAGCACAGCACTGAGAGGGGGCGTTCAGGAGCCTCTGCGCTTTTGGGTTGGTTTGTTTGGGTTTTTTTTCCTTTTGTTGTTTTGATCGTTAGCTTCTTGTTGTCGGTTGGTTTGTTTTTAAGCTGTTACTCTATATAGCTCATCCATGGTGCTTATAGAGCATGGGTAAATCTACCCTGCTTCCTCACAGGAGACAACCATCTCGCTTTACAACAGGTGATTGAATCTGCTATAGAAAAGTTCAACCACCTCCTGTACAGCAAAGGATAAAAGAAAGTATGGATTTTTGTTGCATCTAATCCATAATACAAGTACCAATTAACAATACATTAGCAGTGGGTTCCTTCAAATATTCACAGTGAAGGTAGTTCCTGGCACGATTGTATTAGCATTCTTACTATTTTATGGGAGAAACACAGGGCACAGCTGATTTTGCCCACGTGCAGCGCAGTGATCACACGGGTGCGGTGAACTGGGTGGAAGGCCCTAGAAAAGGAAAATCAGCCTCCGTGTGCAGGGCCAAAACAGAAATCCTTTTCAAACTGTGCCATTTTAAAAAGCTACCAGGGGTATAAAGCAGAAAAAAGAGCAGTGAATGTGTATAATGACAGAATTAGATGGTTTTCCAGTTTCATGATGTGCTCTTTTACTAACAGTGTCTGCTGGAGTGGATACCCTGGACACCAACAAGCGGGTCCTGGTGCTGTGCCCATGGTGATTCATCCACTGTGGCCGTGGGTGTCAGGCCCTGATACAATAGACACAAAACCTTGGGAGGGAGGTGATCACAGTAGAACGCTTAGAGATAATGAGCTAGCAGACTTGATTTAATCTTTATTTAAAAATACACATGGCTGCTGTCTTTTCTACAGTTTAGGTAGGACGGGCTCCAATATCTCTATGAATTACAATACATGACAAAAATTAAAGGGGGAAAGCTTTATTTTTACAATGGTAAATACAGTCTAAATCAATTTGGGAAACAGGTAAAGGGGTGTAGCAAATGAGGCACAGACGATCCTTTTTTATCTCAGAAGGCTTTGGCGTATTTACAGCTTTAGGCACAGCGTGTCCAATCCCGTATAAAATGCACTGTCCATACCAATTCAGCCTGTCCCCCGATATAAGGACATCAGGATGCCACCCTGCATTCACCAAGGGACAATCCTGATCTAATGTTCTCTGTGTATTGTACACCAATATCTGTTCGTCAACAAACCTTTTACTGGTTTCAATTTCTTTCTCTGATTATCCTTTTTCAAATACAATGCGTATGTAACATTTTGTATTGTGTAATATGCATTATATAATAGACAATATATGATTTAAAACATATCTCATTATATATTACATGTAGTGCATTACTATACTACACATCTCGGGTATACCCACCCAGACCTGTGCAGCATATTAATATTATTTACAGTGGCCACCATTAATTACAATATTCCCTGGTTGCTGTTCCCCAGGGAGTCAAACGATCCTTTTCCACTGTCACAAAACACAGCCCGGGGGGGATTTCTTCCGAATCGCTCCTGTCCATTGTCCACTACCTATTTCACAATCACAATAACAGACAATTGGTTAACCGTAAGTATTGGACTACAAAATCACCCAAGACACAAGTAACAACAACAACAAATCACTAAAGACACAAACAATCATACAATTGCTAAGGCACAAACAGCAAAATCACTAAAGGTACCTTTACCAAATTACTATTCCCTCGTTTTTCTCTTTTATTTATTGTTTTCTCATTTTCCTCTTTAGTTTTTTATTTCTTTTTAATTTACCCAATTTACCAAAACGCGCAGACCCAACGCGCTGGTGTCGCCCACGTCTCGCGCAGGCAGCCTGCAAACAAACCAGACAATGAAAGTGCCTTACCTCATTGATGGGGTTTTACCCACGTCCCGAGCTGGCCCGAGGATCCGTGATCCCTTCCGGGAATTCCCCGGTGCCGGCACAAGGTCCCAGAGATCCTGGGGTCCACGGGAGGTCAGGCAGATTATCCCATCCTCGTCGCCAGAAAACGATACCGAAAAGTCGGCAAACAGACTCTTTAACATGGTTTTGAAAGTGTTAAAAAGCAGGCACTTTTATTACGGCGCGCTGGGCACTCGGGGGATTGCTCCTCTAATCCAGCGTGCGTTCCGCTTTCCTCTGGTTTTACATATCCTGGAACTCCTGAAACAGCAAAACACGCCAACCACTGTTTACAGACGTCCCGTGCTCTTTCACCAGTGCGTGCAGCCGCAACAAGAAATCTGGAATGAGCGTCTACAGAAACACGTACGTATTTACCCACTTCAGAACAACGCGTTACATCAGCTGGCCGTACTTGTCAGTAATCCCTCCTGGATTAACGACCTCTTTGGATGGCACGGGTGCCGACTGTTGGCAATCAGGGCAGGACATAAGAACGCTCCTGGCCTGATCCGTTGTAATTTGAAATTGTCGTTTTAACGACTTTGCATTCTGGTGAAAGAGTTTATGTGATAATTTAGCTTGCTCCAAGGCTTTAGGCACAGTAAGCGGCACAGCTCGTGCATCGGCCCGCCTATTGCCTTCCGCAAGAGGTCCTGGAAGGGCAGCGCGAGAGCGGATGTGCGCTGCATAAAAACCATGACGTCTATGATTTATTAGGAACCATAGCATTCTCAATTCAGCCATCAAAAGAGGATCATCCTCTTCCTTAAGAAAAGAAGCTTCCAGGCGGTTAAGTATGCCAGCTGCACAATATGAGTCAGTTACAACATTCAAAGCCTCATTACAGAACACTCAAAAGCGATCCTAACAGCTGTCAGCTCAAGAACTTGTTTGACCCCTGGTCTCCTTTTTCTACTTTGTGTTTGGAACACTGGGTATCTGAGTTTAGCCACATAATTACAACTTTACGTGAGCAACCAGAGGCATCGGTAAATTCAGTCTTGTCGTTGCTGACAGCAGCACTTGCCATACAACGGTAAATTACCAATTTCAGCCCACAGTTTATGTTGAGGGTAATAAACTGATATGTTCCCTGCGTATGTTGCCAATGCAATCTGGAAATTCACATCTTCAGTTAATTACCATTGTAACTTCACCTTTGTTGTAGGAACAAATACACCTTCAGGTCTATCCAATACATAGCATATAAACATTCCCTGCCTTTAATTATTGGTTTTGAATATATTTCTTTTATTATCCAAACTGTTTCCATTAGCGCGTGAGCTAGAAAAACCCATACTGCCCCAATCACCTTTCTCCTTCCTTGAGCTCTCCTGACCTGTGGTTCCACCACCCGTGTCTTCTTTCTGGGTCCCTCTTGACTCACAGGTGCGCTCCAACCCTCCTTCTCGATCACTCTTCCTCACAGGTTCGCCTCCTTCCTTTTCCTTTGCACGCTGCTCCACCTGAAGAGAAACACAGGGAGGACTGAGCTACACCAGCCCAAGGGCACTACAGTCAGACGGGGGCTGACACCTCCCCACACCCCACAGCGAGCCCACCTTGCCCTGGCCCCGGCCCCTCGCACAGGCCTTACAGATATCATAGCTCAGTACAAATCCCCACGGTCCTCACCTGCTGTTTGGTGCTTGCGGAGGGTCACACTCCCTGTGCCCCAGGGCACTGGCCCTACACGGCCAAGCTCGGCAGCGGGACTGTCTGGAGCTGCCGCTGGCTGGTTCTCCAGCTTTAGGGTCACCCGCAGAAGCCCGCTCTCCTCAGCTCTGCACACCCATCCAGTTGCGCCGCCCAGGCAAAGTCAGCTTCACCCTCTGCTCTACACCTCACCTGCAAACAACCAACTCTTCAACTGACAACTGTCCAAAACCCACCGACAAACTCTCCACACCTCAGCCTTTCGTTTGCAACTGCTGCCTCTAGTGCATCTCACAGACAAGCCTTCAAAATCCCCTCATCCTGCAATAACACTCCAGCACTGATCACCTGTGGGAACAACTACCACAATACCATGCAAACACCAACCAGTTCTGGCACGGAAATATCACTTTCTCCTCAAGATTCCACCCTACACCAACTGCTGACAAACACACGCTGTCCTCACCAAAGCCAAACGCTGCAACAACCAGCGACAACTCAAATTTGCGTGGGCGGTGCAAAATTGCAGGGGTGAGCTAACGCAGAGCTGGGCTTGAAAGCTGCAGAGTGTGCACCCTGTGGTATAACGTGGCGAGCTACTGCCATTCTGCCTTCTCCCTGGGAGAAGCGCGTGAGCAGAGGCTGCTTCAAGGCACGATGGGAACGGTTTGGTTCTCCGGGTCTCTCAGGGCGAGAGCGATAAATGTGATCTGTGTCGTGGCGCAGGAACTTCCCGTACACTTGCTCCTCCATTCGGTCTCGGGTGCTGCAAGAGAGGGAGCGAGAGATTCAGGGCAAGATTGACAACCTCGGCGTCCCCGTCCCAGCCACGGGTCACCCAAACCTGCAGACATCCCGGGAGGCCCCCTAAGATTTACACTCCCCTATGCCCCACCCTTGAAGCCTGGACATCGCCAGAACCATAGAGCAAGTATTTCTTGAGGAGGCACCCAAAGGGTCCGTGTTCTCTTTCAGGCAGATGCTAGCGCAAGATTGCAAATCATCTCACAGCTACCAGGAAGGTAAAAAATAACGTCTTGAAATGGGAAAGGAACAGGTATTGTTTCTCTTCATCACCTCCCTCGTTGCCACGTTATCAAGGTCTCCCGCAATGTTCCACAGGAAACTTGAAGCTTGGAATTCCTGGTATTCTGAACCTGGGCAAGAAAGGAAGAAAAGCATGAGACTGATCATAAAGAGGGTGGCTGCTCGTAACATGGAAAGAGCAATAACAAGGTAAAAAGATATCACTTTTCCTTAGAGAGCTCTCAAAGCTGCCTGTTAAGGACAAGAAAAACAAACTTGTGACGGACCATTACTTAAAATCCAAGGCCCAGGAAGCGATCTAATGTACATTGAAACGCGGGCCACGAGACAGTGGAAGTGCCACGAGCTGAGACTGAAGGGACAGAGGATGAATTTCCAAAGAAGTTTAGGTTTCGATGTCAAAGCGGAAAATTCTACGTCATTAAAATATAATGCAAAAGTCAGTGTAAAATCAAGTAAGGCAACGACTCCAAATGAACTCCCAGGCGCTTCAGTCACTCAGGAGATCAAAAACGCGGATCATTTCTCACCTGCCCACCTCCCAAACCCCAGCCTATGTCCCCTGCTTCCAGCTTACCTGAGCCCAGATTAAAGGAGGATTTCAGAGGCCATGCCAAGTTCTGCTGCTCCTCGTTCGGGTTGCCAGTCTTCCTCCTCGCTCTGGAATTGCAGGTCAACCGCCTTCCTGTTCTTCTTTGATTGACGCTGAGCTGCCGCGTTACCCGCTGCCGTCTGAGCGGATCTCGGGTAGCCTCTGGAACCGCCAGAGCGCTCCCCCCACCAACATTCTCTTGCCTTGTTTTCGGGGTTCCTCTTCACCAGCTGAGGCGCCCTCCCACCCCCCGCCGCCCTCTTACCTTTTTCTAGAGGTCTCTTGAGCCACCAGCAAGCTCCCCCGCACCTTCCCTCAGCGATCTTGGCCCGCCAGAGGCCTGCCCCTCGTCAGCCTCCTCCCCTTTTCCTGGGTGCTGCTTGAACCACTGGTGGGCTCCCCTCCACCATCCTCTCGTCCTTTGCAGGGGAGTCTCGTGACTCACCAGAGCGCTCTCCGCCGTTGCCTTGCTGGGGTTATTGACACCGCTTGACTTGCCAGAGCGCTCCCCCTCGCAGTTCTCTTGTTGGATTTCTTGGGACCTTTTGAACCAGTGGAACAACGGGAATGCTCCCCCCCACTGTGACCTTGCCTTTCTTCAGTGCGATCTTGACGTGCTGGAGCACTTCCCCGCGCCGTCCTCTTGCCTTTTACTGGGGAGTCTCTTGAATATCCACAGCACTCCCCCCTGCCATCCTTTACCAGATTTTTTGACACTTCTTGACATCTCGGAGTGCTCTCACTCACCCTTGTCTTGCCTATTTTCAGGGCGCTCCTGTCCCGCTGGATGCTCCTCCCTGCTGTCCTATTGCCAGATTGAGAATTCTCGACCTGTCCCAGCGCTACCCCACCGTCCTTCTGCCTTCTACCTGGGAAGTCACTTGAAGAACTGGAGCACTCCCCCCTGCTGTCCTCTTGCCTTTCTTCACTGAGATTTTGGCCTGCCAGAGCACTCCTCCCTGTTGTCCTCTCACTGGATTTCTTGGGACCTCTTGACCCACTGGGTCTCTCCTCCTGCTGTCCTTTGGCCTTTCTTTAGTACAATCTCAGCCTGCTGGAGCGCTCCCCCTCGCCGTCCTCCTGCTGGATTTCTTGGAACCTCTTGACCCCTTAGGGCGTTCCCCCTGCCACCCTCTTGTGGTTTTTGGGGGAGTCTTGTGACCAACCAGGCCGTTTCCCCCCACCATCCTCTTCCCCTTTTTTTCCTGGGTGCTTCTTGATCCACCAGAGTGCTCTCAAAGCTGCCTGTTACCATCCTCTAACCATTCTCTTGCCTTTTTTGGTGGAGTCTTGTGACTCACCGGAGCGTTCTCCACCATTGTCTTGCTGGATTTGTTGACATCGCTTGACCTGCCGGAGCGCTCCCCCTCACAGTTCTCTTCCTGGATATCTTGGGACATTTTGAACCACTGGGGGGCTCCCACCCGCCATCCTCTTACCGCATTTATTGAGACGTCCTGATCTGCCAGAGCGTTCCCCCTCGCCGTCCTTTTGCTGGATTTCTTGGGATGCCTTAAACAACTGTGGGGCTCCCACCCACCATCCTCTAACCGCATTTATCGAGATCTCCTGATCTGCTGGAGCGCTCCCCCTTGCCGTCCTCTTGCTGGATTTCTTGGGATCTCTTGGACCACTGGGGGGGCTCCCACCCGCCATCCTCTTACCGCATTTATTGAGACTTCCTGATCTGCTGGATTGCTCTCCCCCTGGCCTTCCTCTTGCACTTTTTTGGGGGAGTCTTCTTCACACATCCGAGCGCTCTCCCTCACCCTTGTCTTGCCTCTAGTCAGGGCGCTCTTCTCCCGCTGGAACGCTCCTCCCCGCCATCCTATTGCCAGACTGAGAATTCTTGACCTGCCGCAGTCCTGCCCCACCATGCTCCTGCCTTCTGCCTGGGAAGTCACTTGAAGAACTGGAGCGCTCTCCCCCGCTGTCCTCTTGCCTTTCCTCAGTGGGATTTTGGCCTGCTAAAGAGCTCCTCCCTGTCGTCCTCTTGCTGGATTTCTCGGTACCTCTTGACCCACTGGGTCTCTCCTCCTGCCGTCCTTTTGCCTTTCCTTAGTACATTCTTGGTCTGCTGGAGTGCTCCCCCCCACCATCCTCTTGCTGGATTTCTCGGGACCCCTTGTCCCATATAGGACATTCCCCCCCACCACCATCCTGGTGTGTTTTTTAGGAGAGTCTTGTGATCGACCAGAGCGCTCCCCCCTTGACATCCTCTTCCCCTTTTTCTGGGTGACTTTTGAACCACTGGTGAACTCTCCCCCATCATCCTCTTGCCACATATATTGAGACTTGTTGATCCGCCAGAGCGCTTCCCCCACTGTCCTCTTGCCAGATTTACTGATACCTCTTGTCCTGTCAGAGCGCTCCCTCTCGCAGTCCTCTTTGTTCAGTTTGTAGGGTAGGAGGGGGGATCTCTGATTACAGAAAGGTCCCTTTGTTCTAGGAGACATTCCCTTGCTCCATGCTTCAGGTTGCCCATCTTCCCTCTCATTTTCAATATGCACGTCCATCACCTTCCTCCTCTTCTTTCTTGATCCCTCGACTCCCGCATGAACTCAAATCCTCTTTCTTGATCACTCTTTCTCGTAAGTTCACAACCTTACTTTCCTTTCTTGCTTTCGCCTTTGTGAGCTGCTCCACCCAAACCGAAATGCCCTGAAGACAGAAATAAATACACCCACCCCAAGCCCGTACAGTCACATAGGGGGTGAGTCCGGTCGCTGACGCATCCCCACATCCCACAGCAAGCCCACCTTGCCTTGGCCCCGGCCTCCCGCACAGGCCTTCCCACCAACCCAGCCCCTCCGTAGCAGCACAGTTTCCCAGCATGCACCCCACAAAGACTTTCTTTGCCAGTCACCCCTGGCACTTACAGCAACACACCACATCAGCATCAAGAGCCCTGGGAGTGGAGAGCTGGCCAGGCCCTCACCCCGGCAGGATCCTCTTCCCCCTCCTTTAGCTGATGGCAGACAGACAAGACACCTCCCAAGAGGTGTCCAGCCCTCTCTCTCAACCACTCATGAGTACAAAAGCCCAGCCTCTACTCACCCACCCCGCCTCCCAAAACCCCACCAGCAGCCCCTGGTCCCAGCTGAACAGCAGCCAGTGCTGAAGACCTGGCTCGTGTTGTCAGACACAACCTTCCCATGGATGTCTGGGCCCCTGAGCAGTTTCCAGGGGTGGGAGGGCGCAGTCCTGATTACAGGGAGGTCCCTGTCCCAAGGGGGACATTTTCTTCCTCCTCACTCCTGACTCGCAGCTCCATCACCTTCCTCCTCTTCTTTCTTGATCCCTCCTGACTCGCAGGTCTACCACCGTCATCTTCTTTCTTGATCCCTGTTGCCTTGCAGATGCACTCCAATCCTCTTTCTTGATCGCTCTTCCTCGTAGGTCAACCACCTTCCTCCTCTTCTTTCTTGATCCCTCCTGACTCGCAGGTCTACCACCGTCATCTTCTTTCTTGATCCCTGTTGACTTGCAGATGCACTCCAATCCTCTTTCTTGATCACTCTTCCTCATAGGTTCACCATCTTCCTCTTCTTTCTTGCTTTCACCTTTGCGAGCTGCTCCACCCGAACAGAGATGCACAGAAAACAAAAATATACCCACCCCAGGCCCGTACAGTCACACGAGGGGGCGAGTCCGGTCGCTGACGCATCCCCACACCCCACCACAAGGCCACCTTGCCTTGGCCCCGGCCCCCCGCACAGGCCTTCCCACCAACCCAGCCCCTCCGTAGCAGCACAGTTTCCCAGCATGCACCCCACAAAGACTTTCTTTGCCAGTCACCCCTGGCACTTACAGCAACACACCACACCAGCATCAAGAGCTCTGGGAGTGGAGAGCTGGCCAGGCCCTCACCCCGGCAGGATCCTCTTCCCCCTCCTTTACCTGCTGGCAGACAGACACCTCCCAAGGGATGACCACCCTGCTCCCTTAACTGCTCCCAAGTCCAAGAGCCCAGCCCCTGCTCACCACCCCCACCTCCCAAAACACAGCCAACAGCCCCTGCTCCCATTTTACCACTTTACCCCCGAGCACGGTTTCTAGGGGTGGGAGGGGGACGCACTAATCACAGATCGTTCCCTGTGCTTAAGGATACATTCTCCTTCTCGCTGGCTCAGGCTGCCCATCTTCCTCCTCACTCTTGACTCGTAGCTCCATCACCTTTCTCCTCTTTTGTCCCCTCCTGACTCACAGGTCCACCACTGTCATCTTCTTTCTCGACTCTGCTTGACTCACAGGTGCGCTCCAATCCTCTTTCGTGATCGCTCTTCTGTGTCAGTACACGGAAGACCGGGCACATGAGAAACTGCAAGAGTCAACAGCATGAGAACAAGCATTAGTGGAAAAATACAAGAACAAAGGACTGTATGCTATGTGATACATCAAGGACAGAGGAGTTGATACAGGATTGATGCATCAAGGACAGAGGGACAGCTTGTGATAGACAAAAAAGGTGTTTATGGCAGTGACTTTGGTGGGAACACAAAACACATCACTTATGTAATGACTAACTTAGCTAATCAACAAATGCTTGAGCAAGTATCATAGCGAGTATAAACACAAGCCTGAATTTGTAATAAACATCTCTCATTGCACCTTAAAAGAGAGTCCGTACCGCATTCGCTACAAATGGCGCCCTGGAACAGGGACTTTCAGCGTGCCTATAAAGGCAGTAGCCGCTCTGGTAGCGAAGCCCAATCGAACCAGGAAACAGGACCGGGAACCAGGACAGTGCGCGCCCACCACCAACGAAAGGTGAGCGATTGGGAACCATGGGAGGGAAGTTATCCCTTAAGCAAAGACAAACCCTGGATGTCCTTCAACATGCGCTACAAACGCAAAATCAGGATGTATCAGGGGTCTGATTGGTGAGTTTATTACAATGGATTGCTAATCATGTGCTAGACTTTCCTACAACTGGTACATTTCAGTTGGAGACATGGCACAAAGATGAATGAGAATTATATGAACAGGTAACGACTGGAGATAAAGCTGCTTGCAAATATTCATCTACTTGGGGAAAAATTATGACTACTAAGATACAGGATACAGGACTGATACATCAGGGACAGAGGGACAGCTTACTATAGAAAAAAATGCATATATGGCAGTTACATCGCTCATGTAATGTCTAACTTAGCTAAAGAGCAAATGCTTGAGCAAGCATCATAGCGAGTATAAATGCAAACCTGAGTTTGTAATAAATGTCTCTCATGGCACCTTACCGTGAGTCCACGCCAGATTCGCTACACTCTTCCTCATAGGTTCACCACCTTCCTCTCCTTCCTTGCTTTTCCTTTGCACGCTGCTCCACCTGAAGAGAAACACACAGAGGACTGAGCTACACCAGCCCAAGGGCACTACAATCAGACAGGGGCTGAGTCCGGGGGCTGACACCTCCCCACACCCCACAACGAGCCCACCTTGCCTTGGCCCCGGCCCCTCGCACATGCCTTAGAGATATCATAGCTCAGTACAAATCCCCACAGTCCTCACCTGCTGTTTGGTGCTTGCGGAGGGTCACACTCCCTGTGCCCCAGGGCACTGGCCCTACACGGCCAAGCTCGGCAGCGGGACTGTCTGGAGCTGCCGCTGGCTGGTTCTCCAGCTTTAGGGTCACCCGCAGAAGCCCGCTCTCCTCAGCTCTGCACACCCATCCAGTTGCGCCGCCCAGGCAAAGTCAGCTTCACCCTCTGCTCTACACCTCACCTGCAAACAACCAACTCTTCAACTGACAACTGTCCAAAACCCACCGACAAACTCTCCACACCTCAGCCTTTCGTTTGCAACTGCTGCCTCTAGTGCATCTCACAGACAAGCCTTCAAAATCCCCTCATCCTGCAATAACACTCCAGCACTGATCACCTGTGGGAACAACTACCACAATACCATGCAAACACCAACCAGTTCTGGCACGGAAATATCACTTTCTCCTCAAGATTCCACCCTACACCAACTGCTGACAAACACACGCTGTCCTCACCAAAGCCAAACGCTGCAACAACCAGCGACAACTCAAATTTGCGTGGGCGGTGCAAAATTGCAGGGGTGAGCTAACGCAGAGCTGGGCTTGAAAGCTGCAGAGTGTGCACCCTGTGGTATAACGTGGCGAGCTACTGCCATTCTGCCTTCTCCCTGGGAGAAGCGCGTGAGCAGAGGCTGCTTCAAGGCACGATGGGAATGGTTTGGTTCTCCGGGTCTCTCAGGGCGAGAGCGATAAATGTGATCTGTGTCGTGGCGCAGGAACTTCCCATACACTTGCTCCTCCATTCGGTCTCGGGTGCTGCAAGAGAGGGAGCGAGAGATTCAGGGCAAGATTGACAACCTCGGCGTCCCCGTCCCAGCCACGGGTCACCCAAACCTGCAGACATCCCGGGAGGCCCCCTAAGATTTACACTCCCCTATGCCCCACCCTTGAAGCCTGGACATCGCCAGAACCATAGAGCAAGTATTTCTTGAGGAGGCACCCAAAGGGTCCGTGTTCTCTTTCAGGCAGATGCTAGCGCAAGATTGCAAATCATCTCACAGCTACCAGGAAGGTAAAAAATAACGTCTTGAAATGGGAAAGGAACAGGTATTGTTTCTCTTCATCACCTCCCTCATTGCCACGTTATCAAGGTCTCCCGCAATGTTCCACAGGAAACTTGAAGCTTGGAATTCCTGGTATTCTGAACCTGGGCAAGAAAGGAAGAAAAGCATGAGACTGATCATAAAGAGGGTGGCTGCTCGTAACATGGAAAGAGCAGTAACAAGGTAAAAAGATATCACTTTTCCTTAGAGAGCTCTCAAAGCTGCCTGTTAAGGACAAGAAAAACAAACTTGTGACGGACCATTACTTAAAATCCAAGGCCCAGGAAGCGATCTAATGTACATTGAAACGCGGGCCACGAGACAGTGGAAGTGCCACGAGCTGAGACTGAAGGGACAGAGGATGAATTTCCAAAGAAGTTTAGGTTTCGATGTCAAAACGGAAAATTCTACGTCATTAAAATATAATGCAAAAGTCAGTGTAAAATCAAGTAAGGCAACGACTCCAAATGAACTCCCAGGCGCTTCAGTCACTCAGCAGATCAAAAATGCGGATCATTTCTCACCTGCCCACCTCCCAAACCCCAGCCTATGTCCCCTGCTTCCAGCTTACCTGAGCCCAGATTAAAGGAGGATTTCAGAGGCCATGCCAAGTTCTGCTGCTCCTCGTTCGGGTTGCCAGTCTTCCTCCTCGCTCTGGAATTGCAGGTCAACCGCCTTCCTGTTCTTCTTTGATTGACGCTGAGCTGCCGCGTTACCCGCTGCCGTCTGAGCGGATCTCGGGGAGCCTCTGGAACCGCCAGAGCGCTCCCCCCACCAACATTCTCTTGCCTTGTTTTCGGGGTTCCTCTTCACCAGCTGAGGCGCCCTCCCACCCCCCGCCGCCCTCTTACCTTTTTCTAGAGGTCTCTTGAGCCACCAGCAAGCTCCCCCGCACCTTCCCTCAGTGATCTTGGCCCGCCAGAGGCCTGCCCCTCGTCAGCCTCCTCCCCTTTTCCTGGGTGCTGCTTGAACCACTGGTGGGCTCCCCTCCACCATCCTCTCGTCCTTTGCAGGGGAGTCTCGTGACTCACCAGAGCGCTCTCCGCCGTTGCCTTGCTGGGGTTATTGACACCGCTTGACTTGCCAGAGCGCTCCCCCTCGCAGTTCTCTTGTTGGATTTCTTGGGACCTTTTGAACCAGTGGAACAACGGGAATGCTCCCCCCCACTGTGACCTTGCCTTTCTTCAGTGCGATCTTGACGTGCTGGAGCACTTCCCCGCGCCGTCCTCTTGCCTTTTACTGGGGAGTCTCTTGAATATCCACAGCACTCCCCCCTGCCATCCTTTACCAGATTTTTTGACACTTCTTGACATCTCGGAGTGCTCTCACTCACCCTTGTCTTGCCTATTTTCAGGGCGCTCCTGTCCCGCTGGATGCTCCTCCCTGCTGTCCTATTGCCAGATTGAGAATTCTCGACCTGTCCCAGCGCTACCCCACCGTCCTTCTGCCTTCTACCTGGGAAGTCACTTGAAGAACTGGAGCACTCCCCCCTGCTGTCCTCTTGCCTTTCTTCACTGAGATTTTGGCCTGCCAGAGCACTCCTCCCTGTTGTCCTCTCACTGGATTTCTTGGGACCTCTTGACCCACTGGGTCTCTCCTCCTGCTGTCCTTTGGCCTTTCTTTAGTACAATCTCAGCCTGCTGGAGCGCTCCCCCTCGCCGTCCTCCTGCTGGATTTCTTGGAACCTCTTGACCCCTTAGGGCGTTCCCCCTGCCACCCTCTTGTGGTTTTTGGGGGAGTCTTGTGATCAACCAGGCCGTTTCCCCCCACCATCCTCTTCCCCTTTTCCTGGGTGCTTCTTGATCCACCAGAGTGCTCTCAAAGCTGCCTGTTACCATCCTCTAACCATTCTCTTGCCTTTTTTGGTGGAGTCTTGTGACTCACCGGAGCGTTCTCCACCATTGTCTTGCTGGATTTGTTGACATCGCTTGACCTGCCGGAGCGCTCCCCCTCACAGTTCTCTTCCTGGATATCTTGGGACATTTTGAACCACTGGGGGGCTCCCACCCGCCATCCTCTTACCGCATTTATTGAGACGTCCTGATCTGCCAGAGCGTTCCCCCTCGCCGTCCTTTTGCTGGATTTCTTGGGATGCCTTAAACAACTGTGGGGCTCCCACCCACCATCCTCTAACCGCATTTATCGAGATCTCCTGATCTGCTGGAGCGCTCCCCCTTGCCGTCCTCTTGCTGGATTTCTTGGGATCTCTTGGACCACTGGGGGGGCTCCCACCCGCCATCCTCTTACCGCATTTATTGAGACTTCCTGATCTGCTGGATTGCTCTCCCCCTGGCCTTCCTCTTGCACTTTTTTGGGGGAGTCTTCTTCACACATCCGAGCGCTCTCCCTCACCCTTGTCTTGCCTCTAGTCAGGGCGCTCTTCTCCCGCTGGAACGCTCCTCCCCGCCATCCTATTGCCAGACTGAGAATTCTTGACCTGCCGCAGTCCTGCCCCACCATGCTCCTGCCTTCTGCCTGGGAAGTCACTTGAAGAACTGGAGCGCTCTCCCCCGCTGTCCTCTTGCCTTTCCTCAGTGGGATTTTGGCCTGCTAAAGAGCTCCTCCCTGTCGTCCTCTTGCTGGATTTCTCGGTACCTCTTGACCCACTGGGTCTCTCCTCCTGCCGTCCTTTTGCCTTTCCTTAGTACATTCTTGGTCTGCTGGAGTGCTCCCCCCCACCATCCTCTTGCTGGATTTCTCGGGACCCCTTGTCCCATATAGGACATTCCCCCCCACCACCATCCTGGTGTGTTTTTTAGGAGAGTCTTGTGATCGACCAGAGCGCTCCCCCCTTGACATCCTCTTCCCCTTTTTCTGGGTGACTTTTGAACCACTGGTGAACTCTCCCCCATCATCCTCTTGCCACATATATTGAGACTTGTTGATCCGCCAGAGCGCTTCCCCCACTGTCCTCTTGCCAGATTTACTGATACCTCTTGTCCTGTCAGAGCGCTCCCTCTCGCAGTCCTCTTTGTTCAGTTTGTAGGGTAGGAGGGGGGATCTCTGATTACAGAAAGGTCCCTTTGTTCTAGGAGACATTCCCTTGCTCCATGCTTCAGGTTGCCCATCTTCCCTCTCATTTTCAATATGCACGTCCATCACCTTCCTCCTCTTCTTTCTTGATCCCTCGACTCCCGGATGAACTCAAATCCTCTTTCTTGATCACTCTTTCTCGTAAGTTCACAACCTTACTTTCCTTTCTTGCTTTCGCCTTTGTGAGCTGCTCCACCCAAACCGAAATGCCCTGAAGACAGAAATAAATACACCCACCCCAAGCCCGTACAGTCACATAGGGGGTGAGTCCGGTCGCTGACGCATCCCCACATCCCACAGCAAGCCCACCTTGCCTTGGCCCCGGCCCCCCGCACAGGCCTTCCCACCAACCCAGCCCCTCCGTAGCAGCACAGTTTCCCAGCATGCACCCCACAAAGACTTTCTTTGCCAGTCACCCCTGGCACTTACAGCAACACACCACATCAGCATCAAGAGCCCTGGGAGTGGAGAGCTGGCCAGGCCCTCACCCCGGCAGGATCCTCTTCCCCCTCCTTTAGCTGATGGCAGACAGACAAGACACCTCCCAAGAGGTGTCCAGCCCTCTCTCTCAACCACTCATGAGTACAAAAGCCCAGCCTCTACTCACCCACCCCGCCTCCCGAAACCCCACCAGCAGCCCCTGGTCCCAGCTGAACAGCAGCCAGTGCTGAAGACCTGGCTCGTGTTGTCAGACACAACCTTCCCATGGATGTCTGGGCCCCTGAGCAGTTTCCAGGGGTGGGAGGGCGCAGTCCTGATTACAGGGAGGTCCCTGTCCCAAGGGGGACATTTTCTTCCTCCTCACTCCTGACTCGCAGCTCCATCACCTTCCTCCTCTTCTTTCTTGATCCCTCCTGACTCGCAGGTCTACCACCGTCATCTTCTTTCTTGATCCCTGTTGCCTTGCAGATGCACTCCAATCCTCTTTCTTGATCGCTCTTCCTCGTAGGTCAACCACCTTCCTCCTCTTCTTTCTTGATCCCTCCTGACTCGCAGGTCTACCACCGTCATCTTCTTTCTTGATCCCTGTTGACTTGCAGATGCACTCCAATCCTCTTTCTTGATCACTCTTCCTCGTAGGTTCACCATCTTCCTCTTCTTTCTTGCTTTCACCTTTGCGAGCTGCTCCACCCGAACAGAGATGCACAGAAAACAAAAATATACCCACCCCAGGCCCGTACAGTCACACGAGGGGGCGAGTCCGGTCGCTGACGCATCCCCACACCCCACCACAAGGCCACCTTGCCTTGGCCCCGGCCCCCCGCACAGGCCTTCCCACCAACCCAGCCCCTCCGTAGCAGCACAGTTTCCCAGCATGCACCCCACAAAGACTTTCTTTGCCAGTCACCCCTGGCACTTACAGCAACACACCACACCAGCATCAAGAGCCCTGGGAGTGGAGAGCTGGCCAGGCCCTCACCCCGGCAGGATCCTCTTCCCCCTCCTTTACCTGCTGGCAGACAGACACCTCCCAAGGGATGACCACCCTGCTCCCTTAACTGCTCCCAAGTCCAAGAGCCCAGCCCCTGCTCACCACCCCCACCTCCCAAAACACAGCCAACAGCCCCTGCTCCCATTTTACCACTTTACCCCCGAGCACGGTTTCTAGGGGTGGGAGGGGGACGCACTAATCACAGATCGTTCCCTGTGCTTAAGGATACATTCTCCTTCTCGCTGGCTCAGGCTGCCCATCTTCCTCCTCACTCTTGACTCGTAGCTCCATCACCTTTCTCCTCTTTTGTCCCCTCCTGACTCACAGGTCCACCACTGTCATCTTCTTTCTCGACTCTGCTTGACTCACAGGTGCGCTCCAATCCTCTTTCGTGATCGCTCTTCTGTGTCAGTACACGGAAGACCGGGCACATGAGAAACTGCAAGAGTCAACAGCATGAGAACAAGCATTAGTGGAAAAATACAAGAACAAAGGACTGTATGCTATGTGATACATCAAGGACAGAGGAGTTGATACAGGATTGATGCATCAAGGACAGAGGGACAGCTTGTGATAGACAAAAAAGGTGTTTATGGCAGTGACTTTGGTGGGAACACAAAACACATCACTTATGTAATGACTAACTTAGCTAATCAACAAATGCTTGAGCAAGTATCATAGCGAGTATAAACACAAGCCTGAATTTGTAATAAACATCTCTCATTGCACCTTAAAAGAGAGTCCGTACCGCATTCGCTACAAATGGCGCCCTGGAACAGGGACTTTCAGCGTGCCTATAAAGGCAGTAGCCGCTCTGGTAGCGAAGCCCAATCGAACCAGGAAACAGGACCGGGAACCAGGACAGTGCGCGCCCACCACCAACGAAAGGTGAGCGATTGGGAACCATGGGAGGGAAGTTATCCCTTAAGCAAAGACAAACCCTGGATGTCCTTCAACATGCGCTACAAACGCAAAATCAGGATGTATCAGGGGTCTGATTGGTGAGTTTATTACAATGGATTGCTAATCATGTGCTAGACTTTCCTACAACTGGTACATTTCAGTTGGAGACATGGCACAAAGATGAATGAGAATTATATGAACAGGTAACGACTGGAGATAAAGCTGCTTGCAAATATTCATCTACTTGGGGAAAAATTATGACTACTAAGATACAGGATACAGGACTGATACATCAGGGACAGAGGGACAGCTTACTATAGAAAAAAATGCATATATGGCAGTTACATCGCTCATGTAATGTCTAACTTAGCTAAAGAGCAAATGCTTGAGCAAGCATCATAGCGAGTATAAATGCAAACCTGAGTTTGTAATAAATGTCTCTCATGGCACCTTACTGTGAGTCCACGCCAGATTCGCTACACTCTTCCTCATAGGTTCACCACCTTCCTCTCCTTCCTTGCTTTTCCTTTGCACGCTGCTCCACCTGAAGAGAAACACACAGAGGACTGAGCTACACCAGCCCAAGGGCACTACAATCAGACAGGGGCTGAGTCCGGGGGCTGACACCTCCCCACACCCCACAACGAGCCCACCTTGCCTTGGCCCCGGCCCCTCGCACATGCCTTAGAGATATCATAGCTCAGTACAAATCCCCACAGTCCTCACCTGCTGTTTGGTGCTTGCGGAGGGTCACACTCCCTGTGCCCCAGGGCACTGGCCCTACACGGCCAAGCTCGGCAGCGGGACTGTCTGGAGCTGCCGCTGGCTGGTTCTCCAGCTTTAGGGTCACCCGCAGAAGCCCGCTCTCCTCAGCTCTGCACACCCATCCAGTTGCGCCGCCCAGGCAAAGTCAGCTTCACCCTCTGCTCTACACCTCACCTGCAAACAACCAACTCTTCAACTGACAACTGTCCAAAACCCACCGACAAACTCTCCACACCTCAGCCTTTCGTTTGCAACTGCTGCCTCTAGTGCATCTCACAGACAAGCCTTCAAAATCCCCTCATCCTGCAATAACACTCCAGCACTGATCACCTGCGGGAACAACTACCACAATACCATGCAAACACCAACCAGTTCTGGCACGGAAATATCACTTTCTCCTCAAGATTCCACCCTACACCAACTGCTGACAAACACATGCTGTCCTCACCAAAGCCAAACGCTGCAACAACCAGCGACAACTCAAATTTGCGTGGGCGGTGCAAAATTGCAGGGGTGAGCTAACGCAGAGCTGGGCTTGAAAGCTGCAGAGTGTGCACCCTGTGGTATAACGTGGCGAGCTACTGCCATTCTGCCTTCTCCCTGGGAGAAGCGCGTGAGCAGAGGCTGCTTCAAGGCACGATGGGAACGGTTTGGTCCTCCGGGTCTCTCAGGGTGAGAGCGATAAATGTGATCTGTGTCGTGGCGCAGGAACTTCCCGTACACTTGCTCCTCCATTCGGTCTCGGGTGCTGCAAGAGAGGGAGCGAGAGATTCAGGGCAAGATTGACAACCTCGGCGTCCCCGTCCCAGCCACGGGTCACCCAAACCTGCAGACATCCCGGGAGGCCCCCTAAGATTTACACTCCCCTATGCCCCACCCTTGAAGCCTGGACATCGCCAGAACCATAGAGCAAGTATTTCTTGAGGAGGCACCCAAAGGGTCCGTGTTCTCTTTCAGGCAGATGCTAGCGCAAGATTGCAAATCATCTCACAGCTACCAGGAAGGTAAAAAATAACGTCTTGAAATGGGAAAGGAACAGGTATTGTTTCTCTTCATCACCTCCCTCATTGCCACGTTATCAAGGTCTCCCGCAATGTTTCACAGGAAACTTGAAGCTTGGAATTCCTGGTATTCTGAACCTGGGCAAGAAAGGAAGAAAAGCATGAGACTGATCATAAAGAGGGTGGCTGCTTGTAACATGGAAAGAGCAGTAACAAGGTAAAAAGATATCACTTTTCCTTAGAGAGCTCTCAAAGCTGCCTGTTAAGGACAAGAAAAACAAACTTGTGACGGACCATTACTTAAAATCCAAGGCCCAGGAAGCGATCTAATGTACATGGAAACGCGGGCCACGAGACAGTGGAAGTGCCACGAGCTGAGACTGAAGGGACAGAGGATGAATTTCCAAAGAAGTTTAGGTTTCGATGTCAAAACAGAAAATTCTACGTCATTAAAATATAATGCAAAAGTCAGTGTAAAATCAAGGAAGGCAACGACTCCAAATGAACTCCCAGGCGCTTCAGTCACTCAGCAGATCAAAAATGCGGATCATTTCTCACCTGCCCACCTCCCAAACCCCAGCCTATGTCCCCTGCTTCCAGCTTACCTGAGCCCAGATTAAAGGAGGATTTCAGAGGCCATGCCAAGTTCTGCTGCTCCTCGTTCGGGTTGCCAGTCTTCCTCCTCGCTCTGGAATTGCAGGTCAACCGCCTTCCTGTTCTTCTTTGATTGACGCTGAGCTGCCGCGTTACCCGCTGCCGTCTGAGCGGATCTCGGGGAGCCTCTGGAACCGCCAGAGCGCTCCCCCCACCAACATTCTCTTGCCTTGTTTTCGGGGTTCCTCTTCACCAGCTGAGGCGCCCTCCCACCCCCCGCCGCCCTCTTACCTTTTTCTAGAGGTCTCTTGAGCCACCAGCAAGCTCCCCCGCACCTTCCCTCAGCGATCTTGGCCCGCCAGAGGCCTGCCCCTCGTCAGCCTCCTCCCCTTTTCCTGGGTGCTGCTTGAACCACTGGTGGGCTCCCCTCCACCATCCTCTCGTCCTTTGTAGGGGAGTCTCGTGACTCACCAGAGCGCTCTCCGCCGTTGCCTTGCTGGGGTTATCGACACCGCTTGACTTGCCAGAGCGCTCCCCCTCGCAGTTCTCTTGTTGGATTTCTTGGGACCTTTTGAACCAGTGGAACAACGGGAATGCTCCCCCCCACTGGGACCTTGCCTTTTCAAGATCTTCAGTGCGATCTTGACGTGCTGGAGCACTTCCCCGCGCCGTCCTCTTGCCTTTTACTGGGGAGTCTCTTGAATATCCACAGCACTCCCCCCTGCCATCCTTTACCAGATTTTTTGACACTTCTTGACATCTCGGAGTGCTCTCACTCACCCTTGTCTTGCCTATTTTCAGGGCGCTCCTGTCCCGCTGGATGCTCCTCCCTGCTGTCCTATTGCCAGATTGAGAATTCTCGACCTGTCCCAGCGCTACCCCACCGTCCTTCTGCCTTCTACCTGGGAAGTCACTTGAAGAACTGGAGCACTCCCCCCTGCTGTCCTCTTGCCTTTCTTCACTGAGATTTTGGCCTGCCAGAGCACTCCTCCCTGTTGTCCTCTCACTGGATTTCTTGGGACCTCTTGACCCACTGGGTCTCTCCTCCTGCTGTCCTTTGGCCTTTCTTTAGTACAATCTCAGCCTGCTGGAGCGCTCCCCCTCGCCGTCCTCCTGCTGGATTTCTTGGAACCTCTTGACCCCTTAGGGCGTTCCCCCTGCCACCCTCTTGTGGTTTTTGGGGGAGTCTTGTGATCAACCAGGCCGTTTCCCCCCACCATCCTCTTCCCCTTTTCCTGGGTGCTTCTTGATCCACCAGAGTGCTCTCAAAGCTGCCTGTTACCATCCTCTAACCATTCTCTTGCCTTTTTTGGTGGAGTCTTGTGACTCACCGGAGCGTTCTCCACCATTGTCTTGCTGGATTTGTTGACATCGCTTGACCTGCCGGAGCGCTCCCCCTCACAGTTCTCTTCCTGGATATCTTGGGACATTTTGAACCACTGGGGGGCTCCCACCCGCCATCCTCTTACCGCATTTATTGAGACGTCCTGATCTGCCAGAGCGTTCCCCCTCGCCGTCCTTTTGCTGGATTTCTTGGGATGCCTTAAACAACTGTGGGGCTCCCACCCACCATCCTCTAACCGCATTTATCGAGATTTCCTGATCTGCTGGAGCGCTCCCCCTTGCCGTCCTCTTGCTGGATTTCTTGGGATCTCTTGGACCACTGGGGGGGCTCCCACCCGCCATCCTCTTACCGCATTTATTGAGACTTCCTGATCTGCTGGATTGCTCTCCCCCTGGCCTTCCTCTTGCACTTTTTTGGGGGAGTCTTCTTCACACATCCGAGCGCTCTCCCTCACCCTTGTCTTGCCTCTAGTCAGGGCGCTCTTCTCCCGCTGGAACGCTCCTCCCCGCCATCCTATTGCCAGACTGAGAATTCTTGACCTGCCGCAGTCCTGCCCCGCCATGCTCCTGCCTTCTGCCTGGGAAGTCACTTGAAGAACTGGAGCGCTCTCCCCCGCTGTCCTCTTGCCTTTCCTCAGTGGGATTTTGGCCTGCTAAAGAGCTCCTCCCTGTCGTCCTCTTGCTGGATTTCTTGGGACTTCTTGACCCATTAGGGCGTTCCCCCTGCCACCCTCTTGTGGTTTTTGGGGGAGTCTTGTGACCAACCAGGCCGTTTCCCCCCACCATCCTCTTCCCCTTTTCCTGGGTGCTTCTTGATCCACCAGAGTGCTCCCCTGCACCATTCTTTTGCCTTTTTTGGGAGAGTCTTGTGACTCGCCGGAGAGTTCTCCACCATTGTCTTGCTGGATTTCTTGACATCGTTTGACCTGCCGGAGCGCTCCCCCTCGCAGTTCTCTTGCTGGATTTCTTGGGACGTCTTAAACAACTGAGGGGCTCACACCCACCATCCTCTAACTGCATTTATCCAGATTTCCTGATCTGCCGGAGCGCTCGCCCCTGCTATCCTCTTGCTGGGTTTCTTGGGACCTCTTGACCCACACGAGCTCTCCTCCCCACCGTCTTCTTGCCGGACTTATTGAGACTTCTTGACCCGCCAGAGTGTTCCCCCTCATCATCCTCCTGCCTTTTTCTGGGGATTCTCTTCAACAACTGAAGAGCTCCCCCGCACTGTCCTCTTCCCTTTTTTCTGGGTGATTCGTGAATCACCGGTGAGCTTCTCCTTACCACCCTCTTGGGCTTTTTTCAGAGCAACCTTGACCCATCAGAGCACCCCCTCACCGTCCTCTTGCCAGATGTACTGAGGGTTCTTCATCTGCCACAGCGCTCCCCCACGCCGTCCTCTTCCTGGATTTCCTGGAACCTTGTGAACCACTGGGGGGCTCCCACCCACCATCCTTTTACCGCATTTATTGAGACGTCCTGATCTGCCAGAGCGCTCCCCCTCGCCGCCCTCTTGCTGGATTTCTTGGGACCTCTTGAACCACTGGGGGCCTCCCACCCACCATGCTCTTACCGCATTTACCGAGACTTCCTGATCTGCTGGAGCGCTCCCCCTCGCCGTCCTCTTGCTGGATTTCTTGGGTCCTCTTGACCCATTAGGGCGTTCCCCCTGCCACCCTCTTGTGTTTTCTGGGGGAGTCTTGTGACCAACCAGAGTGCTCCCCCCCACCATCTTCTTCCCCTTTTCCTGGGTGCTTCTTGATCCACCAGAGTGCTCCCCTGCACCATTCTCTTGCCTTTTTTTGGGGGAATCTTGTGACTCACCGGAGCGTTTTCCACCATTGTCTTGCTGGATTTCTTCACACCGCTTGACCTGTTGGAGCGCTCTCCCTCACAGTTATCTTGCTGGATATCTTGGGACCTCTTGAACCACTGGGGAGCTCCCACCTGCCACCTTCTTACCGCATTTATTGAGACTTCCTGATCTGCTGGATTGCTCTCCCCACCGGCCTTCCTCTTGCACTTTTTGGGGGAGTCTTCTTGACACGTCCGAGTGCTCTCCCTCACCCTTGTCTTGCCTCTAGTCAGGGCGCTCTTCTCCCGCTGGAACGCTCCTCCCCGCCATCCTATTGCCAGACTGAGAATTCTTGACCTGCCGCAGTCCTGCCCCGCCATGCTCCTGCCTTCTGCCTGGGAAGTCACTTGAAGAACTGGAGCGCTCTCCCCCGCTGTCCTCTTGCCTTTCGTCAGTGGGATTTTGGCCTGCTAAAGAGCTCCTCCCTGTCGTCCTCTTGCTGGATTTCTCGGTACCTCTTGACCCACTGGGTCTCTCCTCCTGCCGTCCTTTTGCCTTTCCTTAGTACATTCTTGGTCTGCTGGAGTGCTCCCCCCCACCATCCTCTTGCTGGATTTCTCGGGACCCCTTGTCCCATATAGGACATTCCCCCCCCCCACCATCCTGTTGTGTTTTTTAGGAGAGTCTTGTGATCGACCAGAGCGCTCCCCCCTTGACATCCTCTTCCCCTTTTTCTGGGTGACTTTTGAACCACTGGTGAACTCTCCCCCATCATCCTCTTGCCACATATATTGAGACTTGTTGATCCGCCAGAGCGCTTCCCCCACTGTCCTCTTGCCAGATTTACTGATACCTCTTGTCCTGTCAGAGCGCTCCCTCTCGCAGTCCTCTTTGTTCAGTTTGTAGGGTAGGAGGGGGGATCTCTGATTACAGAAAGGTCCCTTTGTTCTAGGAGACATTCCCTTGCTCCATGCTTCAGGTTGCCCATCTTCCCTCTCATTTTCAATATGCACGTCCATCACCTTCCTCCTCTTCTTTCTTGATCCCTCGACTCCCGCATGAACTCAAATCCTCTTTCTTGATCACTCTTTCTCGTAAGTTCACAACCTTACTTTCCTTTCTTGCTTTCGCCTTTGTGAGCTGCTCCACCCAAACCGAAATGCCCTGAAGACAGAAATACACCCACCCCAAGCCCGTACAGTCACATAGGGGGTGAGTCCGCTCGCTGACGCATCCCCACATCCCACAGCAAGCCCACCTTGCCTTGGCCCCGGCCCCCCGCACAGGCCTTCCCACCAACCCAGCCCCTCCGTAGCAGCACAGTTTCCCAGCATGCACCCCACAAAGACTTTCTTTGCCAGTCACCCCTGGCACTTACAGCAACACACCACATCAGCATCAAGAGCCCTGGGAGTGGAGAGCTGGCCAGGCCCTCACGCCGGCAGGATCCTCTTCCCCCTCCTTTAGCTGATGGCAGACAGACAAGACACCTCCCAAGAGGTGTCCAGCCCTCTCTCTCAACCACTCATGAGTACAAAAGCCCAGCCTCTACTCACCCACCCCGCCTCCCAAAACCCCACCAGCAGCCCCTGGTCCCAGCTGAACAGCAGCCAGTGCTGAAGATCTGGCTCGTGTTGTCGGACACAACCTTCCCATGGATGTCTGGGCCCCTGAGCAGTTTCCAGGGGTGGGAGGGCGCAGTCCTGATTACAGGGAGGTCCCTGTCCCAAGGGGGACATTTTCTTCCTCCTCACTCCTGACTCGCAGCTCCATCACCTTCCTCCTCTTCTTTCTTGATCCCTCCTGACTCGCAGCTCTACCACCGTCATCTTCTTTCTTGATCCCTGTTGCCTTGCAGATGCACTCCAATCCTCTTTCTTGATCGCTCTTCCTCGTAGGTTCACCACCTTCCTCTTCTTTCTTGCTTTCGCCTTTGTGAGCTGCTCCACCCAAACAGAGATGCACAGAAAACAAAAATATACCCACCCCAGGCCCGTACAGTCACACGAGGGGGCGAGTCCGGTCGCTGACGCATCCCCACACCCCACCACAAGGCCACCTTGCCTTGGCCCCGGCCCCCCGCACAGGCCTTCCCACCAACCCAGCCCCTCCGTAGCAGCACAGTTTCCCAGCATGCACCCCACAAAGACTTTCTTTGCCAGTCACCCCTGGCACTTACAGCAACACACCACACCAGCATCAAGAGCCCTGGGAGTGGAGAGCTGGCCAGGCCCTCACCCCCACCCCGGCAGGATCCTCTTCCCCCTCCTTTACCTGCTGGCAGACAGACACCTCCCAAGGGATGACCACCCTGCTCCCTTAACTGCTCCCAAGTCCAAGAGCCCAGCCCCTGCTCACCACCCCCACCTCCCAAAACACAGCCAACAGCCCCTGCTCCCATTTTACCACTTTACCCCCGAGCACGGTTTCTAGGGGTGGGAGGGGGACGCACTAATCACAGATCGTTCCCTGTGCTTAAGGATACATTCTCCTTCTCGCTGGCTCAGCCTGCCCATCTTCCTCCTCACTCTTGACTCGTAGCTCCATCACCTTTCTCCTCTTTTGTCCCCTCCTGACTCACAGGTCCACCACTGTCATCTTCTTTCTTGACTCTGCTTGACTCACAGGTGCGCTCCAATCCTCTTTCGTGATCGCTCTTCTGTGTCAGTACACGGAAGACCGGGCACGTGAGAAACTGCAAGAGTCAACAGCATGAGAACAAGCATTAGTGGAAAAATACAAGAACAAAGGACTGTATGCTATGTGATACATCAAGGACAGAGGAGTTGATGCAGGATTGATGCATCAAGGACAGAGGGACAGCTTGTGATAGACAAAAGAGGTGTTTATGGCAGTGACATTGGTGGGAACACAAAACACATCACTTATGTAATGACTAACTTAGCTAATCAACAAATGCTTGAGCAAGCATCATAGCGAGTATAAACGCAAGCCTGAATTTGTAATAAACATCTCTCATTGCACCTTAAAAGAGAGTCCGTACCGCATTCGCTACAAATGGCGCCCTGGAACAGGGACTTTCAGCGTGCCTATAAAGGCAGTAGCCGCTCTGGTAGCGAAGCCCAATCGAACCAGGAAACAGGACCGGGAACCAGGACAGTGCGCGCCCACCACCAACGAAAGGTGAGCGATTGGGAACCATGGGAGGGAAGTTATCCCTTAAGCAAAGACAAACCCTGGATGTCCTTCAACATGCGCTACAAACGCAAAATCAGGATGTATCAGGGGTCTGATTGGTGAGTTTATTACAATGGATTGCTAATCATGTGCTAGACTTTCCTACAACTGGTACATTTCAGTTGGAGACATGGCACAAAGATGAATGAGAATTATATGAACAGGTAACGACTGGAGATAAAGCTGCTTGCAAATATTCATCTACTTGGGGAAAAATTATGACTACTAAGATACAGGATACAGGACTGATACATCAGGGACAGAGGGACAGCTTACTATAGAAAAAAATGCGTATATGGCAGTTACACCGCTCATGTAATGTCTAACTTAGCTAAAGAGCAAATGCTTGAGCAAGCATCATAGCGAGTATAAATGCAAACCTGAGTATGTAATAAATGTCTCTCATGGCACCTTACCGTGAGTCCACGCCAGATTCGCTACACTCTTCCTCATAGGTTCACCACCTTCCTCTCCTTCCTTGTTTTTCCTTTGCACGCTGCTCCACCTGAAGAGAAACACACAGAGGACTGAGCTACACCAGCCCAAGGGCACTACAATCAGACTGGGGCTGAGTCCGGGGGCTGACACCTCCCCACACCCCACAACGAGCCCACCTTGCCTTAGCCCCGGCCCCTCGCACATGCCTTAGAGATATCATAGCTCAGTACAAATCCCCACAGTCCTCACCTGCTGTTTGGTGCTTGCGGAGGGTCACACTCCCTGTGCCCCAGGGCACTGGCCCTACACGGCCAAGCTCGGCAGCGGGACTGTCTGGAGCTGCCGCTGGCTGGTTCTCCAGCTTTAGGGTCACCCGCAGAAGCCCGTTCTCCTCAGCTCTGCACACCCATCCAGTTGCGCCGCCCAGGCAAAGTCAGCTTCACCCTCTGCTCTACACCTCACCTGCAAACAACCAACTCTTCAACTGACAACTGTCCAAAACCCACCGACAAACTCTCCACACCTCAGCCTTTCGTTTGCAACTGCTGCCTCTAGTGCATCTCACAGGCAAGCCTTCAAAATCCCCTCATCCTGCAATAATACTCCAGCACTGATCACCTGCGGGAACAACTACCACAATACCATGCAAACACCAACCAGTTCTGGCACGGAAATATCACTTTCTCCTCAAGATTCCACCCTACACCAACTGCTGACAAACACACGCTGTCCTCACCAAAGCCAAATGCTGCAACAACCAGCGACAACTCAAATTTGCGTGGGCGGTGCAAAATTGCAGGGGTGAGCTAACGCAGAGCTGGGCTTGAAAGCTGCAGAGTGTACACCCTGTTGTTTAACGTGGCGAGTCACTCCCATTCTGCCTTCTCCCTGGGAGAAGCGCATGAGCAGAGGTTGCTTCAAGGCACGATGAGAACGGTTCGGTTCTCCGGGTCTCGGAGGGTGAGAGTAATAAATGTGGTCTGTGTCGTGGCGCAGGAACTTCCCATCCACTTGCTTCTCCATTCAGTCTGGTGCTGCAAGAGAAGGAGAGAAAGAAAAAGTTAGGACCGAGTTAACAACCTCATCATCCCTGACCCCTAATCTGCAGGAATCCTAGGAGGCCTGATATAATTTTGCTCATCTCCCTGTCTTTGCTGGAATACTTTACTGTAGAAATTTCTGTCATCAACATTCTCTTAACCGATCTGATGTGTTCATAGTTCCTAGCCCAGCATCCTTTCCTCAAAGTACCTCAGCATTTCCCTTTGAAACCACACCTTAGTGCCATCCCGTCCCAGAGCTACCTCAGCATTTCCCACTGCAGCCTCTGCGATGCCATCTCCTCCCTGAGGTACCTCAGCCTTTACCACCAAAACCTCTCTCCCTTCCGTCCTCTCCTTTAAGTCCCTTAGCCTTTCCCATCAAAGCCTCCCCCGATGTCATCCCCTCCCTGAGGTACCTCAGCCTTTCCCGTCAAAGCCTCCCCCGATATCATCCCCTCCCTGATGTACCTCAGCCATTCCCGTCAAAGCCTCCCCCGATATCATCCCCTTCCCGAGGTAGCTCAGCCTTTCTTGTCAAAGCCTCCCCCGATATCATCCCCTCCCTGAGGTACCTCAGCCTTTCCTGTCAAAGCCTCCCCCGATATCATCCCCTCCCCGAGGTACCTCAGCCTTTCCTGTCAAAGCCTCCCCCGATATCATCCCCTCCCTGAGGTACCTCAGCCTTTCCCGTCAAAGCCTCCCCCGATATCATCCCCTCCCCGAGGTACCTCAGCCTTTCCTGTCAAAGCCTCCCCCGATATCATCCCCTCCCCGAGGTACCTCAGCTTTTCCCGCCTAAGCTCCTCCCGCACCGTCCCGCCCTCAGGTTCCTCTGCCGCTCCCTCCGTTCCCGGCCCCCCCCGCCCCTCGCGCCCCCCCTTGGCGCTCCCGACCCGCCGCTGCCCCCTCCCGCTCGCTTTCCTCCCTCTGTCCTGTGTCACTACGGGGGCTCCCCCTCCGCCCCACGGCCCCGCCCGAGCCCCGCGCAGCGCTCAGCGCGGGGCTCCCTTCCCTCACAGCCGCCCGCGTGCTTCCCCCTCGCCCCAGCCGGGGGCCGCGCTGTTGCGGCTGGCTGCCCCTCGCCTTCCTCCTTCCGAAACCAGCCCGTCTGTCACCCTCCAGCCTCGCCCCTCAGCCGGTCCCGGGCCGCCCCGTCCAGTCTCCCCGCTGTCCGCCCGCCCCTCGCTCACCGCCGGCCCCGCCGTTCCTCGCGCGCTGCTCCAGCCGCCGCCCCTCCGGCACGCGCTCCGCGGCCCGCGCACTTACGCAGCGTGTCCCCGCCCATCCCGCGCAGGAGCCAATCCCGTCCGCGTCCGCCACCGGGCTGCGCCCCCCCCCCCCCCCGCCTCCGCGCCCGGCTCTGGCCCCCCCTGCCCCTCGCCTCCCGTCCCGGAGCCACCGGCGGCCGCAGAGCGGCGCTGTCCGCCCGCAGGGCGGGGCCGGGAGCTTTCAGGCTGCGTCTGCCCGGGACCGAGGGCTCTGCCGCCTGCCCGGGACAGCCCGGGACCGAGGGCTCCGCCGCTGCAGCCCGTTTCGTGCCGCTTGCGCCCCCCAGGTTACACGGCTGCAGCCTTCCTGCTGGTTTAGCTCACACACCTTTCTTCTTTCTAACTGCACAGCAGTTCACACTCACAAAAGTTCGTGCTGGTTGGCGTAAGAGTATCTGCATAAGAATTTACAAACATTACAAAGATATACCACAGACCACAGCTTTCTAAGCTTTCAAGTTAAAGTTCCATGTTTAAATAAAACAGACAATACCAGTAGAGCTGTGTACCTCTGTCGTCTTTGTTCAGAAAGAAGTGACAACACCAGAAAACACATTGACAGCCAGTGCTTTGAACAGTGAAGGTGGGATCTACAAAAGTCTGATTAAACTAAACAGCCTCAGGTCTTTATCAAGCTGCAGATCTGCCAGGAATGCTGAAATGCAAGAGTTTACTCCTGCAATATTCCACGATGGAACAGCCACTTCATATCAAATATAATCTCAAAGTTCCAAACCAGTACGTTAAAAAGCTACCAGTAAGTATTAGAAGACCACTGCAAGATCTTATTGCTTTTTGAGTTAAATAATAATTTTTCAATAAACCAAAACCCAAACAGGTTCTCAAATCTGTTGCTTATCATCCTGTTCATTCATTAGCACTGCAGCAATCAGTTTTTATACAATGTGTCAACAGAGGCGTCTAAAAAACCCCAAACAAAACTTATCCAAGTCCACGGACACCCCCGCCCTCCTTGCCCCCCCTCACCCTGAGCCCCACGATCACCACTTGGTGCGGGAGAGGAGCACAACTCGACAGACAGAACCAGAAATCCGACTGCGGTAAGAAGGAAACATCGAGGTAGTTACAGCTTCCTTAAACATTCAAAATCTGATGTCTTCCAAAACAAAGCACATCATCCTCATCATTTAAAAAGCAAAGTTGCTTTGTACGTGTCTGATCCTCACACCAGCTGAGTGGTTCTCAAGTCCGCTGAGCTCCACTGTGCAGCCACCCCCACGTCTGTGTCGCCTTGTCTGGAGTCCCCAGTCGCGGGACAGTGAGTGGGGTTGGACTCCAGTGATAAAGAAAAACACAAAGAGTCAAATTGGAAAAGTAATTAAAACAGAAGACCTGAAAGCCAGTTTAATTTTAATAACTTATTCGTACACTGCTATAAGCATATGAAGTATGGGGGTCACGAACTCTTGCTACCACATATGTGCCTTATTACAATAAGCACAGGAAACAAGGAAGTAGCATTCCTTCTATTTTTGATGTAATTATGAGCTAATACATCTCCTGAGATGGCTTCCAGACCTGATTTAGTATCTACACTGTGTTGTACTGCAGATAAATACCTCAGGTCAGCATTAATTGAAGACAATGTGCAGAATGAGCAATATGCAGGTAAGCACAAGATCCTGGATTCCTTACAAGAGTCTACTTCTAAAATTGTCTGAAAATGCTGCAGAAATTGTAGCAGATAAACAACAGTAGCCACATTTTGTCCTATGGCATTTACATAATGTTGATCCACCTGTATTAACTTGTGCCCTTTCGGAACAGAGCTGTAAACTCAGAGTGTCCAAAGACTTCTTTCTTTTGAATAGAATACGCTTAAACTGGCTGTCTTGAACAGACTGGCTGTGCAGACTTGCAGCAGTTGAATGGAGGATGTGATTCCAGTGAATGGAGACAGAAAGAAGATCAGCACAAAAGCAGCAATGACAGACCAGAGACACCCACCTAAAGCCTACGGAGACCAAAAAAAGTCGTCGCGTGGGCTTAGCAGTTGGGGAACCAGACCAAACAGCCTGGTTATTCTCCACCAGGAGGGTCTTTATCTGGCCATGATCATGTCATCAATGGAGAAACTCACCATCATCAGACAGAGTGCAGGCGTGGGCAATGAGAGCAGCAAATCCAGCACCGACACGGTGTCAGAGTTTGTACAGACAATGAACACGCTCACGGGTCTTGTTCAATACTTTACACACTATTCTGAAAAGAGACACTGATTTAACTGTTGCACAGCACATACTGTCACTTTACACAACTTGGAGAAACAAAGCAAGCTCATAAAGTTCATACTCCATACATCAGGATAGGAGGTTACTCATAAAATGCAATCATCTCTGCCAGATACAGGCAAATGCACATATTTATTTGAAGCAAATTCCAAGTTTATACCGTCATCTCAGGTCAAATTCTGCTATCAGACACAGGACACACAGCTCAAATGCCAACAGCTCATAAGAAAGCTTCACAAGAGAATGAACTAAACATACAGCTATGGAATCAAGTGTGTTTTATCAATACATCAAATGCAACTCTAATTCCCCTAGGCCCTCACGTTAATAGAAACCCCACAGAGTTTCTAGAAAGAATGTCCATAAAATTGACATGCGACATTACCCTCAGTGAGTCTCCTGAACCAGACGGCAGAGCAACCGACCCGCAGCAAGGACAACACAGAACAGACAGTTCTGCTGGAAACGCAAGGAACGGACTAAAAGTAACCATTCTGCATTACAGAATTAATGCATTGTGTCACTTTGTGTAGATAATTCACCCATAAAAATCAGTAAATATGAAGGCCACCCTTACTGATAAATGCCTATATGTTTGTAGTCATGTTTAATAAAACACACTTTGTGAGGGTTTTTTGGCTCAAGAAGGACACTGGATCAGTGTGCTTTGGGTTATTTCTGTAAGGAGCCATAACTCAACAGAAAGATAGCTTTAAGAAAGCGTGCAATTAGCTATTAATTGGACAAAATAAGTGTAGTTAACACATAATAAATAGTTTTAAATGGTCTCACAAGTAGTTCATGTGATACATTTCCCTCAGGGTCTCCTGATATCTCCCATTCATTTCTATTAAACCTGCTGAAATGAAGCTGTGTGTGTTTCATTTCAGTGATCTACAGGGAATTCAAACCAACAATAACAACTTGCCGTATTATCAGAAACAGTTTCTAAAGAGCAAACACAACAATATAGGAGGGGGGAGTGGAAGAAACACCACCTGGATTCATTTTCCCATATCAATTCTTATGAAAATACCCACAATAGGATGCAGTTATCAGCAAGGTATACAACTGCACATCTACACACAACATAACTGCATGTAATCGCACATTTTTGACCATATTAACTACAAATTGGGCAGCTATAAAATACGTCAGTTATACCTTCATTTACTTCCAGAAATCTCCACTGAAATTATTTTGTTGCTTAAATTACTGTATAATGTGCACTTTATTAATGTATTATACATTAAGTATACAAACATGTTATGAAAAAACAAATCTAGTCCCAATACCTTTGTGAGTTTTAAAGGACGCCGGTGGGTAACGGTGAACAATCAACAGTCATCCGGGTAAAACACCCATGGGCAGAGCTGAAACTTGTTTTCATTGGTAGGTTGTGTTTTTCTGCAAGTTGTGTTATCATACCTACATACAGCAAATAAAGATTTGACCCAAATTACATACCTTTATGTGCATACACACACGCACATGTTTGTGTTGTACAAAGATGCACACTGTTACTGAGATGTATAGGCATTGAATGTGTCAGGTAAGTAACATGACAAGAGGCTTGAGAGGTGGGTCTGCAGGGAATTCTCTAAGTAACATATTAATGCAACAAATCTGGTGGCATAAAGCTACGGGGGAAAAAAATCCAGCGGAGAATCAGATAAATTCACGTGTTCTTTAAAGACAGCTCATGCATTCAACCAACTCCCAGGTGGGCCTGGCTGTGGAAAGGAAAGTTTGCTTGAGCACTTAGCGCCAGTGTCTGATGAGCAGACAAAACACCAACTGCAGACCGGGGACCCCCAGTTCTCAACCAGTTCATGGCTCTGAGCATCTTCTTTCCACACACTGCGGGTAACGCTTTACATCTGCAATCCCCTCCCTAAACCCATCTTGTTCCTGGCTGAGAAGATACCAGATGTGGGAACTATTGCATGATAGAAGAATTTGTGCTGTTAAATCACAGGATTCTGAGCACTGCAGATGATCACAGTGCGGTGCTGCCCTGAGAAGAAAGGACGAGTGACTCTTGGTGTTCCCTGCTGCTCACTGCCCTGATCCTGCCCACCCTCATGTTCCAGCCACTCAGACCCCGGCCAGAATGACTGAGACAGGAGGGTCTCTTAAGGATGTTTTGTTTTGTCCAGATACCTTTAATTTGCTTATATACACAGATTTCATAAGAGGAAGCACTTGATTTCACCGATGACACGATTTCTCCAGTAACGCATCTCACCAAGATTGCCAGTTGACAGTCCCCTTAGGATGAGAGAACGTTCATGTTGAACAAACCATGAACACTTGTAGTGATTGAAACTGGGGGTTTTTCAGACAAGCACCATCTGCCTCCTGCGCCAGAGACTCAACAGAATTATGTCTCAGACATTATGGCAACAACAGCTCATCCCGCAGCAATGGGTCACTCAGAGCGAAAACAATCCCGTATGGACACCGTGTCCAGCAGCAGATGGGGCACTCAGGAGAAGGTGAATCGCGATTTACATCCCAACACCAGCCGAGGCCCGCAGACAAAGGCCGCGGGCTGACATGGGAGGGGACGGGCCTTTCGTTCTCCTTCTTTGCTTCTCTTTTCCTTTCCTACACCCTTATTTCATCTCCTCTCCCTCTATGAGCAGTATAACCTAAGGCTTAGAGCCACAAAACTCCTTTGTGTAAACCCTTTGGCTGTTAAACTGTTCACCAATTTGGCTTAAGTAGCGTAAATCTTCCTGCTAATTGGGCCAAGCTGCAAAATAAAAGGTGTTGGGGTTTTTTTGTTTATGGTCCTTGAGTACCCCATATACTCTTTTCTAACTAAGGGGACCTGAATCGGAGTCACCTCCCCACACACGGACAGCTGGGGATGTTCTGCAATGAAAACTTGTATGGAGAGGGGAACACACTGAATAGGTCAATCCAGCATTTAATAAAAGCAATGGAGTTAGCTCTTGAATTAACATTGATAACATGCTCTGCTATATTGTGGCCAGTTGCGATTGGAAACAGCGCAGTTACAAGTTCGGTGTGCATGGTCCTCTGTATACACGAAGACATCCAGCCAGCTTTAGTCACGCACCTGATCTTTCCTTCGTGTTACAGATCTCTGCAATGAAAGCTGGGAGCAACAAACATTCAGCTTTCTGATGTGTCATTAAAGAGATTTTTCTGCATTTACTACAACCTTGACCGAGCCTGTACCTGATTGCTTTAACTGGCATTAGATAAGTCATTGAGTAAGCAGTCAAGTCAGCCCGCGAGAAGACACGGAGAGGTGACAAAGTTGTAAGTCCCTAGGATGCTGGCACACCAGCACGAACACAGGCAAGCAGAAGCCTCCAACGCATTGGCAGAAATATCCTACTCAGGTACAGCAGACAAATGCAACTTATAATGGAACGGTTACAATATGCTTGGTAGAAAAAAGCTGAGGTTCCGCTGCCTCAGGCGCACAGCGGTTACTGCTGTGTGTGGTCTAACCCAGATCCAGTAGTGAGCTACACGTGTTTATCTTGGTTTGATATTTGTAGTGCACGTGTTAACGTACAGATCAATATACAAGACAAGGTCTGATGAACAAAATCTCTCTCTGAAAGATCCTGAAGTGATCACTGGAGTGATTTTCAAGGCAAAGATTCTGTCTGTCTCCAGCTCCCAGAAGACTTCAGAGGTGAAATTCTCTATAAATCCTGAGGGGGAAAGAGGGGGCTGTAAGGAACATGAACCTGAAGAACATTCAGTAGCTCTCCCGGGCGCTCTGTGACGGAGCCTCCCCTGTTCACCAGCTCCTGAGGCTCCAGGGGCTGCAACACGGGGCACAACGCGCTCACAGACTGAACCTGCGCTGAGCAAGAAAATGCCTTCCTGATGAAGCTTTAACATCAACACAGCAACTATTGCTTGTCCTTCAAGGAAACTATCTTGTTATAAGCATTTATAGCTCTATTGTCTATTTATGCTTTTAGCAATAAGCGCTTTTATCCACATTTCATTTTGGTGCACCTGGTAAGACATGTGATTGAAGGTGACAGATAAGAGCAGGGCACTCTTTTAATCCCTAAGACAGGACCCTGGGAAAACTTCACAGGAATCAGTTCTTCACTACATTGCTGCTCCTTGCATTCACAGGCCAGCAGAAAAGCACGGGCCGAGGTGAGAACCGCCCGCAGAAGGGGCTGCCAGACACTGTTCTGGCTGATGCTCTGCCAGGACGTGCTTCGTTTTCTGTCCGGTGCTGTGCGGGGGGAACACGGAACATCTGCACGAAAAACCTGCGCTTGGCTCGTGCAGCGTCTGTGTCACGGGAACCGACAGCCACGTCCCATCGCTGACCTCGCGTGTTCACACAGCTGACTCAGTGATCGATACAGGTTTATCTGCATTACAAGCACAGCCGAGCCAGGTCAAGAGTGCTTCTTAAGAACCATTTTCAAAATGATCTTTCTAGACAATAGAGACTGATTTATCTTAATTTGTCTTACCTAAAAGCTAAGAAAGTATTTAATTTCTAGTAAGAAAGATGCCTAATTTTCTTTTGGCTATTAAAAATTGTATTAACCTCCAAAAATAAGAGAGTAAATGTCTGTTAACACTTTTTCCTTTTATGCTGATGTGAAGAAAATTCCTCTCTCATCCTGGTACTGTCAAACAGGATGAACATTTACAGAGAATGAGAGTGGGGAGTGATGAAAAAGTCAACAGCTTTTGCAGTCAGTTTGTATAAATTAAGATAAACGTGATATTGAAGCAAACCCAAATGTTTCTAACGTTCTCCTATAGAATCTCCTGCTGCTGTACAATAAGATACACTCTCAGACTATGACAACATTAGTCCGTGTCTTTGTAAGGCGCAGTCTTTTTCCTACCATATCATGCATAGGTGCCACACTTCTATATAGCCAGGTAACTGCTCATCTAAGGTGCATTTTGAAACATACCTTATCCTGCTTTGGAACCTGTGCCGAAATGGAAAGTAGTTGCTCTGTATCCAGGAATTTTGAGATAACTGTAAAACAAAAGTAAACAGATCAGAAATTGAATGGAAATCATAACAAAATCTATTTTTTTTTTTTATGAACACAATTATTTAGTGAAACTTTTGTTAATCTTTTTCTTCCATTCTATCTTCACAAATTATTTACCAGGGAAAAAACAGGTTAAAAATTGCTGCTATCTAAATTATGTTGTCATAACTACACAGACTGTACCGAAGCATGTAGCGATTATTTTACAGGTGGACATATATCAATTTGGTAATATTCTTTTAGTGTGATTGAATCGCACGTCTCTTGTGATAAAGATCAAGATGACACGATCCAGCTCCAGGTGCACTGACTCATACTCTGCTGTTGTGTTCTGTTTAGTTTGTCTGGACCACTATGAAGCAACAGGAAAAAACACCCATACACAACAACAGAACATCAGTGATGCCTTTATTTGTTTTTAATGTATACATTATGTACACCCGAATACTTCCAACTAGTCACAGAGGTAGAGACAAACTCACATTCTTTGAAAAAGGTATTGGCTGACTTCTACCCATTTAATCTGAGAAATTCGCTTTTCTTAGCAGAATCCTTGAGAAAAACATCACTATCATAATAAAGATTATTTCCACTACGTGTTACCTGTCAAATAATTACAATTCAAACATATTGAGTCACGTTGCATACTTTCACAGATTAGAAAGAAAGTGTTTTAACATAAATTGAATATGATGCATTAAAAATAAACTACTACTTATTTGAATACACTCAGAAAACCAAAGACGGTAAATGTTAAATGAGGGTTCCAGGTAAGAGTACCCTACAGATTTGAAGCGCGCTTTGGGGACACCCAGCGCCTCCTGTTCACTGTACATTATGTGAACTGCAGCAGCTGAGACCCTGGGATGTGTGACCTGCAAAAACCATGAACATTAAAGTAACGTTTATAAATCACAAACATGTTATTTGGCTTCTTTATGGACTGAAAATGACAGGAGTGAAGCATCTAAACGTGATCTGTCCCACATTCATTCTTCACCACTCTGCAGTGGTTCTAGCAGGAGCTTCACACGTTTTCCCCCATTTAAGAGTTTAGATGCCAAAATATCCCAATAAGAACCATAATGCTTGTTTACATCTAGAATTGTCTTAAATATACGTCCTCCTATGCATGTTACAGAACACTGTAACCCTGCTTTGTATATTAACATGTAAAACATGCCACTAAAACCGTATCAATTAACTGACTAGACAAAGTTTTCCTCTGGAATTTAACACGTGCATTAAAACTCCTCCAAACCGAAGTCCAGCTCTACTAGGCCGTCCCACAAGCGCAGGGCTTGAGCTCTGGTTTGAGCCCGATGCCGCACTCCCCGCGCCGGGCTGCAGTACCGCGCTGTGGCCACCGGGCGGCAGCACCAGCGACACCCGGCGGTCGGTGCACCGCGGGAGCACCGGGGCGCCACGGCGCATGCGCGGAACCGGGGCTGAACGTGCGCGTGCGTGCGGGGGTGACCTGCACCGGGGTGACCACCCGGGATCACCCACAGCAAACGAGTCACCCGGGACAACGCGGAACAGAGAATCCGCTCTAGAGAATCACCCCACCCAGAGAACCCTCCTCGGCGGAACCTCCCGGTGGCCCGTTCGAGCTCTCTAGTGCCCTATTTGCGTAGCCACGCCTCTGATTTGCATTTCTCCGCCCCATCCGCGCCCCGCCCCTCCTCTTATCTCTCGCAATCTGATTTGCAGGCTTCGAATCTCAATTTGCATTCTCCCCGCCTACTCACCTCCCTGCCCAAGCCCCGAGGAGATTTGCATATCCGGCACGACCCTCTGCTCTGTTCTGTTTCTATTCGACCCCATCTATTTCTATTATTTCTACTTCTATTAATTCTCGTTCTATTTCTTTTCCTGTTTTCTGTTTCTTTCCCTGCGAAGTACAAACCACACCTGATCTCACAGATGTCCAGTGTAACCTGCAGCTGCTTTTGGTAAATATGAGCAGAACTTTACAGCACACGGTTTTCCCAGCAACATGAAGCAGAGAGCGTACTCAAACAAAAAAAAAAAAACAAGCCACAAACACAAAGACGACACACAGCCTTGTAAGTCGGGTGATTAATTCTATTCAGTATGCTTTTACTTAAGTTAGATTACAAGAAAACTAAATTGGGCTCGCCCAGTGCCCTGTGAGCAGTAAAAACCATCACCACACAGTCAGTCACTCAGCAGAGAGCTCGCAGCAGCTCCCCGGCTGCCGCAGTTATGGAACGAAGCGTCTGGCTCGCACACAGAGCCCCCCAGCCCCTGCTCCCACCGCTGACCAGGTGCGGGTGCCGTTCTGCTCCCTGGGGGCAGCTCAGGCCTTTCCCTCAAGTGCACCCGCCAGAGACATTTCCGGGTAAGGATGAGTTTTTTAATCCTTTCTATAAACAGAATTTCTTTGCATTTTAAAAACCTTGTACATCACTGACATTGACTCCTATGTCTCTTTTTACACATACGTATGTATTTAGGGAATATATTTGATTCATATATATCATCTATTTCCACTGTAATATATATCTACTTAGACATCTACACACTTGCGTATGCATTTACATGTATATATCTGCTTAAACTTATACAGAATATCTGTTTATGCTTATATATATCACCACTTATTATCTAGAATATCCATTTATACTTACGCACCTGTTTAGCCTTCTCTTTGGACACAAATATCTTTCTAGACTTGCAGATGTTGGCATATTGTTACAATCATATTATTACATTTATGTATATTTAGACAGAGCTATCGATTCACACTTGGCGTGTGGCACGATGAGCAGTGACACGTGGCCAGCTGCACGGCTCAAGCACGAGGGACACCCCGACCTGCCAGGGAAAAGCGCCACTGAGAGCCAGACAGAAACAAAGTACGTCAGAGCACGCTGTCAGATATTGGGGAAACACTCATAGCATCCAGTTGCCTCTCTTTTTCAGTTTTTAGAACAAATACCCATCTGCTTAAGTACACCTAATAAATTATATGCTGCACCTACTCAACAATTACTCTTAACTATGGAAGTCAACATGTAAATTAGACCATTTTATTTGCTTTAAGTTTCATTGATAGGAAAATCAGTGAGATAGAAGACATGGGTTTACTTTAAAAAATAAATAAATATCCCCATTCCTGCAGTGCAGCATAAGGCTACGAAAAAGGAGCGTCAGACTCACGAACACTTTTGGCTGCACTGCAGCACACAGGGGAACACGTTTCTGTGACCGTGACAGCTCGACTGTCGCAACCGGGAACCCAAAGCCCAGCGGTGCCACCAACCTTTGCCAGGCCTGCCGTGCTGGGCTCTGCGGAAGGAAATGGACTTTGGTTGGTTGTTTCAAAGAAAATGAACAGTCCTGTTGTTGATGAGGCCACTGCCCACTACATCACCTGGGAAGATCCACTCGGAGGGCAGGTTCATAAAATGCAGCTTCTTGGAATGAGGAATGCTGCCGTTTTGGAAGATTTCTTACCAACTGAAGTCAGAACTACACACTGTAGGTTAAGAGAAAAAAGTCACTATTGAAACAATAACTCATCCAAACCACACATGGACTCACCGCCACCAGTTACGAGGCTGAAAGTGCTTCTTGGGAACACCTGGCAAACACGCAGAACAAAACCGATTTGCCCAGGTGCCTGTATCTCTGTCAGCTTTTTGAGTACTATTCTAAGATATTTTAAAAACCTATTGAGTGAAAAAGAACAAAGCATTTGTCATTGAATCAGGTTGTTTCTTCTGGACATCTGAACTCTTACAAACACCTCCTTTCCTCTTTTAGTACAAAATCATTTCCATAGTATCATTCAATAGTAAGCCCACAGAAACAGAAGATTACGCTTTCAGGAAGAGAAAATAACCAGAGGGAGGTGAGCTCTGCACAGGTGTACCGTGCTCCAGAACAGACCTTATTTTTAGTACTCCTGGTAAAATATTTCGTATTAAAAATATAGAAGGAGAGTCGGTGCATTCTTAATGTTAACTTTAAAGTCCACTCTACAAGTACCTGAGGAAAAGTGCAGACACGCGTCCTAGCCGTACCTTGTACGGGCAGACCGCTCTGGATTCCTTCTGTCTGTCTGGTACTTCTGTAGCAGAAGACGGGGCAACCGCGGTGAAACGGTGGCAGCAGACATCCAGCTGAAAGAGGAAAAGCCCTTCAGAACAAAGCTGGAGAGGAACCTGACACTTCCTTTTTTCTTGTGAAGGCTACAGTTGAGTGGAGAAAAAAGTATTTTGCACCATCTTCAGTACAGCTGTTGATACGGCCACTGGAGCGTTTGCGTTTTTTGGATAACCAGGCCATTTTTGACTCATTGGCAGTCTGAGTTCCCTAGAACACATTTTCCCAGATACACACAGAACACAGACACAGACATCACCCAAGTATAGCCAAGATTTCCTTCCTCGCCCTGGATGCTGTCATTGAAGAGCCCAGCAGCCCATCCGTCCTCGTGAACCGCCCCACTGAAAAAAAAAAAAATTATCTTTTCCAGGCTGTTTCTTCAAAGGGTAAAGATATTTTAAATTGCAGTTATCTTTTCCAACAAAGTGATTTTGTGATTCCTTTGAAAAGGAGGGTAAGCTTGCCAGAGAAAGATAGCGACAGGGAGCAAGACAAGGTGACACAGAGAGAGGGGCAAAAGGGCCAGGGAGCAGGGCAAAGGGAAGAAGAGGCCAAAATGAGAGACAAGGAGCAGGAGACAGAGACGGTGGGAAAAATCCTAGAATGGGCAGTGGGAGAGACAGACAAAGGAGAAGTGGGCGCCGGGCTGCGGGACAGAGACAGGAAGGAGGAAACGCAGTGACAGGGAGCAGGGCAGAGCGACAGAGAAACAAAAACAAAGAGGGAAGAGGACAGAGAAACCAGGAGTAAGACAAGGAGAAGGGCAGAGAAACAGGAACCGGGGCGGGTAGGGAGCAGGACCAAGAGATGGGGCGAGGATGGAGATGGCGGAAGAAACCTGGGATGGCCAACAGGACAGGGAAGAATATGACTGTGGGTAGGGAGCAGGACACAGGGATACAGCGAGAAACAATGGGACAGGGAGCAGCATTAAAGGTCAGAAAGAATAAGAGATGAACAGGAAGGAGGAATGGAACGCTGAGATGCTGAACAAAAAACGCCAGCAACAGTGAGCGAGACAAACGAATAGAGAGAGAAGGGCAAGGCAGGAAGAAGAGAGATAGGAAGGTGGGAGATAAGAGCTGCACGTACAGGTACTGAGAAGAAAAGAACAGCAGGGAACAGGCCAGAGAAACTGTGGGGAAAAAAAGAGACTGATGCAGATCAAGACAAAGATATGGAAAAGGGAAAAACAGCTATAGAAGATGGAGCAGGACACAAAAATAGAGAGAAAAGGAGAGGTATAGGGAAGCAAAATTTTAAAATAATAATAATAAACCAAAACCACCACCAAGGAGGGGCAGGGAGGGACCAGGACACACAAGCCGGGGACGAGGCCCCGAGGGCCAGGGACTCACAGCGGCTCTCGCTTTCGGTGCCTGCCAGGAGGCTTCTAACAGCTCAGACGCTCCCGTCTCCTTCTCTCCTCCCTTCCTCTCCGGTAACTCGGGGCGCTCGGCCGTCCTCAGCCTAGGAGAACACGGTGGGGTGTCAGGGCTCCACGAGACGAGGCTTCGGGGACATGGAGCCTCGCTGGCTCGCTCGCCAGGCAGCCGTCCCGCTCCAGGATACGCGCACGGACCCTGCCGCGCACGTTGGCCCCCGGCCCGCCGCACGCCGCGCAGAGGGAGCCTTCGCCACCCGGAGAGAGGGGCTCGCTCTCTCGCCCGCCGCAGGAAGCGGACGTTGGGCCGACGGCCCCGCATTTCTTCCTCTTTACCTCTCCCCAACCTCTCTGGCTCCAGCAGCAGCAGCCCCCGCCCACGCACGGGACGTGCTCCCCCGTCCCTTCTCCCGCCACGCTGCCAGACGAGCCTCGCCAGCCCGAGGCGGGCGCAGCCAACGGCATCCCCCGGGCTGGGAGCGAACGGCCACATCCTCAGCGCGGCCTCTGGGAGAGGGAGAGAAGAAGCAGCGGCCGTTAGCACCGTAGCTCACCCCTGCCCCAGCCTGCTCCTTCCGCAGGGGCCACCGGAGAGGTGCCGAGGGCCGGCTTGCCGCCTTCGCGACGGGGCTAGGGAGCGGCCCAGGAACACGGGACGGGCTCGCAGGAGCTGCCGGAGCTGGGGGCGGCTGCACGGGGCGAGCGGGGCCGCGGGAGGAGGCTCGGGGGGAGCTCTGGCGAGCTGGGGACGCACCCGGCGTCTGCCCCCGGCCGGCTGTCGCCTCCTGCTCCTCTGCGGCACGCTGGGGACGGAGGACGGCGCCGCGTCTCCCACCCGGGCGCTGCTCCCCAGGTTCCATTCCCCGCCTGGGCTGGCGGGTCTGCTGAGCATCGGGCGTTCACAGCTCCCCCTCAGAAACACATAAATTCCAAATTAGAGTTCAACCTCTGAAAACAATAGAGCAGGAGAAAGCAGAGGAATTAGTCAGAAGAAGGGACAGGAGAGCAGCTGAGCTAACGGAGGATTCGAGGGAAACGGGCCACCTCAAAACACAAGGCATCCTCAAAAAAACAGAGCAACTGCAGCAACACCAGACAGCATTAAGACAAACTGACACCGTTTAGGACACGCTCAGCATAAAAGCAAACACATCCACCGGTGCAGGAAAGCATCTCGCCCCTTCCCCACAGCACCGCCACAGGACACAGCCCTGTGAGGCCACAGGACGGGCTCGTACTGAAACGGAGAAATAAGCTTGACAGCAGAGTAAATTACACCGTTAAGCAGGCAATGTTTCTTTCATCTGCACTGGGGAGCTCTGGGGGTCGTCCTCTGTAAGTGCTCCCACGACTGGATGCTCTTGCATTGCTTATAGTCACACAGCTGCTACATATTAATTACAATTGTTTTAAATTTTGAACATACAATATATCTAGCCTAAGAAATAATTGATGAAGTTACTTATAAATGTTTAGTTTCTCACTGACAACACATCTATTAGTTAAATATAAACTAAGCTCTCAGCTTCTAAACAATGTGTTATTCAATCTTCTGTCTCCCTCTTGTCATGCAGAAGGATCTAAAAGGTGAAAAACATCCCCTCATCGTGCAGGCGGTCAGAAAGCATTTACCCCACGTGAACCGGTTAATGAAGGGTACATCTTCTATAACTTCATCGCAGTATACATTAACTTGGTAGCTTCTCTTGAATTCCCCCCTTTTCAATATACTTGCAAACTCTTTGGCAGTATAAATCTATGAAATATTATCATCTCGCGTTGTGGTACAGCACAATTATTTGTTACCCACTAGCGGTACCAAACAGAACACTGTAGCGTAATGTAAGTAAAAACGACTAGCATCAAAATCAGAGTCCTAAGATCAATGCTGACAGAACTGCGAAGCCGCAGCTCCTGCCGGTTCTGGCGTTGGTTTCTGGCACTTCTGACCGCTTCGGGTCAAACGGCGCCTCTTCCCCCGGCCGTGCGCTGCAGTACCCGAGTTTCGCCACAGGGCGGCAGCACTGAGACCGCCGCGGCAGCCCCGGGCGAGCGGTCGTGCCGCGTTTCGCGGGAACCCCGCAAAATAAACCCCAGAAAACAAACGCGACAAAACAAAAAAGCACACAGAGAGCCGCGGAACGAAAGCCGCACGTACAGAACACAGAACCCGCCGGGCCTCGCCCCGAGCTCCCGCCGAAGCGGCGCCCGACCCGCCACGCCACCGAGCCTGCCACCGCGCCTTAGCTCTTGTTTGAAACGTCTCCCCCCGACTAACGGGGGCTGCGCCGCTCCCGGAGGGACTGCTGTCCCGGAGGGACACACGGCTCCAGACCGCAAGCCTTCGGCGCACCTGCCCTCGGGGTCACACACCTCCCACCGGCTTCGCCAACTCGGCCGTAAGGGCAGGGGGAAAACTGAACCGAACGCCTCCTCACCGCGCCGGCCCCTCCCGCTCCTCCCGTTCCAACGGCACGGTCACCCTCGCCGCGGCCGCACTCACCTGCCGCCTCTTTCGCCGCTCCGTTCCCCTCGCACTCTCCCACCGTCCCGCCGGGCTCCGCGGGCACCGACACCCGCCGCGCCCCGGAGACCTCCGCGGCGGGAGGCCCCCGGCTGTCGCCTCCTTCCCCTCTGCCTTTCTGCCGCCTCCGGGGACCTCACGAAGGGCTGCCCTGAGCCGCCTACCTCCAGGTCCCCGGGCGCCGGTTGCAGCAACCGCCCCGACCCCCGTTCCCGTTAATTCCCGGTACCCACCCCGAGACACCACGGACCCGCTCGCCAGGACCCGCGCTGATTGGCTGCTTTCCACCCCCCCACACTGTCCTCCTATTGGATGCTCCGTCCGGTGCCCAGGAGCCAGCAACGCTCGCCCCTCCGGCAAAATGATAGCCTGCCTAGGCACGTCAATCACCATTTTCTCCGCCTATCAGAGCTCGCAGTGAGGGCAGGCGCAGTAGGGAGAGAGCAGCACCCGCCCCTTTCCGCAACACGATTGGCTGCCGAAGACAAGTCAATCATCATTCTCTTGGCCCATCAGTACTCGCAGTTTGCGCATGCGCAGTACGGAGCGTCCGACACCCGCCCCTCCGGCAATCTGATTGGTGGACAGAATGGCAATTGACGTGCCTTGGTAGCCTATCAGCGATCCGCCCCCCCCCCCCAGCCTTCCCGCGCCATCTGATTGGCCCGCTCTGCACCCTCACCCGTCTGCTCTCCGCCCTGCCGGGACCCCCACGCCCTTTGCCCGCGCGGCTTCCAGCAGCCGCGTTTGAAAGGAAACAACAAACCGCGCTCCTTTGCTTTACGCTGACAAGCGGGGCGGGTGGTCACCTACCCTTAAATTCATTGTGAACAGAGAGAGCCCTAAGGAGCTCCGGCCGGCAGGTTTCTCTCCCCTGTGCCCGGGACCGAGGAGACGACGCCGCCTCCTCCTGCCGCCTCGCCCGTTCCTCTCGCAGCGGGGCCGCCCCGGGAGAGCCGGGCGCCTCTTTTTTTCCCGGCGGCTCGTCCGACCGCTGCCCCCCCCTTTCTGACGGGCACGACCTCGGTCGCAGCGGCAGAGTCCCCCTCTTACCCGCGGCACGGGCACCGGGCGCCGCTCCCCAGCTGCAGTTCCGGGCGGTGGCCACCAGACGGCAGCACCGAGCGCGGTCACGCAGCGCCCCCCGGGCCCCGCAGCGCGGGCGCTTTTTCTTGACCCGTGGGCAGCCTGAGCTCCCCGAACGCGCTTTCCCAGAGCCGCGCACATGGCAGACACACTGATAAAAGATAATAGCCCGACATTGCTAAAATGTGTTTTTTTCCTAAAGATGCCTTCTGTCCTAATAAAATACATTGCCTCTCCCTGTGCCCCGTGTCTTGTCTGCAGCAGTAACTCGGCTCGCCCGCAGCTGTGGCAGCTCTGCTGCTGCTACAGGGTCAGTTCCAGCCCTTACCCTCGGCTGAGCAGCAGCCGGGCAGGCGCTGCTGCTCTGGGCGCTGCGCATCCTTCAGGAACGGTTCTCAAACGATCCTGTGCAACGATGTCCAGAGCCAGGACCCCGCGGCGGGGGGACAGGAGCACACGGCCGGGCCCGTCCCGGCTCGGGGCTGTTTCCGCAGTCGCTGTGAGCTGATCCGTGAGCTGGAACCAACCTCCCCATGCCCCGGCCCGGCCCTTTGTCCCCGGCTTTCCCAGGGCAGCGCAGCGGGCTGGGTCACACCAACTGTTCTCTGCTGGCACCACCCAGCCGGGTCACCTGTGTCTGCGGTTGTGGGGACACCCCACGGGCTCCCTGGAAACAGACAGCACAGCACTGAGAGGGGGCGTTCAGGAGCCTCTGCGCTTTTGGGTTGGTTTGTTTGGGTTTTTTTTCCTTTTGTTGTTTTGATCGTTAGCTTCTTGTTGTCGGTTGGTTTGTTTTTAAGCTGTTACTCTATATAGCTCATCCATGGTGCTTATAGAGCATGGGTAAATCTACCCTGCTTCCTCACAGGAGACAACCATCTCGCTTTACAACAGGTGATTGAATCTGCTATAGAAAAGTTCAACCACCTCCTGTACAGCAAAGGATAAAAGAAAGTATGGATTTTTGTTGCATCTAATCCATAATACAAGTACCAATTAACAATACATTAGCAGTGGGTTCCTTCAAATATTCACAGTGAAGGTAGTTCCTGGCACGATTGTATTAGCATTCTTACTATTTTATGGGAGAAACACAGGGCACAGCTGATTTTGCCCACGTGCAGCGCAGTGATCACACGGGTGCGGTGAACCGGGTGGAAGGCCCTAGAAAAGGAAAATCAGCCTCCGTGTGCAGGGCCAAAACAGAAATCCTTTTCAAACTGTGCCATTTTAAAAAGCTACCAGGGGTATAAAGCAGAAAAAAGAGCAGTGAATGTGTATAATGACAGAATTAGATGGTTTTCCAGTTTCATGATGTGCTCTTTTACTAACAGTGTCTGCTGGAGTGGATACCCTGGACACCAACAAGCGGGTCCTGGTGCTGTGCCCATGGTGATTCATCCACTGTGGCCGTGGGTGTCAGGCCCTGATACAATAGACACAAAACCTTGGGAGGGAGGTGATCACAGTAGAACGCTTAGAGATAATGAGCTAGCAGACTTGATTTAATCTTTATTTAAAAATACACATGGCTGCTGTCTTTTCTACAGTTTAGGTAGGACGGGCTCCAATATCTCTATGAATTACAATACATGACAAAAATTAAAGGGGGAAAGCTTTATTTTTACAATGGTAAATACAGTCTAAATCAATTTGGGAAACAGGTAAAGGGGTGTAGCAAATGAGGCACAGACGATCCTTTTTTATCTCAGAAGGCTTTGGCGTATTTACAGCTTTAGGCACAGCGTGTCCAATCCCGTATAAAATGCACTGTCCATACCAATTCAGCCTGTCCCCCGATATAAGGACATCAGGATGCCACCCTGCATTCACCAAGGGACAATCCTGATCTAATGTTCTCTGTGTATTGTACACCAATATCTGTTCGTCAACAAACCTTTTACTGGTTTCAATTTCTTTCTCTGATTATCCTTTTTCAAATACAATGCGTATGTAACATTTTGTATTGTGTAATATGCATTATATAATAGACAATATATGATTTAAAACATATCTCATTATATATTACATGTAGTGCATTACTATACTACACATCTCGGGTATACCCACCCAGACCTGTGCAGCATATTAATATTATTTACAGTGGCCACCATTAATTACAATATTCCCTGGTTGCTGTTCCCCAGGGAGTCAAACGATCCTTTTCCACTGTCACAAAACACAGCCCGGGGGGGATTTCTTCCGAATCGCTCCTGTCCATTGTCCACTACCTATTTCACAATCACAATAACAGACAATTGGTTAACCGTAAGTATTGGACTACAAAATCACCCAAGACACAAGTAACAACAACAACAAATCACTAAAGACACAAACAATCATACAATTGCTAAGGCACAAACAGCAAAATCACTAAAGGTACCTTTACCAAATTACTATTCCCTCGTTTTTCTCTTTTATTTATTGTTTTCTCGTTTTCCTCTTTAGTTTTTTATTTCTTTTTAATTTACCCAATTTACCAAAACGCGCAGACCCAACGCGCTGTTGTCGCCCACGTCTCGCGCAGGCAGCCTGCAAACAAACCAGACAATGAAAGTGCCTTACCTCATTGATGGGGTTTTACCCACGTCCCGAGCTGGCCCGAGGATCCGTGATCCCTTCCGGGAATTCCCCGGTGCCGGCACAAGGTCCCAGAGATCCTGGGGTCCACGGGAGGTCAGGCAGATTATCCCATCCTCGTCGCCAGAAAACGATACCGAAAAGTCGGCAAACAGACTCTTTAACATGGTTTTGAAAGTGTTAAAAAGCAGGCACTTTTATTACGGCGCGCTGGGCACTCGGGGGATTGCTCCTCTAATCCAGCGTGCGTTCCGCTTTCCTCTGGTTTTACATATCCTGGAACTCCTGAAACAGCAAAACACGCCAACCACTGTTTACAGACGTCCCGTGCTCTTTCACCAGTGCGTGCAGCCGCAACAAGAAATCTGGAATGAGCGTCTACAGAAACACGTACGTATTTACCCACTTCAGAACAACGCGTTACATCAGCTGGCCGTACTTGTCAGTAATCCCTCCTGGATTAACGACCTCTTTGGATGGCACGGGTGCCGACTGTTGGCAATCAGGGCAGGACATAAGAACGCTCCTGGCCTGATCCGTTGTAATTTGAAATTGTCGTTTTAACGACTTTGCATTCTGGTGAAAGAGTTTATGTGATAATTTAGCTTGCTCCAAGGCTTTAGGCACAGTAAGCGGCACAGCTCGTGCATCGGCCCGCCTATTGCCTTCCGCAAGAGGTCCTGGAAGGGCAGCGCGAGAGCGGATGTGCGCTGCATAAAAACCATGACGTCTATGATTTATTAGGAACCATAGCATTCTCAATTCAGCCATCAAAAGAGGATCATCCTCTTCCTTAAGAAAAGAAGCTTCCAGGCGGTTAAGTATGCCAGCTGCACAATATGAGTCAGTTACAACATTCAAAGCCTCATTACAGAACACTCAAAAGCGATCCTAACAGCTGTCAGCTCAAGAACTTGTTTGACCCCTGGTCTCCTTTTTCTACTTTGTGTTTGGAACACTGGGTATCTGAGTTTAGCCACATAATTACAACTTTACGTGAGCAACCAGAGGCATCGGTAAATTCAGTCTTGTCGTTGCTGACAGCAGCACTTGCCATACAACGGTAAATTACCAATTTCAGCCCACAGTTTATGTTGAGGGTAATAAACTGATATGTTCCCTGCGTATGTTGCCAATGCAATCTGGAAATTCACATCTTCAGTTAATTACCATTGTAACTTCACCTTTGTTGTAGGAACAAATACACCTTCAGGTCTATCCAATACATAGCATATAAACATTCCCTGCCTTTAATTATTGGTTTTGAATATATTTCTTTTATTATCCAAACTGTTTCCATTAGCGCGTGAGCTAGAAAAACCCATACTGCCCCAATCACCTTTCTCCTTCCTTGAGCTCTCCTGACCTGTGGTTCCACCACCCGTGTCTTCTTTCTGGGTCCCTCTTGACTCACAGGTGCGCTCCAACCCTCCTTCTCGATCACTCTTCCTCACAGGTTCGCCTCCTTCCTTTTCCTTTGCACGCTGCTCCACCTGAAGAGAAACACAGGGAGGACTGAGCTACACCAGCCCAAGGGCACTACAGTCAGACGGGGGCTGACACCTCCCCACACCCCACAGCGAGCCCACCTTGCCCTGGCCCCGGCCCCTCGCACAGGCCTTACAGATATCATAGCTCAGTACAAATCCCCACGGTCCTCACCTGCTGTTTGGTGCTTGCGGAGGGTCACACTCCCTGTGCCCCAGGGCACTGGCCCTACACGGCCAAGCTCGGCAGCGGGACTGTCTGGAGCTGCCGCTGGCTGGTTCTCCAGCTTTAGGGTCACCCGCAGAAGCCCGCTCTCCTCAGCTCTGCACACCCATCCAGTTGCGCCGCCCAGGCAAAGTCAGCTTCACCCTCTGCTCTACACCTCACCTGCAAACAACCAACTCTTCAACTGACAACTGTCCAAAACCCACCGACAAACTCTCCACACCTCAGCCTTTCGTTTGCAACTGCTGCCTCTAGTGCATCTCACAGACAAGCCTTCAAAATCCCCTCATCCTGCAATAACACTCCAGCACTGATCACCTGTGGGAACAACTACCACAATACCATGCAAACACCAACCAGTTCTGGCACGGAAATATCACTTTCTCCTCAAGATTCCACCCTACACCAACTGCTGACAAACACACGCTGTCCTCACCAAAGCCAAACGCTGCAACAACCAGCGACAACTCAAATTTGCGTGGGCGGTGCAAAATTGCAGGGGTGAGCTAACGCAGAGCTGGGCTTGAAAGCTGCAGAGTGTGCACCCTGTGGTATAACGTGGCGAGCTACTGCCATTCTGCCTTCTCCCTGGGAGAAGCGCGTGAGCAGAGGCTGCTTCAAGGCACGATGGGAACGGTTTGGTTCTCCGGGTCTCTCAGGGCGAGAGCGATAAATGTGATCTGTGTCGTGGCGCAGGAACTTCCCGTACACTTGCTTCTCCGTTCAGTCACGTACTGCAGGAGAGGGAGCGAGAGATTCAGGGCAAGATTGACAACCTCGGCGTCCCCGTCCCAGCCACGGGTCACCCAAACCTGCAGACATCCCGGGAGGCCCCCTAAGATTTACACTCCCCTATGCCCCACCCTTGAAGCCTGGACATCGCCAGAACCATAGAGCAAGTATTTCTTGAGGAGGCACCCAAAGGGTCCGTGTTCTCTTTCAGGCAGATGCTAGCGCAAGATTGCAAATCATCTCACAGCTACCAGGAAGGTAAAAAATAACGTCTTGAAATGGGAAAGGAACAGGTATTGTTTCTCTTCATCACCTCCCTCATTGCCACGTTATCAAGGTCTCCCGCAATGTTCCACAGGAAACTTGAAGCTTGGAATTCCCGGTCTTCTGAACCTGGGCAAGAAAGGAAGAAAAGCATGAGACTGATCATAAAGAGGGTGGCTGCTCGTAACACGGAAAGAGCAATAACAAGGTAAAAAGATATCACTTTTCCTTAGAGAGCTCTCAAAGCTGCCTGTTAAGGACAAGAAAAACAAACTTGTGACGGACCATTAGTTAAAATCCAAGGCCCAGGGAGCGATCTCGTGTACAAGGAAACGCGGGCCACGAGACAGTGGAAGTGCCACGAGCTGAGACTGAAGGGACAGAGGATGAATTTCCAAAGAAGTTTAGGTTTCGATGTCAGAACAGAAAATTCTAAGTAATTAAAATATAATGCGAAAGTCAGTGTAAAACCAAGTAAGGCAGCGACTCCAAATGAACTCCCAGGCGCTTCAGTCACTCAGGAGATCAAAAACGCGGATCATTTCTCACCTGCCCGCCTCCCAAACCCCAGCCTATGTCCCCTGCTTCCAGCTTACCTGAGCCCAGATTAAAGGAGGATTTCAGAGGCCATGCCAAGTTCTGCTGCTCCTCGTTCGGGTTGCCAGTCTTACTCCTCGCTCTGGAATTGCAGGTCAACCGCCTTCCTGTTCTTCTTTGATTGACGCTGAGCTGCCGCGTTACCCGCTGCCGTCTGAGCGGATCTCGGGGAGCCTCTGGAACCGCCAGAGCGCTCCCCCCACCAACATTCTCTTGCCTTGTTTTCGGGGTTCCTCTTCACCAGCTGAGGCGCCCTCCCACCCCCCACCGCCCTCTTACCTTTCTCTAGGTGCCTCTTGAGCCACCAGCAAGCTCCCCCGCACCTTCCCTCAGCGATCTTGGCCCGCCAGAGGCCTGCCCCTCGCCAGCCTCCTCCCCTTTTCCTGGGTGCTGCTTGAACCACTGGTGGGCTCCCCTCCACCATCCTCTCGTCCTTTGTAGGGGAGTCTCGTGACTCACCAGAGCGCTCTCCGCCGTTGCCTTGCTGGGGTTATTGACACCGCTTGACTTGCCAGAGCGCTCCCCCTCGCAGTTCTCTTGTTGGATTTCTTGGGACCTTTTGAACCATTGGAACAACGGGAATGCTCCCCCCCACTGTGACCTTGCCTTTCTTCAGTGCGATCTTGACGTGCTGGAGCACTTCCCCGCGCCGTCCTCTTGCCTTTTACTGGGGAGTCTCTTGAATATCCACAGCACTCCCCCCTGCCATCCTTTACCAGATTTTTTGACACTTCTTGACATCTCGGAGTGCTCTCACTCACCCTTGTCTTGCCTATTTTCAGGGCGCTCCTGTCCCGCTGGATGCTCCTCCCTGCTGTCCTATTGCCAGATTGAGAATTCTCGACCTGTCCCAGCGCTACCCCACCGTCCTTCTGCCTTCTACCTGGGAAGTCACTTGAAGAACTGGAGCACTCCCCCCTGCTGTCCTCTTGCCTTTCTTCACTGAGATTTTGGCCTGCCAGAGCACTCCTCCCTGTTGTCCTCTTACTGGATTTCTTGGGACCTCTTGACCCACTGGGTTTCTCCTCCTGCTGTCCTTTTGCCTTTCTTTAGTACAATCTCAGCCTGCTGGAGCGCTCCCCCTCGCCGTCCTCCTGCTGGATTTCTTGGAACCTCTTGACCCCTTAGGGCGTTCCCCCTGCCACCCTCTTGTGGTTTTTGGGGGAGTCTTGTGATCAACCAGGCCGTTTCCCCCCACCATCCTCTTCCCCTTTTTTTCCTGGGTGCTTCTTGATCCACCAGAGTGCTCTCAAAGCTGCCTGTTACCATCCTCTAACCATTCTCTTGCCTTTTTTGGTGGAGTCTTGTGACTCACTGGAGCGTTCTCCACCATTGTCTTGCTGGATTTGTTGACATCGCTTGACCTGCCGGAGCGCTCCCCCTCACAGTTCTCTTCCTGGATATCTTGGGACATTTTGAACCACTGGGGGGCTCCCACCCGCCATCCTCTTACCGCATTTATTGAGACGTCCTGATCTGCCAGAGCGTTCCCCCTCGCCGTCCTTTTGCTGGATTTCTTGGGATGCCTTAAACAACTGTGGGGCTCCCACCCACCATCCTCTAACCGCATTTATCGAGATTTCCTGATCTGCTGGAGCGCTCCCCCTTGCCGTCCTCTTGCTGGATTTCTTGGGATCTCTTGGACCACTGGGGGGGCTCCCACCCGCCATCCTCTTACCGCATTTATTGAGACTTCCTGATCTGCTGGATTGCTCTCCCCCTGGCCTTCCTCTTGCACTTTTTTGGGGGAGTCTTCTTCACACATCCGAGCGCTCTCCCTCACCCTCGTCTTGCCTCTAGTCAGGGCGCTCTTCTCCCGCTGGAACGCTCCTCCCCGCCATCCTATTGCCAGACTGAGAATTCTTGACCTGCCGCAGTCCTGCCCCGCCATGCTCCTGCCTTCTGCCTGGGAAGTCACTTGAAGAACTGGAGCGCTCTCCCCCGCTGTCCTCTTGCCTTTCCTCAGTGGGATTTTGGCCTGCTAAAGAGCTCCTCCCTGTCGTCCTCTTGCTGGATTTCTTGGGACTTCTTGACCCATTAGGGCGTTCCCCCTGCCACCCTCTTGTGGTTTTTGGGGGAGTCTTGTGACCAACCAGGCCGTTTCCCCCCACCATCCTCTTCCCCTTTTCCTGGGTGCTTCTTGATCCACCAGAGTGCTCCCCTGCACCATTCTTTTGCCTTTTTTGGGAGAGTCTTGTGACTCGCCGGAGAGTTCTCCACCATTGTCTTGCTGGATTTCTTGACATCGCTTGACCTGCCGGAGCGCTCCCCCTCGCAGTTCTCTTGCTGGATTTCTTGGGACGTCTTCAACAACTGAGGGGCTCACACCCACCATCCTCTAACTGCATTTATCGAGATTTCCTGATCTGCCGGAGCGTCCGCCCCTGCTGTCCTCTTGCTGGGTTTCTTGGGACCTCCTGACCCATACGAGCTCTCCTCCCCACCGTCTTCTTGCCGGACTTATTGAGACTTCTTGACCCGCCAGAGTGTTCCCCCTCATCATCCTCCTGCCTTTTTCTGGGGATTCTCTTCAACAACTGAAGAGCTCCCCCGCACTGTCCTCTTCCCTTTTTTCTGGGTGATTCGTGAATCACCGGTGAGCTTCTCCTTACCACCCTCTTGGGCTTTTTTCAGAGCAACCTTGACCCATCAGAGCACCCCCTCACCGTCCTCTTGCCAGATGTACTGAGGGTTCTTCATCTGCCACAGCGCTCCCCCACGCCGTCCTCTTGCTGGATTTCCTGGAACCTTGTGAACCACCGGGGGGTTCCGACCCACCATCCTTTTACCACATTTATTGAGACGTCCTGATCTGCCAGAGCGCTCCCCCTCGCCGCCCTCTTGCTGGATTTCTTGGGACCTCTTGAACCACTGGGGGCCTCCCACCCACCATGCTCTTACCGCATTTATCGAGACTTCCTGATCTGCTGGAGCGCTCCCCCTCGCCGTCCTCTTGCTGGATTTCTTGGGTCCTCTTGACCCATTAGGGCGTTCCCCCTGCCACCCTCTTGTGTTTTCTGGGGGAGTCTTGTGACCAACCAGAGTGCTCCCCCCCACCATCTTCTTCCCCTTTTCCTGGGTGCTTCTTGATCCACCAGAGTGCTCCCCTGCACCATTCTCTTGCCTTTTTTTGGGGGAATCTTGTGACTCACCGGAGCGTTTTCCACCATTGTCTTGCTGGATTTCTTGACACCGCTTGACCTGTTGGAGCGCTCTCCCTCACAGTTCTCTTGCTGGATATCTTGGGACCTCTTGAACCACTGGGGAGCTCCCACCTGCCACCTTCTTACCGCATTTATTGAGACTTCCTGATCTGCTGGATTGCTCTCCCCACCGGCCTTCCTCTTGCACTTTTTGGGGGAGTCTTCTTGACACGTCCGAGTGCTCTCCCTCACCCTCGTCTTGCCTCTAGTCAGGGCGCTCTTCTCCCGCTGGAACGCTCCTCCCCGCCATCCTATTGCCAGACTGAGAATTCTTGACCTGCCGCAGTCCTGCCCCGCCATGCTCCTGCCTTCTGCCTGGGAAGTCACTTGAAGAACTGGAGCGCTCTCCCCCGCTGTCCTCTTGCCTTTCCTCAGTGGGATTTTGGCCTGCTAAAGAGCTCCTCCCTGTCGTCCTCTTGCTGGATTTCTCGGTACCTCTTGACCCACTGGGTCTCTCCTCCTGCCGTCCTTTTGCCTTTCCTTAGTACATTCTTGGTCTGCTGGAGTGCTCCCCCCCACCATCCTCTTGCTGGATTTCTCGGGACCCCTTGTCCCATATAGGACATTCCCCCCCACCACCATCCTGGTGTGTTTTTTAGGAGAGTCTTGTGATCGACCAGAGCGCTCCCCCCTTGACATCCTCTTCCCCTTTTTCTGGGTGACTTTTGAACCACTGGTGAACTCTCCCCCATCATCCTCTTGCCACATATATTGAGACTTGTTGATCCGCCAGAGCGCTTCCCCCACTGTCCTCTTGCCAGATTTACTGATACCTCTTGTCCTGTCAGAGCGCTCCCTCTCGCAGTCCTCTTTGTTCAGTTTGTAGGGTAGGAGGGGGGATCTCTGATTACAGAAAGGTCCCTTTGTTCTAGGAGACATTCCCTTGCTCCATGCTTCAGGTTGCCCATCTTCCCTCTCATTTTCAATATGCACGTCCATCACCTTCCTCCTCTTCTTTCTTGATCCCTCGACTCCCGGATGAACTCAAATCCTCTTTCTTGATCACTCTTTCTCGTAGGTTCACCACCTTCCTCTTCTTTCTTGCTTTCGCCTTTGCGAGCTGCTCCACCCAAACAGAGATGCACAGAAAACAAAAATATACCCACCCCAGGCCCGTACAGTCACACGAGGGGGCGAGTCCGGTCGCTGACGCATCCCCACACCCCACCACAAGGCCACCTTGCCTTGGCCCCGGCCCCCCGCACAGGCCTTCCCACCAACCCAGCCCCTCCGTAGCAGCACAGTTTCCCAGCATGCACCCCACAAAGACTTTCTTTGCCAGTCACCCCTGGCACTTACAGCAACACACCACACCAGCATCAAGAGCCCTGGGAGTGGAGAGCTGGCCAGGCCCTCACCCCGGCAGGATCCTCTTCCCCCTCCTTTACCTGCTGGCAGACAGACACCTCCCAAGGGATGACCACCCTGCTCCCTTAACTGCTCCCAAGTCCAAGAGCCCAGCCCCTGCTCACCACCCCCACCTCCCAAAACACAGCCAACAGCCCCTGCTCCCATTTTACCACTTTACCCCCGAGCACGGTTTCTAGGGGTGGGAGGGGGACGCACTAATCACAGATCGTTCCCTGTGCTTAAGGATACATTCTCCTTCTCGCTGGCTCAGCCTGCCCATCTTCCTCCTCACTCTTGACTCGTAGCTCCATCACCTTTCTCCTCTTTTGTCCCCTCCTGACTCACAGGTCCACCACTGTCATCTTCTTTCTTGACTCTGCTTGACTCACAGGTGCGCTCCAATCCTCTTTCGTGATCGCTCTTCTGTGTCAGTACACGGAAGACCGGGCACATGAGAAACTGCAAGAGTCAACAGCATGAGAACAAGCATTAGTGGAAAAATACAAGAACAAAGGACTGTATGCTATGTGATACATCAAGGACAGAGGAGTTGATACAGGATTGATGCATCAAGGACAGAGGGACAGCTTGTGATAGACAAAAAAGGTGTTTATGGCAGTGACTTTGGTGGGAACACAAAACACATCACTTATGTAATGACTAACTTAGCTAATCAACAAATGCTTGAGCAAGCATCATAGCGAGTATAAACGCAAGCCTGAATTTGTAATAAACATCTCTCATTGCACCTTAAAAGAGAGTCCGTACCGCATTCGCTACAAATGGCGCCCTGGAACAGGGACTTTCAGCGTGCCTATAAAGGCAGTAGCCGCTCTGGTAGCGAAGCCCAATCGAACCAGGAAACAGGACCGGGAACCAGGACAGTGCGCGCCCACCACCAACGAAAGGTGAGCGATTGGGAACCATGGGAGGGAAGTTATCCCTTAAGCAAAGACAAACCCTGGATGTCCTTCAACATGCGCTACAAACGCAAAATCAGGATGTATCAGGGGTCTGATTGGTGAGTTTATTACAATGGATTGCTAATCATGTGCTAGACTTTCCTACAACTGGTACATTTCAGTTGGAGACATGGCACAAAGATGAATGAGAATTATATGAACAGGTAACGACTGGAGATAAAGCTGCTTGCAAATATTCATCTACTTGGGGAAAAATTATGACTACTAAGATACAGGATACAGGACTGATACATCAGGGACAGAGGGACAGCTTACTATAGAAAAAAATGCGTATATGGCAGTTACATCGCTCATGTAATGTCTAACTTAGCTAAAGAGCAAATGCTTGAGCAAGCATCATAGCGAGTATAAATGCAAACCTGAGTTTGTAATAAATGTCTCTCATGGCACCTTACCGTGAGTCCACGCCAGATTCGCTACACTCTTCCTCATAGGTTCACCACCTTCCTCTCCTTCCTTGCTTTTCCTTTGCACGCTGCTCCACCTGAAGAGAAACACACAGAGGACTGAGCTACACCAGCCCAAGGGCACTACAATCAGACAGGGGCTGAGTCCGGGGGCTGACACCTCCCCACACCCCACAACGAGCCCACCTTGCCTTGGCCCCGGCCCCTCGCACATGCCTTAGAGATATCATAGCTCAGTACAAATCCCCACAGTCCTCACCTGCTGTTTGGTGCTTGCGGAGGGTCACACTCCCTGTGCCCCAGGGCACTGGCCCTACACGGCCAAGCTCGGCAGCGGGACTGTCTGGAGCTGCCGCTGGCTGGTTCTCCAGCTTTAGGGTCACCCGCAGAAGCCCGCTCTCCTCAGCTCTGCACACCCATCCAGTTGCGCCGCCCAGGCAAAGTCAGCTTCACCCTCTGCTCTACACCTCACCTGCAAACAACCAACTCTTCAACTGACAACTGTCCAAAACCCACCGACAAACTCTCCACACCTCAGCCTTTCGTTTGCAACTGCTGCCTCTAGTGCATCTCACAGACAAGCCTTCAAAATCCCCTCATCCTGCAATAACACTCCAGCACTGATCACCTGCGGGAACAACTACCACAATACCATGCAAACACCAACCAGTTCTGGCACGGAAATATCACTTTCTCCTCAAGATTCCACCCTACACCAACTGCTGACAAACACACGCTGTCCTCACCAAAGCCAAACGCTGCAACAACCAGCGACAACTCAAATTTGCGTGGGCGGTGCAAAATTGCAGGGGTGAGCTAACGCAGAGCTGGGCTTGAAAGCTGCAGAGTGTGCACCCTGTGGTATAACGTGGTGAGCTACTGCCATTCTGCCTTCTCCCTGGGAGAAGCGCGTGAGCAGAGGCTGCTTCAAGGCACGATGGGAACGGTTTGGTTCTCCGGGTCTCTCAGGGCGAGAGCGATAAATGTGATCTGTGTCGTGGCGCAGGAACTTCCCGTACACTTGCTCCTCCATTCGGTCTCGGGTGCTGCAAGAGAGGGAGCGAGAGATTCAGGGCAAGATTGACAACCTCGGCGTCCCCGTCCCAGCCACGGGTCACCCAAACCTGCAGACATCCCGGGAGGCCCCCTAAGATTTACACTGCCCTATGCCCCACCCTTGAAGCCTGGACATCGCCAGAACCATAGAGCAAGTATTTCTTGAGGAGGCACCCAAAGGGTCCGTGTTCTCTTTCAGGCAGATGCTAGCGCAAGATTGCAAATCATCTCACAGCTACCAGGAAGGTAAAAAACAACGTCTTGAAATGGGAAAGGAACAGGTATTGTTTCTCTTCATCACCTCCCTCATTGCCACGTTATCAAGGTCTCCCGCAATGTTCCACAGGAAACTTGAAGCTTGGAATTCCTGGTATTCTGAACCTGGGCAAGAAAGGAAGAAAAGCATGAGACTGATCATAAAGAGGGTGGCTGCTCGTAACATGGAAAGAGCAGTAACAAGGTAAAAAGATATCACTTTTCCTTAGAGAGCTCTCAAAGCTGCCTGTTAAGGACAAGAAAAACAAACTTGTGACGGACCATTACTTAAAATCCAAGGCCCAGGAAGCGATCTAATGTACATTGAAACGCGGGCCACGAGACAGTGGAAGTGCCACGAGCTGAGACTGAAGGGACAGAGGATGAATTTCCAAAGAAGTTTAGGTTTCGATGTCAAAACGGAAAATTCTACGTCATTAAAATATAATGCAAAAGTCAGTGTAAAATCAAGTAAGGCAACGACTCCAAATGAACTCCCAGGCGCTTCAGTCACTCAGGAGATCAAAAATGCGGATCATTTCTCACCTGCCCACCTCCCAAACCCCAGCCTATGTCCCCTGCTTCCAGCTTACCTGAGCCCAGATTAAAGGAGGATTTCAGAGGCCATGCCAAGTTCTGCTGCTCCTCGTTCGGGTTGCCAGTCTTCCTCCTCGCTCTGGAATTGCAGGTCAACCGCCTTCCTGTTCTTCTTTGATTGACGCTGAGCTGCCGCGTTACCCGCTGCCGTCTGAGCGGATCTCGGGGAGCCTCTGGAACCGCCAGAGCGCTCCCCCCACCAACATTCTCTTGCCTTGTTTTCGGGGTTCCTCTTCACCAGCTGAGGCGCCCTCCCACCCCCCGCCGCCCTCTTACCTTTTTCTAGAGGTCTCTTGAGCCACCAGCAAGCTCCCCCGCACCTTCCCTCAGGGATCTTGGCCCGCCAGAGGCCTGCCCCTCGTCAGCCTCCTCCCCTTTTCCTGGGTGCTGCTTGAACCACTGGTGGGCTCCCCTCCACCATCCTCTCGTCCTTTGTAGGGGAGTCTCGTGACTCACCAGAGCGCTCTCCGCCGTTGCCTTGCTGGGGTTATTGACACCGCTTGACTTGCCAGAGCGCTCCCCCTCGCAGTTCTCTTGTTGGATTTCTTGGGACCTTTTGAACCATTGGAACAACGGGAATGCTCCCCTCCACTGTGACCTTGCCTTTCTTCAGTGCGATCTTGACGTGCTGGAGCACTTCCCCGCACCGTCCTCTTGCCTTTTACTGGGGAGTCTCTTGAATATCCACAGCACTCCCCCCTGCCATCCTTTACCAGATTTTTTGACACTTCTTGACATCTCGGAGTGCTCTCACTCACCCTTGTCTTGCCTATTTTCAGGGTGCTCCTGTCCCGCTGGATGCTCCTCCCTGCTGTCCTATTGCCAGATTGAGAATTCTCGACCGGTCCCAGCGCTACCCCACCGTCCTTCTGCCTTCTACCTGGGAAGTCACTTGAAGAACTGGAGCACTCCCCCCTGCTGTCCTCTTGCCTTTCTTCACTGAGATTTTGGCCTGCCAGAGCACTCCTCCCTGTTGTCCTCTTACTGGATTTCTTGGGACCTCTTGACCCACTGGGTTTCTCCTCCTGCTGTCCTTTTGCCTTTCTTTAGTACAATCTCAGCCTGCTGGAGCGCTCCCCCTCGCCGTCCTCCTGCTGGATTTCTTGGAACCTCTTGACCCCTTAGGGCGTTCCCCCTGCCACCCTCTTGTGGTTTTTGGGGGAGTCTTGTGATCAACCAGGCCGTTTCCCCCCACCATCCTCTTCCCCTTTTCCTGGGTGCTTCTTGATCCACCAGAGTGCTCCCCTGCACCATTCTTTTGCCTTTTTTGGGGGAGTCTTGTGACTCGCCGGAGAGTTCTCCACCATTGTCTTCCTGGATTTGTTGACATCGCTTGACCTGCCGGAGCGCTCCCCCTCACAGTTCTCTTCCTGGATATCTTGGGACATTTTGAACCACTGGGGGGCTCCCACCCGCCATCCTCTTACCGCATTTATTGAGACGTCCTGATCTGCCAGAGCGTTCCCCCTTGCCGTCCTCTTGCTGGATTTCTTGGGATGCCTTAAACAACTGTGGGGCTCCCACCCACCATCCTCTAACCGCATTTATCGAGATTTCCTGATCTGCTGGAGCGCTCCCCCTTGCCGTCCTCTTGCTGGATTTCTTGGGATCTCTTGGACCACTGGGGGGGCTCGCACCCGCCATCCTCTTACCGCATTTATTGAGACTTCCTGATCTGCTGGATTGCTCTGCCCCTGGCCTTCCTCTTGCACTTTTTTGGGGGAGTCTTCTTCACACAACCGAGCGCTCTCCCTCACCCTCGTCTTGCCTCTAGTCAGGGCGCTCTTCTCCCGCTGGAACGCTCCTCCCCGCCATCCTATTGCCAGACTGAGAATTCCTGACCTGCCGCAGTCCTGCCCCACCATGCTCCTGCCTTCTGCCTGGGAAGTCACTTGAAGAACTGGAGCGCTCTCCCCCGCTGTCCTCTTGCCTTTCCTCAGTGGGATTTTGGCCTGCTAAAGAGCTCCTCCCTGTCGTCCTCTTGCTGGATTTCTTGGGACTTCTTGACCCATTAGGGCGTTCCCCCTGCCACCCTCTTGTGGTTTTTGGGGGAGTCTTGTGACCAACCAGGCCGTTTCCCCCCACCATCCTCTTCCCCTTTTCCTGGGTGCTTCTTGATCCACCAGAGTGCTCCCCTGCACCATTCTTTTGCCTTTTTTGGGGGAGTCTTGTGACTCGCCGGAGAGTTCTCCACCATTGTCTTGCTGGATTTCTTGACATCGCTTGACCTGCCGGAGCGCTCCCCCTCGCAGTTCTCTTGCTGGATTTCTTGGGACGTCTTAAACAACTGAGGGGCTCACACCCACCATCCTCTAACTGCATTTATCGAGATTTCCTGATCTGCCGGAGCGCTCGCCCCTGCTGTCCTCTTGCTGGGTTTCTTGGGACCTCTTGACCCACACGAGCTCTCCTCCCCACCGTCTTCTTGCCGGACTTACTGAGACTTCTTGACCCGCCAGAGTGTTCCCCCTCATCATCCTCCTGCCTTTTTCTGGGGATTCTCTTCAACAACTGAAGAGCTCCCCCGCACTGTCCTCTTCCCTTTTTTCTGGGTGATTCGTGAATCACCGGTGAGCTTCTCCTTACCACCCTCTTGGGCTTTTTTCAGAGCAACCTTGACCCATCAGAGCACCCCCTCACCGTCCTCTTGCCAGATGTACTGAGGGTTCTTCATCTGCCACAGCGCTCCCCCACGCCGTCCTCTTGCTGGATTTCCTCGAACCTTGTGAACCACTGGGGGGCTCCCACCCACCATCCTTTTACCGCATTTATTGAGACGTCCTGATCTGCCAGAGCGCTCCCCCTCGCCGCCCTCTTGCTGGATTTCTTGGGACCTCTTGAACCACTGGGGGCCTCCCACCCACCATGCTCTTACCGCATTTATCGAGACTTCCTGATCTGCCGGAGCGCTCCCCCTCGCCGTCCTCTTGCTGGATTTCTTGGGTCCTCTTGACCCATTAGGGCGTTCCCCCTGCCACCCTCTTGTGTTTTCTGGGGGAGTCTTGTGACCAACCAGAGTGCTCCCCCCCACCATCTTCTTCCCCTTTTCCTGGGTGCTTCTTGATCCACCAGAGTGCTCCCCTGCACCATTCTCTTGCCTTTTTTTGGGGGAATCTTGTGACTCACCGGAGCGTTTTCCACCATTGTCTTGCTGGATTTCTTGACACCGCTTGACCTGTTGGAGCGCTCTCCCTCACAGTTCTCTTGCTGGATATCTTGGGACCTCTTGAACCACTGGAGAGCTCCCACCTGCCACCTTCTTACCGCATTTATTGAGACTTCCTGATCTGCTGGATTGCTCTCCCCACCGGCCTTCCTCTTGCACTTTTTGGGGGAGTCTTCTTGACACGACCGAGTGCTCTCCCTCACCCTCGTCTTGCCTCTAGTCAGGGCGCTCTTCTCCCGCAGGAACGCTCCTCCCCGCCATCCTATTGCCAGACTGAGAATTCTTGACCTGCCGCAGTCCTGCCCCGCCATGCTCCTGCCTTCTGCCTGGGAAGTCACTTGAAGAACTGGAGCGCTCTCCCCCGCTGTCCTCTTGCCTTTCCTCAGTGGGATTTTGGCCAGCTAAAGAGCTCCTCCCTGTCGTCCTCTTGCTGGATTTCTCGGTACCTCTTGACCCACTGGGTCTCTCCTCCTGCCGTCCTTTTGCCTTTCCTTAGTACATTCTTGGTCTGCTGGAGTGCTCCCCCCCACCATCCTCCTGCTGGATTTCTCGGGACCCCTTGTCCCATATAGGACATTCCCCCCCACCACCATCCTGGTGTGTTTTTTAGGAGAGTCTTGTGATCGACCAGAGCGCTCCCCCCTTGACATCCTCTTCCCCTTTTTCTGGGTGACTTTTGAACCACTGGTGAACTCTCCCCCATCATCCTCTTGCCACATATATTGAGACTTGTTGATCCGCCAGAGCGCTTCCCCCACTGTCCTCTTGCCAGATTTACTGATACCTCTTGTCCTGTCAGAGCGCTCCCTCTCACAGTCCTCTTTGTTCAGTTTGTAGGGTAGGAGGAGGGATCTCTGATTACAGAAAGGTCCCTTTGTTCTAGGAGACATTCCCTTGCTCCATGCTTCAGGTTGCCCATCTTCCCTCTCATTTTCAATATGCACGTCCATCACCTTCCTCCTCTTCTTTCTTGATCCCTCGACTCCCGGATGAACTCAAATCCTCTTTCTTGATCACTCTTTCTCGTAAGTTCACAACCTTACTTTCCTTTCTTGCTTTCGCCTTTGTGAGCTGCTCCACCCAAACCGAAATGCCCTGAAGACAGAAATACACCCACCCCAAGCCCGTACAGTCACATAGGGGGTGAGTCCGCTCGCTGACGCATCCCCACATCCCACAGCAAGCCCACCTTGCCTTGGCCCCGGCCCCCCGCACAGGCCTTCCCACCAACCCAGCCCCTCCGGAGCAGCACAGTTTCCCAGCATGCACCCCACAAAGACTTTCTTTGCCAGTCACCCCTGGCACTTACAGCAACACACCACATCAGCATCAAGAGCCCTGGGAGTGGAGAGCTGGCCAGGCCCTCACCCCGGCAGGATCCTCTTCCCCCTCCTTTAGCTGATGGCAGACAGACAAGACACCTCCCAAGAGGTGTCCAGCCCTCTCTCTCAACCACTCATGACTACAAAAGCCCAGCCTCTACTCACCCACCCCGCCTCCCAAAACCCCACCAGCAGCCCCTGGTCCCAGCTGAACAGCAGCCAGTGCTGAAGATCTGGCTCGTGTTGTCGGACACAACCTTCCCATGGATGTCTGGGCCCCTGAGCACTTTCCAGGGGTGGGAGGGCGCAGTCCTGATTACAGGGAGGTCCCTGTCCCAAGGGGGACATTTTCTTCCTCCTCACTCCTGACTCGCAGCTCCATCACCTTCCTCCTCTTCTTTCTTGATCCCTCCTGACTCGCAGCTCTACCACCGTCATCTTCTTTCTTGATCCCTGTTGACTTGCAGATGCACTCCAATCCTCTTTCTTGATCGCTCTTCCTCGTAGGTTCACCACCTTCCTCTTCCTTCTTGCTTTCACCTTTGCACGCTGCTCCACCTGAAGAGAAACACACAGAGGACTGAGCTACACCAGCCCAAGGGCACTACAATCAGACAGGGGCTGAGTCCGGGGGCTGACACCTCCCCACACCCCACAACGAGCCCACCTTGCCTTGGCCCCGGCCCCTCGCACATGCCTTAGAGATATCATAGCTCAGTACAAATCCCCACAGTCCTCACCTGCTGTTTGGTGCTTGCGGAGGGTCACACTCCCTGTGCCCCACGGCACTGGCCCTACACGGCCAAGCTCGGCAGCGGGACTGTCTGGAGCTGCCGCTGGCTGGTTCTCCAGCTTTAGGGTCACCCGCAGAAGCCCGCTCTCCTCAGCTCTGCACACCCATCCAGTTGCGCCACCCAGGCAAAGTCAGCTTCACCCTCTGCTCTACACCTCACCTGCAAACAACCAACTCTTCAACTGACAACTGTCCAAAACCCACCGACAAACTCTCCACACCTCAGCCTTTCGTTTGCAACTGCTGCTTCTAGTGCATCTCACAGACAAGCCTTCAAAATCCCCTCATCCTGCAATAACACTCCAGCACTGATCACCTGCGGGAACAACTACCACAATACCATGCAAACACCAACCAGTTCTGGCACGGAAATATCACTTTCTCCTCAAGATTCCACCCTACACCAACTGCTGACAAACACACGCTGTCCTCACCAAAGCCAAACGCTGCAACAACCAGCGACAACTCAAATTTGCGTGGGCGGTGCAAAATTGCAGGGGTGAGCTAACGCAGAGCTGGGCTTGAAAGCTGCAGAGTGTGCACCCTGTGGTATAACGTGGCGAGCTACTGCCATTCTGCCTTCTCCCTGGGAGAAGCGCGTGAGCAGAGGCTGCTTCAAGGCACGATGGGAACGGTTTGGTTCTCCGGGTCTCTCAGGGCGAGAGCGATAAATGTGATCTGTGTCGTGGCGCAGGAACTTCCCGTACACTTGCTCCTCCATTCGGTCTCGGGTGCTGCAAGAGAGGGAGCGAGAGATTCAGGGCAAGATTGACAACCTCGGCGTCCCCGTCCCAGCCACGGGTCACCCAAACCTGCAGACATCCCGGGAGGCCCCCTAAGATTTACACTCCCCTATGCCCCACCCTTGAAGCCTGGACATCGCCGGAACCATAGAGCAAGTATTTCTTGAGGAGGCACCCAAAGGGTCCGTGTTCTCTTTCAGGCAGATGCTAGCGCAAGATTGCAAATCATCTCACAGCTACCAGGAAGGTAAAAAATAACGTCTTGAAATGGGAAAGGAACAGGTATTGTTTCTCTTCATCACCTCCCTCATTGCCACGTTATCAAGGTCTCCCGCAATGTTCCACAGGAAACTTGAAGCTTGGAATTCCTGGTATTCTGAACCTGGGCAAGAAAGGAAGAAAAGCATGAGACTGATCATAAAGAGGGTGGCTGCTCGTAACATGGAAAGAGCAGTAACAAGGTAAAAAGATATCACTTTTCCTTAGAGAGCTCTCAAAGCTGCCTGTTAAGGACAAGAAAAACAAACTTGTGACGGACCATTACTTAAAATCCAAGGCCCAGGAAGCGATCTAATGTACATTGAAACGCGGGCCACGAGACAGTGGAAGTGCCACGAGCTGAGACTGAAGGGACAGAGGATGAATTTGCAAAGAAGTTTAGGTTTCGATGTCAAAACGGAAAATTCTACGCCATTAAAATATAATGCAAAAGTCAGTGTAAAATCAAGTAAGGCAACGACTCCAAATGAACTCCCAGGCGCTTCAGTCACTCAGCAGATCAAAAATGCGGATCATTTCTCACCTGCCCACCTCCCAAACCCCAGCCTATGTCCCCTGCTTCCAGCTTACCTGAGCCCAGATTAAAGGAGGATTTCAGAGGCCATGCCAAGTTCTGCTGCTCCTCGTTCGGGTTGCCAGTCTTCCTCCTCGCTCTGGAATTGCAGGTCAACCGCCTTCCTGTTCTTCTTTGATTGACGCTGAGCTGCCGCGTTACCCGCTGCCGTCTGAGCGGATCTCGGGGAGCCTCTGGAACCGCCAGAGCGCTCCCCCCACCAACATTCTCTTGCCTTGTTTTCGGGGTTCCTCTTCACCAGCTGAGGCGCCCTCCCACCCCCCGCCGCCCTCTTACCTTTTTCTAGAGGTCTCTTGAGCCACCAGCAAGCTCCCCCGCACCTTCCCTCAGGGATCTTGGCCCGCCAGAGGCCTGCCCCTCGTCAGCCTCCTCCCCTTTTCCTGGGTGCTGCTTGAACCACTGGTGGGCTCCCCTCCACCATCCTCTCGTCCTTTGTAGGGGAGTCTCGTGACTCACCAGAGCGCTCTCCGCCGTTGCCTTGCTGGGGTTATTGACACCGCTTGACTTGCCAGAGCGCTCCCCCTCGCAGTTCTCTTGTTGGATTTCTTGGGACCTTTTGAACCAGTGGAACAACGGGAATGCTGCCCCCCACTGTGACCTTGCCTTTCTTCAGTGCGATCTTGACGTGCTGGAGCACTTCCCCGCGCCGTCCTCTTGCCTTTTACTGGGGAGTCTCTTGAATATCCACAGCACTCCCCCCTGCCATCCTTTACCAGATTTTTTGACACTTCTTGACATCTCGGAGTGCTCTCACTCACCCTTGTCTTGCCTATTTTCAGGGCGCTCCTGTCCCGCTGGATGCTCCTCCCTGCTGTCCTATTGCCAGATTGAGAATTCTCGACCGGTCCCAGCGCTACCCCACCGTCCTTCTGCCTTCTACCTGGGAAGTCACTTGAAGAACTGGAGCACTCCCCCCTGCTGTCCTCTTGCCTTTCTTCACTGAGATTTTGGCCTGCCAGAGCACTCCTCCCTGTTGTCCTCTTACTGGATTTCTTGGGACCTCTTGACCCACTGGGTTTCTCCTCCTGCTGTCCTTTTGCCTTTCTTTAGTACAATCTCAGCCTGCTGGAGCGCTCCCCCTCGCCGTCCTCCTGCTGGATTTCTTGGAACCTCTTGACCCCTTAGGGCGTTCCCCCTGCCACCCTCTTGTGGTTTTTGGGGGAGTCTTGTGATCAACCAGGCCGTTTCCCCCCACCATCCTCTTCCCCTTTTCCTGGGTGCTTCTTGATCCACCAGAGTGCTCTCAAAGCTGCCTGTTACCATCCTCTAACCATTCTCTTGCCTTTTTTGGTGGAGTCTTGTGACTCACCGGAGCGTTCTCCACCATTGTCTTGCTGGATTTGTTGACATCGCTTGACCTGCCGGAGCGCTCCCCCTCACAGTTCTCTTCCTGGATATCTTGGGACATTTTGAACCACTGGGGGGCTCCCACCCGCCATCCTCTTACCGCATTTATTGAGACGTCCTGATCTGCCAGAGCGTTCCCCCCCGCCGTCCTCTTGCTGGATTTCTTGGGATGCCTTAAACAACTGTGGGGCTCCCACCCACCATCCTCTAACCGCATTTATCGAGATTTCCTGATCTGCTGGAGCGCTCCCCCTTGCCGTCCTCTTGCTGGATTTCTTGGGATCTCTTGGACCACTGGGGGGGCTCCCACCCGCCATCCTCTTACCGCATTTATTGAGACTTCCTGATCTGCTGGATTGCTCTCCCCCTGGCCTTCCTCTTGCACTTTTATGGGGGAGTCTTCTTCACACATCCGAGCGCTCTCCCTCACCCTTGTCTTGCCTCTAGTCAGGGCGCTCTTCTCCCGCTGGAACGCTCCTCCCCGCCATCCTATTGCCAGACTGAGAATTCTTGACCTGCCGCAGTCCTGCCCCACCATGCTCCTGCCTTCTGCCTGGGAAGTCACTTGAAGAACTGGAGCGCTCTCCCCCGCTGTCCTCTTGCCTTTCCTCAGTGGGATTTTGGCCTGCTAAAGAGCTCCTCCCTGTCGTCCTCTTGCTGGATTTCTCGGTACCTCTTGACCCACTGGGTCTCTCCTCCTGCCGTCCTTTTGCCTTTCCTTAGTACATTCTTGGTCTGCTGGAGTGCTCCCCCCCACCATCCTCTTGCTGGATTTCTCGGGACCCCTTGTCCCATATAGGACATTCCCCCCCACCACCATCCTGGTGTGTTTTTTAGGAGAGTCTTGTGATCGACCAGAGCGCTCCCCCCTTGACATCCTCTTCCCCTTTTTCTGGGTGACTTTTGAACCACTGGTGAACTCTCCCCCTTCATCCTCTTGCCACATATATTGAGACTTGTTGATTCGCCAGAGCGCTTCCCCCACTGTCCTCTTGCCAGATTTACTGATACCTCTTGTCCTGTCAGAGCGCTCCCTCTCGCAGTCCTCTTTGTTCAGTTTGTAGGGTAGGAGGGGGGATCTCTGATTACAGAAAGGTCCCTTTGTTCTAGGAGACATTCCCTTGCTCCATGCTTCAGGTTGCCCATCTTCCCTCTCATTTTCAATATGCACGTCCATCACCTTCCTCCTCTTCTTTCTTGATCCCTTGACTCCCGGATGAACTCAAATCCTCTTTCTTGATCACTCTTTCTCGTAAGTTCACAACCTTACTTTCCTTTCTTGCTTTCGCCTTTGTGAGCTGCTCCACCCAACCGAAATGCCCTGAAGACAGAAATACACCCACCCCAAGCCCGTACAGTCACATAGGGGGTGAGTCCGCTCGCTGACGCATCCCCACATCCCACAGCAAGCCCACCTTGCCTTGGCCCCGGCCCCCCGCACAGGCCTTCCCACCAACCCAGCCCCTCCGTAACAGCACAGTTTCCCAGCATGCACCCCACAAAGACTTTCTTTGCCAGTCACCCCTGGCACTTACAGCAACACACCACACCAGCATCAAGAGCCCTGGGAGTGGAGAGCTGGCCAGGCCCTCACCCCGGCAGGATCCTCTTCCCCCTCCTTTACCTGCTGGCAGACAGACACCTCCCAAGGGATGACCACCCTGCTCCCTTAACTGCTCCCAAGTCCAAGAGCCCAGCCCCTGCTCACCACCCCCACCTCCCAAAACACAGCCAACAGCCCCTGCTCCCATTTTACCACTTTACCCCCGAGCACGGTTTCTAGGGGTGGGAGGGGGACGCACTAATCACAGATCGTTCCCTGTGCTTAAGGATACATTCTCCTTCTCGCTGGCTCAGCCTGCCCATCTTCCTCCTCACTCTTGACTCGTAGCTCCATCACCTTTCTCCTCTTTTGTCCCCTCCTGACTCACAGGTCCACCACTGTCATCTTCTTTCTTGACTCTGCTTGACTCACAGGTGCGCTCCAATCCTCTTTCGTGATCGCTCTTCTGTGTCAGTACACGGAAGACCGGGCACGTGAGAAACTGCAAGAGTCAACAGCATGAGAACAAGCATTAGTGGAAAAATACAAGAACAAAGGACTGTATGCTATGTGATACATCAAGGACAGAGGAGTTGATACAGGATTGATGCATCAAGGACAGAGGGACATCTTGTGATAGACAAAAAAGGTGTTTATGGCAGTGACTTTGGTGGGAACACAAAACACATCACTTATGTAATGACTAACTTAGCTAATCAACAAATGCTTGAGCAAGCATCATAGCGAGTATAAACGCAAGCCTGAATTTGTAATAAACATCTCTCATTGCACCTTAAAAGAGAGTCCGTACCGCATTCGCTACAAATGGCGCCCTGGAACAGGGACTTTCAGCGTGCCTATAAAGGCAGTAGCCGCTCTGGTAGCGAAGCCCAATCGAACCAGGAAACAGGACCGGGAACCAGGACAGTGCGCGCCCACCACCAACGAAAGGTGAGCGATTGGGAACCATGGGAGGGAAGTTATCCCTTAAGCAAAGACAAACCCTGGATGTCCTTCAACATGCGCTACAAACGCAAAATCAGGATGTATCAGGGGTCTGATTGGTGAGTTTATTAGAATGGATTGCTAATCATGTGCTAGACTTTCCTACAACTGGTACATTTCAGTTGGAGACATGGCACAAAGATGAATGAGAATTATATGAACAGGTAACGACTGGAGATAAAGCTGCTTGCAAAATATTCATCTACTTGGGGACAAATTATGACTACTAAGATACAGGATACAGGACTGATACATCAGGGACAGAGGGACAGCTTACTATAGAAAAAAATGCGTATATGGCAGTTACACCGCTCATGTAATGTCTAACTTAGCTAAAGAGCAAATGCTTGAGCAAGCATCATAGCGAGTATAAATGCAAACCTGAGTTTGTAATAAATGTCTCTCATGGCACCTTACCGTGAGTCCACGCCAGATTCGCTACACTCTTCCTCATAGGTTCACCACCTTCCTCTCCTTCCTTGCTTTTCCTTTGCACGCTGCTCCACCTGAAGAGAAACACACAGAGGACTGAGCTACACCAGCCCAAGGGCACTACAATCAGACAGGGGCTGAGTCCGGGGGCTGACACCTCCCCACACCCCACAACGAGCCCACCTTGCCTTGGCCCCGGCCCCTCGCACATGCCTTAGAGATATCATAGCTCAGTACAAATCCCCACAGTCCTCACCTGCTGTTTGGTGCTTGCGGAGGGTCACACTCCCTGTGCCCCAGGGCACTGGCCCTACACGGCCAAGCTCGGCAGCGGGACTGTCTGGAGCTGCCGCTGGCTGGTTCTCCAGCTTTAGGGTCACCCGCAGAAGCCCGCTCTCCTCAGCTCTGCACACCCATCCAGTTGCGCCGCCCAGGCAAAGTCAGCTTCACCCTCTGCTCTACACCTCACCTGCAAACAACCAACTCTTCAACTGACAACTGTCCAAAACCCACCGACAAACTCTCCACACCTCAGCCTTTCGTTTGCAACTGCTGCCTCTAGTGCATCTCACAGACAAGCCTTCAAAATCCCCTCATCCTGCAATAACACTCCAGCACTGATCACCTGTGGGAACAACTACCACAATACCATGCAAACACCAACCAGTTCTGGCACGGAAATATCACTTTCTCCTCAAGATTCCACCCTACACCAACTGCTGACAAACACACGCTGTCCTCACCAAAGCCAAACGCTGCAACAACCAGCGACAACTCAAATTTGCGTGGGCGGTGCAAAATTGCAGGGGTGAGCTAACGCAGAGCTGGGCTTGAAAGCTGCAGAGTGTGCACCCTGTGGTATAACGTGGCGAGCTACTGCCATTCTGCCTTCTCCCTGGGAGAAGCGCGTGAGCAGAGGCTGCTTCAAGGCACGATGAGAACGGTTCGGTTCTCCGGGTCTCGGAGGGCGAGAGTAATAAATGTGGTCTGTGTCGTGGCGCAGGAACTTCCCATCCACTTGCTTCTCCATTCAGTCTGGTGCTGCAAGAGAGGGAGAGAAAGAAAAAGTTAGGACCGAGTTAACAATCTCATCATCCCTGACCCCTAACCTGCAGGAATCCTAGGAGGCCTGATATAAGTTTTGCTCATCTCCCTGTCTTTGCTGGAATACTTTACTGTAGAAATTTCTGTCATCAACATTCTCTTAACCGATCTGATGTGTTCATAGTTCCTAGCCCAGCATCCTTTCCTCAAAGTACCTCAGCATTTCCCTTTGAAACCACACCTTAGTGCCATCCCGTCCCAGAGCTACCTCAGCATTTCCCACTGCAGCCTCTGCGATGCCATCTCCTCCCTGAGGTACCTCAGCCTTTACCACCAAAACCTCTCTCCCTTCCGTCCTCTCCTTTAAGTCCCTCACCCTTTCTCGTCAAAGCCTCCCCCGATGTCATCCCCTCCCTGAGGTACCTCAGCCTTTCCCGTCAAAGCCTCCCCCGATATCATCCCCTCCCTGAGGTACCTCAGCCATTCCCGTCAAAGCCTCCCCCGATATCATCCCCTTCCCGAGGTAGCTCAGCCTTTCCTGTCAAAGCCTCCCCAGATATCATCCCCTTCCCGAGGTACCTCAGCCTTTCCTGTCAAAGCCTCCCCCGATATCATCCCCTCCCCGAGGTACCTCAGCCTTTCCTGTCAAAGCCTCCCCCGATATCATCCCCTCCCTGAGGTACCTCAGCCTTTCCTGTCAAAGCCTCCCCCGATATCATCCCCTCCCCGAGGTACCTCAGCCTTTCCTGTCAAAGCCTCCCCCGATATCATCCCCTCCCCGAGGTACCTCAGCCTTTCCTGTCAAAGCCTCCCCCGATATCATCCCCTCCCCGAGGTACCTCAGCTTTTCCCGCCTAAGCTCCTCCCGCGCCGTCCCGCCCTCAGGTTCCTCCGCCGCTCCCTCCGTTCCCGGCCCCCCCCGCCCCTCGCGCCCCCCCTTGGCGCTCCCGACCCGCCGCTGCCCCCTCCCGCTCGCTTTCCTCCCTCTGTCCTGTGTCGCTACGGGGGCTCCCCCTCCGCCCCACGGCCCCGCCCGAGCCCCGCGCAGCGCTCAGCGCGGGGCTCCCTTCCCTCACAGCCGCCCGCGTGTTTCCCCCTCGCCCCGGCCTGGGGCCGCGCTGTTGCGGCTGGCTGCCCCTCGCCTTCCTCCTTCCGAAACCAGCCCGTCTGTCACCCTCCAGCCTCGCCCCTCAGCCGGTCCCGGGCCGGCCCCGTCCAGTCTCCCCGCTGTCCGCCCGCCCCTCGCTCACCGCCGGCCCCGCCGTTCCTCGCGCGCTGCTCCAGCCGCCGCACCGCCGGCACGAGCTCCGCGGCCCGCGCACTTACGCAGCGTGTCCCCGCCCATCCCGCGCAGGAGCCAATCCCGTCCGCGTCCGCCACCGGGCTGCGCCCCCCCCCCCGCCTCCGCGCCCGGCACTGGCCCCCCCTGCCCCTCGCCTCCCGTCCCGGAGCCACCGGCGGCCGCAGAGCGGCGCTGTCCGCCCGCAGGGCGGGGCCGGGAGCTTTCAGGCTGCGTCTGCCCGGGACCGAGGGCTCTGCCGCCTGCCCGGGACAGCCCGGGACCGAGGGCTCCGCCGCTGCAGCCCGTTTCGTGCCGTTTGCGCCCCCCAGGTTACACGGCTGCAGCCTTCCTGCTGGTTTAGCTCACACACCTTTCTTCTTTCTAACTGCACAGCAGTTCACACTCACAAAAGTTCGTGCTGGTTGGCATAAGAGTATCTGCATAAGAATTTACAAACATTACAAAGATATACCACAGACCACAGCTTTCTAAGCTTTCAAGTTAAAGTTCCATGTTTAAATAAAACAGACAACACCAGTAGAGCTGTGTACCTCTGTCGTCTTTGTTCAGAAAGAAGTGACAACACCAGAAAACACATTGACAGCCAGTGCTTTGAACAGTGAAGGTGGGATCTACAAAAGTCTGATTAAACTAAACAGCCTCAGGTCTTTATCAAGCTGCAGATCTGCCAGGAATGCTGAAATGCAAGAGTTTACTCCTGCAATATTCCACGATGGAACAGCCACTTCATATCAAATATAATCTCAAAGTTCCAAACCAGTACATTAAAAAGCTACCAGTAAGTATTAGAAGACCACTGCAAGATCTTATTGCTTTTTGAGTTAAATAATAATTTTTCAATAAACCAAAACCCAAACAGGTTCTCAAATCTGTTGCTTATCATCCTGTTCATTCATTAGCACTGCAGCAATCAGTTTTTATACAATGTGTCAACAGAGGCGTCTAAAAAACCCCAAACAAAACTTATTCAAGTCCACGGACACCCCCGCCCTCCTTGCCCCCCCTCACCCTGAGCCCCACGATCACCACTTGGTGCGGGAGAGGAGCACAACTCGACAGACAGAACCAGAAATCCGACTGCGGTAAGAAGGAAACATCGAGGTAGTTACAGCTTCCTTAAACATTCAAAATCTGATGTCTTCCAAAACAAAGCACATCATCCTCATCATTTAGAAAGCAAAGTTGCTTTGTACGTGTCTGATCCTCACACCAGCTGAGTGGTTCTCAAGTCCGCTGAGCTCCACTGTGCAGCCACCCCCACATCTGTGTCCCCTTGTCTGGAGTCCCCAGTCGCGGGACAGTGAGTGGGGTTGGACTCCAGTGATAAAGAAAAACACAAAGAGTCAAATTGGAAAAGTAATTAAAACAGAAGACCTGAAAGCCAGTTTAATTTTAATAACTTATTCGTACACTGCTATAAGCATATGAAGTATGGGGGTCACGAACTCTTGCTACCACATATGTGCCTTATTACAATAAGCACAGGAAACAAGGAAGTAGCATTCCTTCTATTTTTGATGTAATTATGAGCTAATACATCTCCTGAGATGGCTTCCGGACCTGATTTAGTATCTACACTGTGTTGTACTGCAGATAAATACCTCAGGTCAGCATTAATTGAAGACAATGTGCAGAATGAGCAATATGCAGGTAAGCACAAGATCCTGGATTCCTTACAAGAGTCTACTTCTAAAATTGTCTGAAAATGCTGCAGAAATTGTAGCAGATAAACAACAGTAGCCACATTTTGTCCTATGGCATTTACATAATGTTGATCCACCTGTATTAACTTGTGCCCTTTCGGAACAGAGCTGTAAACTCAGAGTGTCCAAAGACTTCTTTCTTTTGAATAGAATACGCTTAAACTGGCTGTCTTGAACAGACTGGCTGTGCAGACTTGCAGCAGTTGAATGGAGGATGTGATTCCAGTGAATGGAGACAGAAAGAAGATCAGCACAAAAGCAGCAATGACAGACCAGAGACACCCACCTAAAGCCTACGGAGACCAAAAAAAGTCGTCGTGTGGGCTTAGCAGTTGGGGAACCAGACCAAACAGCCTGGTTATTCTCCACCAGGAGGGTCTTTATCTGGCCATGATCATGTCATCAATGGAGAAACTCACCATCATCAGACAGAGTGCAGGCGTGGGCAATGAGAGCAGCAAATCCAGCACCGACACGGTGTCAGAGTTTGTACAGACAATGAACACGCTCACGGGTCTTGTTCAATACTTTACACACTATTCTGAAAAGAGACACTGATTTAACTGTTGCACAGCACATACTGTCACTTTACACAACTTGGAGAAACAAAGCAAGCTCATAAAGTTCATACTCCATACATCAGGATAGGAGGTTACTCATAAAATGCAATCATCTCTGCCAGATACAGGCAAATGCACATATTTATTTGAAGCAAATTCCAAGTTTATACCGTCATCCCAGGTCAAATTCTGCTATCAGACACAGGACACACAGCTCAAATGCCAACAGCTCATAGGAAAGCTTCACAAGAGAATGAACTAAACATACAGCTATGGAATCAAGTGTGTTTTATCAATACATCAAATGCAACTCTAATGCCCCTAGGCCCTCACGTTAATAGAAACCCCACAGAGTTTCTAGAAAGAATGTCCATAAAATTGACATGCGACATTACCCTCAGTGAGTCTCCTGAACCAGACGGCAGAGCAACCGACCCGCAGCAAGGACAACACAGAACAGACAGTTCTGCTGGAAACGCAAGGAACGGACTAAAAGTAACCATTCTGCATTACAGAATTAATGCATTGTGTCACTTTGTGTAGATAATTCACCCATAAAAATCAGTAAATATGAAGGCCACCCTTACTGATAAATGCCTATATGTTTGTAGTCATGTTTAATAAAACACACTTTGTGAGGGTTTTTTGACTCAAGAAGGACACTGGATCAGTGTGCTTTGGATTATTTCTGTAAGGAGCCATAACTCAACAGAAAGATAGCTTTAAGAAAGCGTGCAATTAGCTATTAATTGGACAAAATAAGTGTAGTTAGCACATAATAAATAGTTTTAAATGGTCTCACAAGTAGTTCATGTGATACATTTCCCTCAGGGTCTCCTGATATCTCCCATTCATTTCTATTAAACCTGCTGAAATGAAGCTGTGTGTGTTTCATTTCAGTGATCTACAGGGAATTCAAACCAACAATAACAACTTGCCGTATTATCAGAAACAGTTTCTAAAGAGCAAACACAACAATATGGGAGGGGGGAGTGGAAGAAACACCACCTGGATTCATTTTCCCATATCAATTCTTATGAAAATACCCACAATAGGATGCACTTATCAGCAAGGTATACAACTGCACATCTACACACAACATAACTGCATGTAATCGCACATTTTTGACCATATTAACTACAAATTGGGCAGCTATAAAATACGTCAGTTATACCTTCATTTACTTCCAGAAATCTCCACTGAAATTATTTTGTTGCTTAAATTACTGTATAATGTGCACTTTATTAATGTATTATACATGAAGTATCAAACATGTTATGAAAAAACAAATCTAGTCCCAATACCTTTGTGAGTTTTAAAGGACGCCGGTGGGTAACGGTGAACAATCAACAGTCATCCGGGTAAAACACCCATGGGCAGAGCTGAAACTTGTTTTCATTGGTAGGTTGTGTTTTTCTGCAAGTTGTGTTATCATACCTACATACAGCAAATAAAGATTTGACCCAAATTACATACCTTTATGTGCATACACACACGCACATGTTTGTGTTGTACAAAGATGCACACTGTTACTGAGATGTATAGGCATTGAATGTGTCAGGTAAGTAACATGACAAGAGGCTTGAGAGGTGGGTCTGCAGGGAATTATGTAAGTAACATATTAATGCAACAAATCTGGTGGCATAAAGCTACGGGGGAAAAAAATCCAGCGGAGAATCAGATAAATTCACGTGTTCTTTAAAGACAGCTCATGCATTCAACCAGCTCCCAGGTGGGCCTGACTGTGGAAAGGAAAGTTTGCTTGAGCACTTAGCGCCAGTGTCTGATGAGCAGACAAAACACCAACTGCAGACCGGGGACCCCCAGTTCTCAACCAGTTCATGGCTCTGAGCATCTTCTTTCCACACACTGCGGGTAACGCTTTACATCTGCAATCCCCTCCCTAAACCCATCTTGTTCCTGGCTGAGAAGATACCAGATGTGGGAACTATTGCATGATAGAAGAATTTGTGCTGTTAAATCACAGGATTCTGAGCACTGCAGATGATCACAGTGCGGTGCTGCCCTGAGAAGAAAGGACGAGTGACTCTTGGTGTTCCCTGCTGCTCACTGCCCTGATCCTGCCCACCCTCATGTTCCAGCCACTCAGACCCCGGCCAGAATGACTGAGACAGGAGGGTCTCTTAAGGATGTTTTGTTTTGTCCAGATACCTTTAATTTGCTTATATACACAGATTTCATAAGAGGAAGCACTTGATTTCACCGATGACACGATTTCTCCGTTAACGCATCTCACCAAGATTGCCAGTTGACAGTCCCCCTTAGGATGAGAGAACGTTCATGTTGAACAAATCATGAACACTTGTAGTGATTGAAACTGGGGGTTTTTCAGACAAGCACCATCTGCCTCCTGCGCCAGAGACTCAACAGAATTATGTCTCAGACATTATGGCAACAACAGCTCATCCCGCAGCAATGGGTCACTCAGAGCGAAAACAATCCCGTATGGACACCGTGTCCAGCAGCAGATGGGGCACTCAGGAGAAGGTGAATCGCGATTTACATCCCAACACCAGCCGAGGCCCGCAGACAAAGGCCGCGGGCTGACATGGGAGGGGACGGGCCTTTCGTTCTCCTTCTTTGCTTCTCTTTTCCTTTCCTACACCCTTATTTCATCTCCTCTCCCTCTATGAGCAGTATAACCTAAGGCTTAGAGCCACAAAACTCCTTTGTGTAAACCCTTTGGCTGTTAAACTGTTCACCAATTTGGCTTAAGTAGCGTAAATCTTCCTGCTAATTGGGCCAAGCTGCAAAATAAAAGGTGTTGGGGTTTTTTTGTTTATGGTCCTTGAGTACCCCATATACTCTTTTCTAACTAAGGGGACCTGAATCGGAGTCACCTCCCCACACACGGACAGCTGGGGACGTTCTGCAATGAAAACTTGTATGGAGAGTGGAACACACTGAATAGGTCAATCCAGCATTTAATAAAAGCAACGGAGTTAGCTCTTGAATTAACATTGATAACATGCTCTGCTATATTGTGGCCAGTTGCGATTGGAAACAGCGCAGTTACAAGTTCGGTGTGCATGGTCCTCTGTATACACGAAGACATCCAGCCAGCTTTAGTCACGCACCTGATCTTTCCTTCGTGTTACAGATCTCTGCAATGAAAGCTGGGAGCAACAAACATTCAGCTTTCTGATGTGTCATTAAAGAGATTTTTCTGCATTTACTACAACCTTGACCAAGCCTGTACCTGATTGCTTTAACTGGCATTAGATAAGTCATTGAGTAAGCAGTCAAGTCAGCCCGCGAGAAGACACGGAGAGGTGACAAAGTTGTAAGTCCCTAGGATGCTGGCACACCAGCACGAACACAGGCAAGCAGAAGCCTCCAACGCATTGGCAGAAATATCCTACTCAGGTACAGCAGGCAAATGCAACTTATAATGGAACGGTTACAATATGCTTGGTAGAAAAAAGCTGAGGTTCCGCTGCCTCAGGCGCACAGCGGTTACTGCTGTGTGTGGTCTAACCCAGATCCAGTAGTGAGCTACACGTGTTTATCTTGGTTTGATATTTGTAGTGCACGTGTTAACGTACAGATCAATATACAAGACAAGGTCTGATGAACAAAATCTCTCTCTGAAAGATCCTGAAGTGATCACTGGAGTGATTTTCAAGGCAAAGATTCTGTCTGTCTCCAGCTCCCAGAAGACTTCAGAGGTGAAATTCTCTATAAATCCTGAGGGGGAAAGAGGGGGTTGTAAGGAACATGAACCTGAAGAACATTCAGTAGCTCTCCCGGGCGCTCTGTGACGGAGCCTCCCCTGTTCACCAGCTCCTGAGGCTCCAGGGGCTGCAACACGGGGCACAACGCGCTCACAGACTGAACCTGCGCTGAGGGAGAAAATGCCTTCCTGATGAAGCTTTAACATCAACACACCAACTATTGCTTGTCCTTCAAGGAAACTATCTTGTTATAAGCATTTATAGCTCTATTGTCTATTTATGCTTTTAGCAATAAGCGCTTTTATCCACATTTCATTTTGGTGCACCTGGTAAGACATGTGATTGAAGGTGACAGATAAGAGCAGGGCACTCTTTTAATCCCTAAGACAGGACCCTGGGAAAACTTCACAGGAATCAGTTCTTCACTACATTGCTGCTCCTTGCATTCACAGCCCAGCAGAAAAGCACGGGCCGAGGTGAGAACCGCCCGCAGAAGGGGCTGCCAGACACTGTTCTGGCTGATGCTCTGCCAGGACGTGCTTCGTTTTCTGTCCGGTGCTGTGCGGGGGGAACACGGAACATCTGCACGAAGAACCTGCGCTTGGCTCGTGCAGCGTCTGTGTCACGGGAACCGACAGCCACGTCCCATCGCTGACCTCGCGTGTTCACACAGCTGACTCAGTGATCGATACAGGTTTATCTGCATTACAAGCACAGCCGAGCCAGGTCAAGAGTGCTTCTTAAGAACCATTTTCAAAATGATCTTTCTAGACAATAAAGACTGATTTATCTTAATTTGTCTTACCTAAAAGCTAAGAAAGTATTTAATTTCTAGTAAGAAAGATGCCTAATTTTCTTTTGGCTATTAAAAATTGTATTAACCTCCAAAAATAAGAGAGTAAATGTCTGTTAACACTTTTTCCTTTTATGCTGATGTGAAGAAAATTCCTCTCTCATCCTGGTACTGTCAAACAGGATGAACATTTACAGAGAATGAGAGTGGGGAGTGATGAAAAAGTCAACAGCTTTTGCAGTCAGTTTGTATAAATTAAGATAAACGTGATATTGAAGCAAACCCAAATGTTTCTAACGTTCTCCTATAGAATCTCCTGCTGCTGTACAATAAGATACACTCTCAGACTATGACAACATTAGTCCGTGTCTTTGTAAGGCGCAGTCTTTTTCCTACCATATCATGCATAGGTGCCACACTTCTATATAGCCAGGTAACTGCTCATCTAAGGTGCATTTTGAAACATACCTTATCCTGCTTTGGAACCTGTGCCGAAATGGAAAGTAGTTGCTCTGTATCCAGGAATTTTGAGATAACTGTAAAACAAAAGTAAACAGATCAGAAATTGAATGGAAATCATAACAAAATCTATTTTTTTTTTTATGAACACAATTATTTAGTGAAACTTTCGTTAATCTTTTTCTTCCATTCTATCTTCACAAATTATTTACCAGGGAAAAAACAGGTTAAAAATTGCTGCTATCTAAATTATGTTGTCATAACTACATAGACTGTACCGAAGCATGTAGCAATTATTTTACAGGTGGACATATATCAATTTGGTAATATTCTTTTAGTGTGATTGAATCACACGTCTCTTGTGATAAAGATCAAGATGACACGATCCAGCTCCAGGTGCACTGACTCATACTCTGCTGTTGTGTTCTGTTTAGTTTGTCTGGACCACTATGAAGCAACAGGAAAAAACACCCATACACAACAACAGAACATCAGTGATGCCTTTATTTGTTTTTAATGTATACATTATGTACACCCGAATACTTCCAACTAGTCACAGAGGTAGAGACAAACTCACATTCTTTGAAAAAGGTATTGGCTGACTTCTACCCATTTAATCTGAGAAATTCGCTTTTCTTAGGAAAATCCTTGAGAAAAACATCACTATCATAATAAAGATTATTTCCACTACGTGTCACCTGGCAAATAATTACAATTCAAACATATTGAGTCACGTTGCATACTTTCACAGATTAGAAAGAAAGTGTTTTAACATAAATTGAATATGATGCATTAAAAATAAACTACTACTTAGTTGAATACACTCAGAAAACCAAAGACGGTAAATGTCAAATGAGGGTTCCAGGTAAGAGTACCCTACAGATTTGAAGCGCGCTTTGGGGACACCCAGCGCCTCCTGTTCACTGTACATTATGTGAACTGCAGCAGCTGAGCCCCTGGGATGTGTGACCTGCAAAAACCATGAACATTAAAGTAACGTTTATAAATCACAAACATGTTATTTGGCTTCCTTATGGACTGAAAGTGACAGGAGTGAAGCATCTAAACGTGATCTGTCCCACATTCATTCTTCACCACTCTGCAGCGGTTCTAGCAGGAGCTTCACACGTTTTCCCCCATTTAAGAGTTTAGATGCCAAAACATCCCAATAAGAACCATAATGCTTGTTTACATCTAGAATTGTCTTAAATATACGTCCTCCTATGCGTGTTACAGAACACTGTAACCCTGCTTTGTATATTAACATGTAATACATGCCACTAAAACCGTATCAATTAACTGACTAGACAAAGTTTTCCTCTGGAATTTAACACGTGCATTAAAACTCCTCCAAACCGAAGCCCAGCTCTACTAGGCCGTCCCACAAGCGCAGGGCTTGAGCTCTGGTTTGAGCCTGATGCCGCACTCCCCGCGCCGGGCTGCAGTACCGCGCTGTGGCCACCGGGCGGCAGCACCAGCGACACCCGGCGGGCGGTGCACCGCGGGAGCACCGGGGCGCCACCGCGCATGCGCGGAACCGGGGCTGAACGTCCGCGTGCGTGCGGAGGTGACCTGCACCGGGGTGACCACCCGGGATCACCCACAGCAAACGAGTCACCCGGGACAACGCGGAACAGAGAATCCGCTCTAGAGAACCACCCCACCCAGAGAACCCTCCTCGGCGGAACCTCCCGGCGGCCCGTTCGAGCTCTCTAGTGCCCTATTTGCGTAGCCACGCCTCTGATTTGCATTTCTCCGCCCCATCCTCGCCCCGCCTGCCGTTCCCATGCGCCCCGCCCCTCCTCTTATCTCTCGCAATCTGATTTGCAGGCTTCGAATCTCAATTTGCATTCTCCCCGCCTACTCACCTCCCTGCCCAAGCCCCGAGGAGATTTGCATATCCGGCACGACGCTCTGCTCTGTTCTGTTTCTATTCGACCCCATCTATTTCTATTATTTCTACTTCTATTAATTCTCGTTCTATTTCTTTTCCTGTTTTCTGTTTCTTTCCCTGCGAAGTACAAACCACACCTGATCTCACAGATGTCCAGTGTAACCTGTAGCTGCTTTTGGTAAATCTGAGCAGAACTTTACAGCACACGGTTTTCCCAGCAACATGAAGCAGAGAGCGTATTCAAAAAAAAAAAAAAAACAAACCACAAACACAAAGACGACACACAGCCTTGTAAGTCGGGTGATTAATTCTATTCAGTACGCTTTTACTTAAGTTAGATTACAAGAAAACTAAATTGGGCTCGCCCAGTGCCCTGTGAGTAGTAAAAACCATCACCACACAGTCAGTCACTCAGCAGAGAGCTCGCAGCAGCTCCCCGGCTGCCGCAGTTATGGAACGAAGCGTCTGGCTCGCACACAGAGCCCCCCAGCCCCTGCTCCCACCGCTGACCAGGTGCAGGTGCCGTTCTGCTCCCTGGGGGCAGCTCAGGCCTTTCCCTCAAGTGCACCCGCCAGAGACATTTCCGGGTAAGGATGAGTTTTTTAATCCTTTCTATAAACAGAATTTCTTTGCATTTTAAAAACCTTGTACATCACTGACATTGACTCCTATGTCTCTTTTTACACATACGTATGTATTTAGGGAATATATTTGATTCATAGATATCATCTATTTCCACTGTAATGTATATCTACTTAGACATCTACACACTTGCGTATGCATTTACATGTATATATCTGCTTAAACTTATACAGAATATCTGTTTATGCTTATATATATCACCACTTATTATCTAGAATATCCATTTATACTTACGCACCTGTTTAGCCTTCTCTTTGGACACAAATATCTTTCTAGACTTGCAGATGTTGGCATATTGTTACAATCATATTATTACATTTATGTATATTTAGACAGAGCTATCGATTCACACTTGGCGTGTGGCACGATGAGCAGTGACACGTGGCCAGCTGCACGGCTCAAGCACGAGGGACACCCCGACCTGCCAGGGAAAAGCGCCACTGAGAGCCAGACAGAAACAAAGTACGTCAGAGCACGCTGTCAGATATTGGGGAAACACTCATAGCATCCAGTTGCCTCTCTTTTTCAGTTTTTAGAACAAATACCCATCTGCTTAAGTACACCTAATAAATTATATGCTGCACCTACTCAACAATTACTCTTAACTATGGAAGTCAACATGTAAATTAGACCATTTTATTTGCTTTAAGTTTCATTGATAGGAAAATCAGTGAGATAGAAGACATGGGTTTACTTTAAAAAATAAATAAATATCCCCATTCCTGCAGTGCAGCATAAGGCTACGAAAAAGGAGCGTCAGACTCACGAACACTTTTGGCTGCACTGCAGCACACAGGGGAACACGTTTCTGTGACCGTGACAGCTCGACTGTCGCAACCGGGAACCCAAAGCCCAGCGGTGCCACCAACCTTTGCCAGGCCTGCCGTGCTGGGCTCTGCGGAAGGAAATGGACTTTGGTTGGTTGTTTCAAAGAAAATGAACAGTCCTGTTGTTGATGAGGCCACTGCCCACTACATCACCTGGGAAGATCCACTCGGAGGGCAGGTTCATAAAATGCAGCTTCTTGGAATGAGGAATGCTGCCGTTTTGGAAGATTTCTTACCAACTGAAGTCAGAACTACACACTGTAGGTTAAGAGAAAAAAGTCACTATTGAAACAATAACTCATCCAAACCACACATGGACTCACCGCCACCAGTTACGAGGCTGAAAGTGCTTCTTGGGAACACCTGGCAAACACGCAGAACAAAACCGATTTGCCCAGGTGCCTGTATCTCTGTCAGCTTTTTGAGTACTATTCTAAGATATTTTAAAAACCTATTGAGTGAAAAAGAACAAAGCATTTGTCATTGAATCAGGTTGTTTCTTCTGGACATCTGAACTCTTACAAACACCTCCTTTCCTCTTTTAGTACAAAATCATTTCCATAGTATCATTCAATAGTAAGCCCACAGAAACAGAAGATTACGCTTTCAGGAAGAGAAAATAACCAGAGGGAGGTGAGCTCTGCACAGGTGTACCGTGCTCCAGAACAGACCTTATTTTTAGTACTCCTGGTAAAATATTTCGTATTAAAAATATAGAAGGAGAGTCGGTGCATTCTTAATGTTAACTTTAAAGTCCACTCTACAAGTACCTCAGGAAAAGTGCAGACACGCGTCCTAGCCGTACCTTGTACGGGCAGACCGCTCTGGATTCCTTCTGTCTGTCTGGTACTTCTGTAGCAGAAGACGGGGCAACCGCGGTGAAACGGTGGCAGCAGACATCCAGCTGAAAGAGGAAAAGCCCTTCAGAACAAAGCTGGAGAGGAACCTGACACTTCCTTTTTTCTTGTGAAGGCTACAGTTGAGTGGAGAAAAAAGTATTTTGCACCATCTTCAGTACAGCTGTTGATACGGCCACTGGAGCGTTTGCGTTTTTTGGATAACCAGGCCATTTTTGACTCATTGGCAGCCTGAGTTCCCTAGAACACATTTTCCCAGATACACACAGAACACAGACACAGATATCACCCAAGTATAGCCAAGATTTCCTTCCTCGCCCTGGATGCTGTCATTGAAGAGCCCAGCAGCCCATCTGTCCTCGTGAACCGCCCCACTGGAAAAAAAAAAAAATTATCTTTTCCAGGCTGTTTCTTCAAAGGGTAAAGATATTTTAAATTGCAGTTATCTTTTCCAACAAAGTGATTTTGTGATTCCTTTGAAAAGGAGGGTAAGCTTGCCAGAGAAAGATAGGGACAGGGAGCAAGACAAGGTGACACAGAGAGAGGGGCAAAAGGGCCAGGGAGCAGGGCAAAGGGAAGAAGAGGCCAAAATGAGAGACAAGGAGCAGGAGACAGAGACGGTGGGAAAAATCCTAGAATGGGCAGTGGGAGAGACAGACAAAGGAGAAGTGGGTGCCGGGCTGCGGGACAGAGACAGGAAGGAGGAAACGCAGTGACAGGGAGCAGGGCAGAGCGACAGAGAAACAAAAACAAAGAGGGAAGAGGACAGAGAAACCAGGAGTAAGACAAGGAGAAGGGCAGAGAAACAGGAACCGGGGTGGGTAGGGAGCAGGACCAAGAGATGGGGCGAGGATGGAGATGGAGGAAGAAACCTGGGATGGCCAACAGGACAGGGAAGAATATGACTGTGGGTAGGGAGCAGGACACAGGGATACAGCGAGAAACAATGGGACAGGGAGCAGCATTAAAGGTCAGAAAGAATAAGAGATGAACAGGAAGGAGGAATGGAACGCTGAGATGCTGAACAAAAAACGCCAGCAACAGTGAGCAAGACAAACGAATAGAGAGAGAAGGGCAAGGCAGGAAGAAGAGAGATAGGAAGGTGGGAGATAAGAGCTGCACGTACAGGTACTGAGAAGAAAAGAACAGCAGGGAACAGGCCAGAGAAACTGTGGGGAAAAAAAGAGACTGATGCAGATCAAGACAAAGATATGGAAAAGGGAAAAACAGCTATAGAAGATGGAGCAGGACACAAAAATAGAGAGAAAAGGAGAGGTATAGGGAAGCAAAATTTTAAAATAATAATAATAAACCAAAACCACCACCAAGGAGGGGCAGGGAGGCACCAGGACACACAAGCCGGGGACGAGGCCCCGAGGGCCAGGGACTCACAGCGGCTCTCGCTTTCGGTGGCTGCCAGGAGGCTTCTAACAGCTCAGACGCTCCCGTCTCCTTCTCTCCTCCCTTCCTCTCCGGTAACTCGGGGCGCTCGGCCGTCCTCAGCCTAGGAGAACACGGTGGGGTGTCAGGGCTCCTACGAGACGAGGCTTTGGGGACATGGAGCCTCCCTGGCTCGCTCGCCAGGCAGACGTCCCGCTCCAGGATACGCGCACGGACCCTGCCGCGCACGTTGGCCCCCGGCCCGCCGCACGCCGCGCAGAGGGAGCCTTCGCCACCCGGAGAGAGGGGCTCGCTCTCTCGCCCACTGCAGGAAGCGGACATTGGGCCGACGGCCCCGCATTTCTTCCTCTTAACCTCTCCCCAACCTCTCTGGCTCCAGCAGCAGCAGCCCCCGTCCACGCACGGGACGTGCTCCCCTGTCCCTTCTCCCGCCACGCTGCCAGACGAGCCTCGCCAGCCCGAGGCGGGCGCAGCCAACGGCATCCCCCGGGCTGGGAGCGAACGGCCACATCCTCAGCGCGGCCTCTGGGAGAGGGACAGAAGAAGCAGCGGCCGTTAGCACCGTAGCTCACCCCTGCCCCAGCCTGCTCCTTCCGCAGGGGCCACCGGAGAGGTGCCGAGGGCCGGCTTGCCGCCTTCACGACGGGGCTTGGGAGCGGCCCAGGAACACGGGACGGGTTCGCAGGAGCTGCCGGAGCTGGGGGCGGCTGCACGGGGCGAGCGGGGCCGCGGGAGGAGGCTCGGCGGGAGCTCTGGCGAGCTGGGGACGCACCCGGCGTCTGCCCCCGGCCGGCTGTCGCCTCCTGCTCCTCTGCCGCACGCTGGGGACGGAGGACGGCTCCGCGTCTCCCACCTGGGCGCTGCTCCCCAGGTTCCATTCCCCGCCTGGGCTGGGGGGTCTGCTGAGCATCGGGCGTTCACAGCTCCCCCTCAGAAACACAGAAATTCCAAATTAGAGTTCAGCCTCTGAAAAAAGTAGAGCAGGAGAAAGCAGAGGAATTAGTCAGAAGAAGGGACAGGAGAGCAGCTGAGCTAACGGAGGATTCGAGGGAAACGGGCCACCTCAAAACACAAGGCATCCTCAAAAAAACAGAGCAACTGCAGCAACGCCAGACAGCATTAAGACAAACTGACACCGTTTAGGACACGCTCAGCATAAAAGCAAACACATCCACCGGTGCAGGAAAGCATCTCGCCCCTTCCCCACAGCACCGCCACAGGACACAGCCCTGTGAGGCCACGGGATGGGCTCGTACTGAAACGGAGAAATAAGCTTGACAGCAGAGTCAATTACACCGTTAAGCAGGCAATGTTTCTTTCATCTGCACTGGGGAGCTCTGGGGGTCGTCCTCTGTAAGTGCTCCCACGACTGGATACACTTGCATTGCTTATAGTCACACAGCTGCTACATATTAATTACAATTGTTTTAAATTTTGAACATACTATATATCTAGCCTAAGAAATAATTGATGAAGTTACTTATAAATGTTTAGTTTCTCACTCACAACACATCTATTAGTTAAATATAAACTAAGCTCTCAGCTTCTAAACAATGTGTTATTAAATCTTCTGTCTCCCTCTTGTCGTGCAGAAGGATCTAAAACGTGAAAAACATCCCCTCATCGTGCCGGTGGTCAGAAAGCATTTACCTCACGTGAACCGGTTAATGAAGGGTACATCTTCTATAACTTCATCGCAGTATACATTAACTTGGTAGCTTCTCTTGAATTTCCCCCTTTTCAATATACTTGCAAACTCTTTGGCAGTATAAGTCTACGAAATATTATCATCTCGTGTTGTGGTACAGCACAATTATTTGTTACCCACTAGCAGTACCAAACAGAACACTGTAGCGTAATGTAAGTAAAAACGACTAGCATCAAAATCAGAGTCCTAAGATCAATGCTGACAGAACTGCGAAGCCGCAGCTCCTGCCGGTTCTGACGTTGGTTTCTGGCACTTCTGACCGCTTCGGGTCAAACGGCGCCTCTTCCCCCGGCCGTGCGCTGCAGTACCCGAGTTTCGCCACAGGGCGGCAGCACTGAGACGGCCGCGGCAGCGCCGGGCGAGCGGTCGTGCCGCGTTTCGCGGGAACCCCGCAAAATAAACCCCAGAAAACAAACGCGACAAAACAAAAAAGCACACAGAGAGCCGCGGAACGAAAGCCGCACGTACAGGACACAGAACCCGCCGGGCCTCGCCCCGAGCTCCCGGCGAAGCGGCGCCCGACCCGCCACGCCACCGAGCCTGCAACCGCGCCTTCGCTCCCACCAGCTTCGCCAGCTCGGCCGTAAGGGCAGCGGGGAAACCGAACCGAACGCCTCCTCACCGCGCCGGCCCATCCCACTCCCCCCGTTCCAACGGCACGGTCACCCTCGCCGCGGACGCAGTCACCTGCCGCCTCTTTCGCCGCTCCGTTCCCCTCGCACTCTCCCACCGTCCCGCGGCAGGAGGCTCCCGGCTGTCGCCTCCTTCCCCTCTGCCTTTCTGCCGCCTCCGGGGACCTCACGAAGGGCTGCCCTGAGCCGCCTACCTCCAGGTCCCCGGGCGCCGGTTGCAGCAACCGCTCCGCAACCGCCCCGACCCCCGTTCCCGTTAATTCCCGGTACCCACCCCGAGACACCACGGACCCGCTCGCCAGGACCCGCGCTGATTGGCTGCTTTCCACCCCCCCACACTGTCCTCCTATTGGATGCTCCGTCCGGTGCCCAGGAGCCAGCAACGCCCGCCCCTCCGGCAAAATGATAGCCTGCCTAGGCACGTCAATCACCATTTTCTCCGCCTATCAGCGCTCGCAGTTTGGGCATGCACAGTAGGGAGGCAGCAGCACCCGCCCCCTTCCGCAACACGATTGGCTGCCGAGAACCAGTCAATCACCATTCTCTCGGCCCATCAGTACTCGCAGTTTGCTCATGCGCAGTACGGAGCCTCCGACACCCGCCCCTCCGGCAATCTGAGTGGCGGACAGAATGGCAATTGACGTGCCTTGGCAGCCTATCAGCGATCCGCCCCCCCCCCCAGCCTTCCCGCGCCATCTGATTGGCCCGCTCTGCACCCTCACCCGTCTGCTCTCCGCCCTGCCGGGACCCCCACGCCCTTTGCCCGCGCGGCTTCCAGCAGCCGCGTTTGAAAGGAAACAACAAACCGCGCTCCTTTGCTTTACGCTGACAAGCGGGGCGGGTGGTCACCTACCCTTAAATTCATTGTGAACAGAGAGAGCCCTAAGGAGCTCCGGCCGGCAGGTTTCTCTCCCCTGTGCCCGGGACCGAGGAGACGCCGCCGCCTCGCCCGTTCCCCTCGCAGCGGGGCCTCCCCGGGAGAGCCGGGGGCCTCGTTTTTTCCCGGCTGCTCGTCCGACCGCTGCCCCCCCCCTTTCTGACGGGCACGACGCCGCCCGCAGCGGCAGAGTCCCCCTCTTACCCCCGGCACGGGCACCGGGCGCCGCTCCCCAGCTGCAGTTCCGGGCGGTGGCCACCAGACGGCAGCACCGAGCGCGGTCACGCAGCGCCCCCCGGGCCCCGCAGCGCGGGCGCTTTTTCTTGACCCGTGGGCAGCCTGAGCTCCCTGAACGCGCTTTCCCAGAGCCGCGCACATGGCAGACACACTGATAAAAGATAATAGCCCGACATTGCTAAAATGTGTTTTTTTCCTAAAGATGCCTTCTGTCCTAATAAAATACATTGCCTCTCCCTGTGCCCCGTGTCTTGTCTGCAGCAGTAACTCGGCTCGCCCGCAGCTGTGGCAGCTCTGCTGCTGCTACAGGGTCAGTTCCAGCCCTTACCCTCGGCTGAGCAGCAGCCGGGCAGGCGCTGCTGCTCTGGGCGCTGCGCATCCTTCAGGAACGGTTCTCAAACGATCCTGTGCAACGATGTCCAGAGCCAGGACCCCCGCGGCGGGGGGACAGGAGCACACGGCCGGGCCCGTCCCGGCTCAGGGCTGTTTCCGCAGTCGCTGTGAGCTGATCCGTGAGCTGGAACCAACCTCCCCATGCCCCGGCCCGGCCCTTTGTCCCCGGCTTTCCCAGGGCAGCGCAGCGGGCTGGGTCACACCAACTGTTCTCTGCTGGCACCACCCAGCCGGGTCACCTGTGTCTGCGGTTGTGGGGACACCCCACGGGCTCCCTGGAAACGGACATCACAGCACTGAGAGGGGGCGTTCAGGAGCCTCTGCGCTTTTGGGTTGGTTTGTTTGGGGTTTTTTTCCTTTTGTTGTTTTGATCGTTAGCTTCTTGTTGTCGGTTGGTTTGTTTTTAAGCTGTTACTCTATATAGCTCATCCATGGTGCTTATAGAGCATGGGTAAATCTACCCTGCTTCCTCACAGGAGACAACCATCTCGCTTTACAACAGGTGATTGAATCTGCTATAGAAAAGTTCAACCACCTCCTGTACAGCAAAGGATAAAAGAAAGTATGGATTTTTGTTGCATCTAATCCCCAATGCAAGTACCCATTAACAATACATTAGCAGTGGGTTCCTTCAAATATTCACAGTGAAGGTAGTTCCTGGCACAATTGTATTAGCGTTCTTACTATTTTACGGGAGAAACACAGGGCACAGCTGATTTTGCCCACGTGCAGCGCAGTGATCACACGGGTGCGGTGAACCGGGTGGAAGGCCCTAGAAAAGGAAAATCAGCCTCCGTGTGCAGGGCCAAAACAGAAATCCTTTTCAAACTGTGCCATTTTAAAAAGCTACCAGGGGTATAAAGCAGAAAAAAGAGCAGTGAATGTGTATAATGACACAATTTGATGGTTCTCCAGTTCCATGATGTGCTCTTTTACTAACAGTGTCTGCTGGAGTGGATACCCTGGACACCAACAAGCGGGTCCTGGTGCTGTGCCCATGGTGATTCATCCACTGTGGCCGTGGGTGTCAGGCCCTGATACAATAGACACAAAACCTTGGGAGGGAGGTGATCACAGTAGAACGCTTAAAGATAATGAGCTAGCAGACTTGATTTAATCTTTATTTAAAAACACACATGGCTGCTGTCTTTTCTACAGTTTAGGTAGGACGGGCTCCAATATCTCTATGAATTACAATACATGACAAAAATTAAAGGGGGAAAGCTCTATTTTTACAATGGTAAATAAAGTCTAAATCAATTTGGGAAACAGGTAAAGGGGTGTAGCAAATGAGGCACAGACGATCCTGTTTTATCTCAGAAGGCTTTGGCGTATTTACAGCTTTAGGCACAGCGTGTCCAATCCCGTATAAAATGCACTGTCCATACCAATTCAGCCTGTCCCCCGATATAAGGACATCAGGATGCCACCCTGCATTCACCAAGGGACAATCCTGATCTAATGTTCTCTGTGTATTCTACACCAATATCTGTTCGTCAACAAACCTTTTACTGGTTTCAATTTCTTTCCCTGATTGTCCTTTTTCAAATACAATGCGTATGTAACATTTTGTATTGTGTAATATGCATTATATAATAGACAATATATGATTTAAAACATATATCTTACTATATATTACATGTAGTGCATTGCTATACTACACATCTCAAGGTATACCCACCCAGACCTGTGCAGCATATTAATATTCTTTACAGTGGCCACCATTAATTACAATATTCAATCAGATTCCCCCTGGTAGCTTTCCCCAGGGAGTCAAACGATCCTTTTCCAATGTCACAAAATACAGCCGGGGGGGACTTCTTTCGAATCCCTCCTGTCCCTTGTCCACTACCTATTTCACAATCACAATAACAAACAATTGGTTAACCGTAAGTATTGGACTATAAAATCACCCAAGACACAAGTAACAACAAATCACTAAAGACACAAACAATTATACAATTGCTAAGGCACAAACAGCAAAATCACTAAAGGTACCTTTATCAAATTACTGTTCCCTCGTTTTTCTCTTTTATTTATTGTTTTCTCATTTTCCTCTTTAGTTTTTTATTTCTTTTTAATTTACCCAATTTACCAAAACGCGCAGACCCAACGCGCTGGTGTCGCCCACGTCTCGCGCAGGCAGCCTGCAAACAAACCAGACTATGAAAGTGCCTTATCTCATTGATGGGGTTTTACCCACGTCTCGAGCTGGCCCGAGGATACGTGATCCCTTCCGGGAATTCCCCAGTGCCGGCACAAGGTCCCAGAGATCCTGGGGTCCACGGGAGGTCAGGCAGATTATCCCATCCTCGTCGCCAGAAAACGATACCAAAAAGTCGGCAAACAGACTCTCTAACACTGTTTTGAAAGTGTTAAAAAGCAGGCACTTTTATTACGGCGCGCTGGGCACTCGGGGGATCGCTCCTCTAATCCAGCGTGCATTCCGCTTTCCTCTGGTTTTACATATCCTGGAACTCCTGAAACAGCAAAACACGCCAACCACTGTTTAGAGACGTCCCGTGCTCTTTCACCAGTGCGTGCAGCCGCAACGAGAAATCTGGAATGAGCGTCTACAGAAACACATACGTATTTACCCACTTCAGAACAACACGTTACATCAGCTGGCCGTACTTGTCAGTAATCCCTCCTGGATTAACACCCTCTTTGGATGGCACGGGTGCCGACTGTTGGCAATCAGGGCAGGACATAAGAACGCTCCTGGCCTGATCCGTTGTAATTTGAAATTGTCGTTTTAACGACTTTGCATTCTGGTGAAAGAGTTTATGTGATAATTTAGCTTGCTCCAAGGCTTTAGGCACAGTAAGCGGCACAGCTCGTGCATCGGCCCTCCTATTGCCTTCCGCAAGAGGTCCTGGAAGGGCAGCGCGAGAGCGGATGTGCGCTGCATAAAAACCATGACGTCTATGATTTATTAGGAACCATAGCATTCTCAATTCAGCCATCAAAAGAGGATTATCCTCTTCCTTCAGAAAAGAAGCTTCCAGGCGGTTAAGTATGCCAGCTGCATAATATGAGTCAGTTACAACATTCAAAGGCTCATTACAGAACACTCAAAAGCGATCCTAACAGCTGTCAGCTCAAGAACTTGTTTGACCCTTGGTCTCCTTTTTCTACCTTGTGTTTGGAACACTGGGTATCTGAGTTTAGCCACATAATTACAACTTTACGTGAGCGACCAAAGGCATCAGTAAATACAGTCTTGTCACTTACTGGTCGTTGCTGACAGCAGCATTTGCCCTACAATGGTAAATTACCAATTTCAGCCCACAGTTTATGTTGGGGGTAATAAACTGATATGTTCCCTGCATATGTTGCCAATGCAATCTGGAAATTCACATCTTCAGTTAATTACCATTGCAAATTCTCCTTTGTTGTAGGAATAAATATACATTCAAAGTCTGTCCCATACATAGCATACAAACATTCTCTGCTTTTAATTATTGGGTTTGCATACATTTCTTTTATTATCCAAACTGTTTTCATTGGTGTGTGAGCTAGAAAAACCCATTCCAACTCTTAAAGAATCACTTAATGACTTGTCCCATTGAAACGGTACTGCAAACGGTTGGACGGTATTGGCTATGAGTGCCAGCCAAACTGGCAGCTGCAAATTGCGTCCCCATCCCTATTTTTGTTCAACAGCATCGAATACTTTCTATATGGCCTGCTGAGCTTTGTCATCCAATACCTGAGTAGACAATAAATTCAGGTCTCCTTTCAAAAGTGTAAAAAGTAGACACAGTTCCTCTGTGGCAATGCCCAAAATAGGTCGGAGCCAATTTATGGCTCCTAGCAATTTTGTAAGTCATTTAAGGTCATGATATTATGGAATTTAAGAGGTACTGGCTAAGGAATGATTTCTTGTTCTGTTATTTGCCACCCCAAATATTTCCATGGAGCAGTTTTCTGAATTTTTTCTTGTGCAATTTGTAATCTAGCCTTTTGTATAGCGTTACATAGGACTTGCATTACTTGTTGTAGTTCCTGCTCTTATAACATGACAAGCAAGATATCATCCATATAACGACAGATACAAGCTGAGGGGTACAGCTTCCTCACAGGTTGTACAGCTGCTGCAACTACTGTCTTGCAAATGGTTGGACTATTTCTCATCCCTTGTGGTGATACCACCCAATGCTATCTCTTCATAGGCTCCTCTTGATTAAGTGAAGGAACACAAAATGCAAATCTGGGGGCATCCTCAGGATGTAGCAAGGTGGCACAGGTGTCCATGCCATAATTTTGATTTCACCTTGATAATCAGAGTCAATTACTCCAGGTAAAACAAACAAACCCAATTTGGTAGTAGATGATCAACCTATTAACAAAGCATGCACACTAGGCACTAAAGGCCCCCACACTCCTCTGGGAATAAGCAATACCACAGCAGTAATTAATTATCATCACTGACGGGCTGGCAGCCAAGTCCAGCCCTGCACTTCCAGCTGTTCCAGGGAAGAGATCTCGGGTCATGAGTTTAGACTTGAATTTATTTGATGGGGGTGGGGGAAGTCCTGTCCCCCACCTCCTGGGAAGGGTTAATTGGCTCCCCCTTTACATTAATCCTTGAATGATGTTCACTCACACAGTGCTTGCCCTTTCCCCATTTTGGACGATCTCTAGGAGGTACAGCCTTCGAAGTCTGGCGTGCATACTTTGTGTAATCTTTCTTTACACGACCCAGTGTCCCACAACAAAAACAATTCGATTTCAGTTCTGTTCCCAATACTTGTAACTGTGCTGCTAAAGCAGCAGCTAGAGAGCTGGTATAATGTTCAGTTGACTTATGTTTTGACACACTCTCATATCTGCTATAGTACACCTTTCCCTATTCCCCAAATCCTGCAACACACGCTGACAATCAGCATTAGCATTCTCAAAAGCCAATTATTTTAGTAACAACTCATGCGCTGTGTCATTATCAATTTGTCTCTCCAAAGCAGTTTGCAAGCGGTCTAAAAACAGCGCATAAGGTTCCTGTGATCCTTGCAAGATTTTTGAAAAGGACGTATTGGCATCTCTCCCAACCTCCAGTAACTTCCGAACCACTTTCATTGCTAGTTTTGCTATTACACCACATATATATCTCTCTGGGTTACGCAACTTGATTATCTGGCAAAGCATGGGCACATTCCCCAGCTAAAGGACTGCAATCAATCCATCTCATCCGATATGCATTATCAACGGTCTCTATAGTACAGTTCTCCCAAAAATCAGATAACTACTAGTCAATATACTGTATGGTTAAGATCATTTTCAACAAAGAACGCCAGGCATGTGGAGTAAGTTCGTAAGAGGAGCTTAATGCTTCAAAAATGTGTAACAAATGATAAAGTAACCCCATTTTCTTTAGCTAATGTTGGTAATTCCTTTACAACATCATACGGTAGCTGCTGAAAGCCTGGAGATTGCTGTTCACAACAGATCACTGGCCATACCGTAACCACTTTCGAGTCTCCTGTTTTCAAAGCCTCTTCTCTACATTTATCCCACATGGTTTAATTAGTGTGCACTTTCGGTTGCAAAGTAACATCCGGGGGGAATAAATCAGGCTCTTACTCTGGGTCCGTCGGGCCAGGATCAAGGGGCTTGTCAGGCGACTCCCACAAACCATCATTTGCCAAAAGTGTTCACTGTAGTGTACATGCAGGGGCTTTGTTATCAGCCAATCCTTTATCCACTACTACATCTGTGGTCAGTGCATTTTTGCCTAATCTATCTACAGGATCCCCCTCCTTCCCTGGCAAGGGAGGAGCAGAAGGTTCACAATTAGTTGCAACCCGCGCAACTACTTCCTTCTGAGTCGCTATTAAAGCAGACATAATTTTTGCCCAAGTAGATAAATATTCACAAGCAGCTTTATCTCCAGTTGCTGCCTGTTCATATAATTCTCGTTCAACTTTCTGCCATGCCTCCAACTAAAATGTACCAGTTGTAGGAAAGTCCAGCACATGATCAGCAAGCCTTTCTTATAAAGTCATTAATCGGACTACTGGTACATTGTGATTTTGCTTTCTTAATAAAAGCTGAAGAACATCTAGGGTTTGTTTGGTTCAAGGGATAACTTCCCTCCTATGGTTCCAAATTGCTCATCTTTTCTTGCTGATGGGCGCACGCTGTGGTTTCTGTTTCCTGGCTCTGTTTCCCTGTCCTTGTTCAATTGGGCTTTGCCACCAGAACGGCTGCTGCCTTTACAGCCGCACTCAAAGTCCCTGTTCGGGTGCCATTTGCAGCGAATGTGGCACCGACTCTCTTTTAAGGTGAGACAAGAGACATTTGTTACAAACTCAGGTTTGCATTTATACTCGCTATGATGCTTGCTCAAGCATTTGCTGATTTGGTAAGTTCGTCATAACATAAGTGATATATTGGTACTGCCATAAAAGCATCGTTGTCTATACCACAAGCTACCCCCGTCATCCCCCTTGATGTATCATTCCTGTACCAATCCCTCTGTCCTCGATGTATCACGTAGCATACAGTACTTGCTTCTTGTGTTATTCCACTAATGATTGTTCTCACGCTGTCAACTCTCACAGTTTCTCATAGGCCCAATGTCAGAATACTGCCACAATCACCTTTCTCCTTCCTTGAGCTCTCCTGACCTGCGGTTCCACCACCGTTGTCTTCTTTCTTGATCCCTCTTGACTCACAGGTGCCCTCCAATCCTCTTTCTCGATCACTCTTCCTCACAGGTTCGCCTCCTTCCTTGCTTTTCCTTTGCACGCTGCTCCACCTGAAGAGAAACACACAGAGGACTGAGCTACATCAGCCCCAGGGCACTACAGTCAGACGGGGGCTGAATCTGGGGGCTGACACCTCCCCACACCCCACAGCGTGCCCGCCTTGCCTTGGCCCCGGCCCCAACACAGGCCTTCCCCTCAGCTCTGCCCCTCCGCTGCAGCACAGCTTCCGCACATGCCCTGCTCAGGCTGGACCCCAGTTTCATGGGTTAGAGATATCATAGCTCAGTACAAATCCTCACGGTCCTCACCTGCTGTTTGGTGCTTGCGGAGGGTCACACTCACTGTGCCCCAGGACACTGGCCCTGCCCGGCCCTGCGGGAGTGTCTGGAGCTGCCGGCTGGTTCTCCAGCTTTAGCGTCACCCGCAGAAGCCCGCTCTCCTCAGCTCTGCACACCCATCCAGTTGCGCCGCCCAGGCAAAGTCAGCTTCACCCTCTGCTCTACACCTCACCTGCAAACAACCAACTCTTCAACTGACAACTGTCCAAAACCCACCGACAAACTCTCCACACCTCAGCCTTTCGTTTGCAACTGCTGCCTCTAGTGCATCTCACAGACAAGCCTTCAAAATCCCCTCATCCTGCAATAACACTCCAGCACTGATCACCTGCGGGAACCACTACCACAATACCAGGCAAACACCAACCAGTTCTGGCACGGAAATATCACTTTCTCCTCAAGATTCCACCCTACACCAACTGCTGACAAACACACGCTGTCCTCACCAAAGCCAAACGCTGCAACAACCAGCGACAACTCAAATTTGCGTGGGCGGTGCAAAATTGCAGGGGTGAGCTAACGCAGAGCTGGGCTTGAAAGCTGCAGAGTGTGCACCCTGTGGTATAACGTGGCGAGCTACTGCCATTCTGCCTTCTCCCTGGGAGAAGCGCGTGAGCAGAGGCTGCTTCAAGGCACGATGGGAACGGTTTGGTTCTCCGGGTCTCTCAGGGCGAGAGCGATAAATGTGATCTGTGTCGTGGCGCAGGAACTTCCCGTACACTTGCTCCTCCATTCGGTCTCGGGTGCTGCAAGAGAGGGAGCGAGAGATTCAGGGCAAGATTGACAACCTCGGCGTCCCCGTCCCAGCCACGGGTCACCCAAACCTGCAGACATCCCGGGAGGCCCCCTAAGATTTACACTCCCCTATGCCCCACCCTTGAAGCCTGGACATCGCCAGAACCATAGAGCAAGTATTTCTTGAGGAGGCACCCAAAGGGTCCGTGTTCTCTTTCAGGCAGATGCTAGCGCAAGATTGCAAATCATCTCACAGCTACCAGGAAGGTAAAAAATAACGTCTTGAAATGGGAAAGGAACAGGTATTGTTTCTCTTCATCACCTCCCTCATTGCCACGTTATCAAGGTCTCCCGCAATGTTCCACAGGAAACATGAAGCTTGGAATTCCTGGTATTCTGAACCTGGGCAAGAAAGGAAGAAAAGCATGAGACTGATCATAAAGAGGGTGGCTGCTCGTAACATGGAAAGAGCAGTAACAAGGTAAAAAGATATCACTTTTCCTTAGAGAGCTCTCAAAGCTGCCTGTTAAGGACAAGAAAAACAAACTTGTGACGGACCATTACTTAAAATCCAAGGCCCAGGAAGCGATCTAATGTACATTGAAACGCGGGCCACGAGACAGTGGAAGTGCCACGAGCTGAGACTGAAGGGACAGAGGATGAATTTCCAAAGAAGTTTAGGTTTCGATGTCAAAACGGAAAATTCTACGTCATTAAAATATAATGCAAAAGTCAGTGTAAAATCAAGTAAGGCAACGACTCCAAATGAACTCCCAGGCGCTTCAGTCACTCAGGAGATCAAAAATGCGGATCATTTCTCACCTGCCCACCTCCCAAACCCCAGCCTATGTCCCCTGCTTCCAGCTTACCTGAGCCCAGATTAAAGGAGGATTTCAGAGGCCATGCCAAGTTCTGCTGCTCCTCGTTCGGGTTGCCAGTCTTCCTCCTCGCTCTGGAATTGCAGGTCAACCGCCTTCCTGTTCTTCTTTGATTGACGCTGAGCTGCCGCGTTACCCGCTGCCGTCTGAGCGGATCTCGGGGAGCCTCTGGAACCGCCAGAGCGCTCCCCCCACCAACATTCTCTTGCCTTGTTTTCGGGGTTCCTCTTCACCAGCTGAGGCGCCCTCCCACCCCCCGCCGCCCTCTTACCTTTTTCTAGAGGTCTCTTGAGCCACCAGCAAGCTCTCCCGCACCTTCCCTCAGCGATCTTGGCCCGCCAGAGGCCTGCCCCTCGCCAGCCTCCTCCCCTTTTCCTGGGTGCTGCTTGAACCACTGGTGGGCTCCCCTCCACCATCCTCTCGTCCTTTGTAGGGGAGTCTCGTGACTCACCAGAGCGCTCTCCGCCGTTGCCTTGCTGGGGTTATTGACACCACTTGACTTGCCAGAGCGCTCCCCCTCGCAGTTCTCTTGTTGGATTTCTTGGGACCTTTTGAACCATTGGAACAACGGGAATGCTCCCCCCCACTGTGACCTTGCCTTTCTTCAGTGCGATCTTGACGTGCTGGAGCACTTCCCCGCGCCGTCCTCTTGCCTTTTACTGGGGAGTCTCTTGAATATCCACAGCACTCCCCCCTGCCATCCTTTACCAGATTTTTTGACACTTCTTGACATCTCGGAGTGCTCTCACTCACCCTTGTCTTGCCTATTTTCAGGGCGCTCCTGTCCCGCTGGATGCTCCTCCCTGCTGTCCTATTGCCAGATTGAGAATTCTCGACCTGTCCCAGCGCTACCCCACCGTCCTTCTGCCTTCTACCTGGGAAGTCACTTGAAGAACTGGAGCACTCCCCCCTGCTGTCCTCTTGCCTTTCTTCACTGAGATTTTGGCCTGCCAGAGCACTCCTCCCTGTTGTCCTCTTACTGGATTTCTTGGGACCTCTTGACCCACTGGGTTTCTCCTCCTGCTGTCCTTTTGCCTTTCTTTAGTACAATCTCAGCCTGCTGGAGCACTCCCCCTCGCCGTCCTCCTGCTGGATTTCTTGGAACCTCTTGACCCCTTAGGGCGTTCCCCCTGCCACCCTCTTGTGGTTTTTGGGGGAGTCTTGTCATCAACCAGGCCGTTTCCCCCCACCATCCTCTTCCCCTCTTCCTGGGTGCTTCTTGATCCACCAGAGTGCTCTCAAAGCTGCCTGTTACCATCCTCTAACCATTCTCTTGCCTTTTTTGGTGGAGTCTTGTGACTCACCGGAGCGTTCTCCACCATTGTCTTGCTGGATTTCTTGACATCGCTTGACCTGCCGGAGCGCTCCCCCTCACAGTTCTCTTCCTGGATATCTTGGGACATTTTGAACCACTGGGGGGCTCCCACCCGCCATCCTCTTACCGCATTTATTGAGACGTCCTGATCTGCCAGAGCGTTCCCCCTCGCCGTCCTTTTGCTGGATTTCTTGGGATGCCTTAAACAACTGTGGGGCTCCCACCCACCATCCTCTAACCGCATTTATCGAGATTTCCTGATCTGCTGGAGCGCTCCCCCTTGCCGTCCTCTTGCTGGATTTCTTGGGATCTCTTGGACCACTGGGGGGGCTCCCACCCGCCATCCTCTTACCGCATTTATTGAGACTTCCTGATCTGCTGGATTGCTCTCCCCCTGGCCTTCCTCTTGCACTTTTTTGGGGGAGTCTTCTTCACACATCCGAGTGCTCTCCCTCACCCTTGTCTTGCCTCTAGTCAGGGCGCTCTTCTCCCGCTGGAACGCTCCTCCCCGCCATCCTATTGCCAGACTGAGAATTCTTGACCTGCCGCAGTCCTGCCCCACCATGCTCCTGCCTTCTGCCTGGGAAGTCACTTGAAGAACTGGAGCGCTCTCCCCCACTGTCCTCTTGCCTTTCCTCAGTGGGATTTTGGCCTGCTAAAGAGCTCCTCCCTGTCGTCCTCTTGCTGGATTTCTTGGGACTTCTTGACCCATTAGGGCGTTCCCCCTGCCACCCTCTTGTGGTTTTTGGGGGAGTCTTGTGACCAACCAGGCCGTTTCCCCCCACCATCCTCTTCCCCTTTTCCTGGGTGCTTCTTGATCCACCAGAGTGCTCCCCTGCACCATTCTTTTGCCTTTTTTGGGAGAGTCTTGTGACTCGCCGCAGAGTTCTCCACCATTGTCTTGCTGGATTTCTTGACATCGCTTGACCTGCCGGAGCGCTCCCCCTCGCAGTTCTCTTGCTGGATTTCTTGGGACGTCTTAAACAACTGAGGGGCTCACACCCACCATCCTCTAACTGCATTTATCGAGATTTCCTGATCTGCCGGAGCGCTCGCCCCTGCTGTCCTCTTGCTGGGTTTCTTGGGACCTCTTGACCCACACGAGCTCTCCTCCCCACCGTCTTCTTGCCGGACTTATTGAGACTTCTTGACCCGCCAGAGTGTTCCCCCTCATCATCCTCCTGCCTTTTTCTGGGGATTCTCTTCAACAACTGAAGAGCTCCCCCGCACTGTCCTCTTCCCTTTTTTCTGGGTGATTCGTGAATCACCGGTGAGCTTCTCCTTACCACCCTCTTGGGCTTTTTTCAGAGCAACCTTGACCCATCAGAGCACCCCCTCACCGTCCTCTTGCCAGATGTACTGAGGGTTCTTCATCTGCCACAGCGCTCCCCCACGCCGTCCTCTTGCTGGATTTCCTGGAACCTTGTGAACCACTGAGGGGCTCCCACCCACCATCCTTTTACCGCATTTATCGAGACTTCCTGATCTGCTGGAGCGCTCCCCCTCGCCGTCCTCTTGCTGGATTTCTTGGGTCCTCTTGACCCATTAGGGCGTTCCCCCTGCCACCCTCTTGTGTTTTCTGGGGGAGTCTTGTGACCAACCAGAGTGCTCCCCCCCACCATCTTCTTCCCCTTTTCCTGGGTGCTTCTTGATCCACCAGAGTGCTCCCCTGCACCATTCTCTTGCCTTTTTTTGGGGGAATCTTGTGACTCACCGGAGCGTTTTCCACCATTGTCTTGCTGGATTTCTTGACACCGCTTGACCTGTTGGAGCGCTCTCCCTCACAGTTCTCTTGCTGGATATCTTGGGACCTCTTGAACCACTGGGGAGCTCCCACCTGCCACCTTCTTACCGCATTTATTGAGACTTCCTGATCTGCTGGATTGCTCTCCCCACCGGCCTTCCTCTTGCACTTTTTGGGGGAGTCTTCTTGACACGTCCGAGTGCTCTCCCTCACCCTCGTCTTGCCTCTAGTCAGGGCGCTCTTCTCCCGCTGGAACGCTCCTCCCCGCCATCCTATTGCCAGACTGAGAATTCTTGACCTGCCGCAGTCCTGCCCCGCCATGCTCCTGCCTTCTGCCTGGGAAGTCACTTGAAGAACTGGAGCGCTCTCCCCCGCTGTCCTCTTGCCTTTCCTCAGTGGGATTTTGGCCTGCTAAAGAGCTCCTCCCTGTCGTCCTCTTGCTGGATTTCTCGGTACCTCTTGACCCACTGGGTCTCTCCTCCTGCCGTCCTTTTGCCTTTCCTTAGTACATTCTTGGTCTGCTGGAGTGCTCCCCCCCACCATCCTCTTGCTGGATTTCTCGGGACCCCTTGTCCCATATAGGACATTCCCCCCCACCACCATCCTGGTGTGTTTTTTAGGAGAGTCTTGTGATCGACCAGAGCGCTCCCCCCTTGACATCCTCTTCCCCTTTTTCTGGGTGACTTTTGAACCACTGGTGAACTCTCCCCCATCATCCTCTTGCCACATATATTGAGACTTGTTGATCCGCCAGAGCGCTTCCCCCACTGTCCTCTTGCCAGATTTACTGATACCTCTTGTCCTGTCAGAGCGCTCCCTCTCGCAGTCCTCTTTGTTCAGTTTGTAGGGTAGGAGGGGGGATCTCTGATTACAGAAAGGTCCCTTTGTTCTAGGAGACATTCCCTTGCTCCATGCTTCAGGTTGCCCATCTTCCCTCTCATTTTCAATATGCACGTCCATCACCTTCCTCCTCTTCTTTCTTGATCCCTCGACTCCCGGATGAACTCAAATCCTCTTTCTTGATCACTCTTTCTCGTAAGTTCACAACCTTACTTTCCTTTCTTGCTTTCGCCTTTGTGAGCTGCTCCACCCAAACCGAAATGCCCTGAAGACAGAAATACACCCACCCCAAGCCCGTACAGTCACATAGGGGGTGAGTCCGGTCGCTGACGCATCCCCACATCCCACAGCAAGCCCACCTTGCCTTGGCCCCGGCCCCCCGCACAGGCCTTCCCACCAACCCAGCCCCTCCGGAGCAGCACAGTTTCCCAGCATGCACCCCACAAAGACTTTCTTTGCCATTCACCCCTGGCACTTACAGCAACACACCACATCAGCATCAAGAGCCCTGGGAGTGGAGAGCTGGCCAGGCCCTCACCCCGGCAGGATCCTCTTCCCCCTCCTTTAGCTGATGGCAGACAGACAAGACACCTCCCAAGAGGTGTCCAGCCCTCTCTCTCAACCACTCATGAGTACAAAAGCCCAGCCTCTACTCACCCACCCCGCCTCCCAAAACCCCACCAGCAGCCCCTGGTCCCAGCTGAACAGCAGCCAGTGCTGAAGATCTGGCTCGTGTTGTCGGACACAACCTTCCCATGGATGTCTGGGCCCCTGAGCACTTTCCAGGGGTGGGAGGGCGCAGTCCTGATTACAGGGAGGTCCCTGTCCCAAGGGGGACATTTTCTTCCTCCTCACTCCTGACTCGCAGCTCCATCACCTTCCTCCTCTTCTTTCTTGATCCCTCCTGACTCGCAGCTCTACCACCGTCATCTTCTTTCTTGATCCCTGTTGACTTGCAGATGCACTCCAATCCTCTTTCTTGATCGCTCTTCCTCGTAGGTTCACCACCTTCCTCTTCTTTCTTGCTTTCGCCTTTGCGAGCTGCTCCACCCGAACAGAGATGCACAGAAAACAAAAATATACCCACCCCAGGCCCGTACAGTCACACGAGGGGGCGAGTCCGGTCGCTGACGCATCCCCACACCCCACCACAAGGCCACCTTGCCTTGGCCCCGGCCCCCCGCACAGGCCTTCCCACCAACCCAGCCCCTCCGTAGCAGCACAGTTTCCCAGCATGCACCCCACAAAGACTTTCTTTGCCAGTCACCCCTGGCACTTACAGCAACACACCACACCAGCATCAAGAGCCCTGGGAGTGGAGAGCTGGCCAGGCCCTCACCCCGGCAGGATCCTCTTCCCCCTCCTTTACCTGCTGGCAGACAGACACCTCCCAAGGGATGACCACCCTGCTCCCTTAACTGCTCCCAAGTCCAAGAGCCCAGCCCCTGCTCACCACCCCCACCTCCCAAAACACAGCCAACAGCCCCTGCTCCCATTTTACCACTTTACCCCCGAGCACGGTTTCTAGGGGTGGGAGGGGGACGCACTAATCACAGATCGTTCCCTGTGCTTAAGGATACATTCTCCTTCTCGCTGGCTCAGGCTGCCCATCTTCCTCCTCACTCTTGACTCGTAGCTCCATCACCTGTCTCCTCTTTTGTCCCCTCCTGACTCACAGGTCCACCACTGTCATCTTCTTTCTTGACTCTGCTTGACTCACAGGTGCGCTCCAATCCTCTTTCGTGATCGCTCTTCTGTGTCAGTACACGGAAGACCGGGCACATGAGAAACTGCAAGAGTCAACAGCATGAGAACAAGCATTAGTGGAAAAATACAAGAACAAAGGACTGTATGCTATGTGATACATCAAGGACAGAGGAGTTGATACAGGATTGATGCATCAAGGACAGACGGACAGCTTGTGATAGACAAAAAAGGTGTTGATGGCAGTGACTTTGGTGGGAACACAAAACACATCACTTATGTAATGACTAACTTAGCTAATCAACAAATGCTTGAGCAAGCATCATAGCGAGTATAAACGCAAGCCTGAATTTGTAATAAACATCTCTCATTGCACCTTAAAAGAGAGTCCGTACCGCATTCGCTACAAATGGCGCCCTGGAACAGGGACTTTCAGCGTGCCTATAAAGGCAGTAGCCGCTCTGGTAGCGAAGCCCAATCGAACCAGGAAACAGGACTGGGAACCAGGACAGTGCGCGCCCACCACCAACGAAAGGTGAGCGATTGGGAACCATGGGAGGGAAGTTATCCCTTAAGCAAAGACAAACCCTGGATGTCCTTCAACATGCGCTACAAACGCAAAATCAGGATGTATCAGGGGTCTGATTGGTGAGTTTATTAGAATGGATTGCTAATCACGTGCTAGACTTTCCTACAACTGGTACATTTCAGTTGGAGACATGGCACAAAGATGAATGAGAATTATATGAACAGGTAACGACTGGAGATAAAGCTGCTTGCAAAATATTCATCTACTTGGGGAAAAATTATGACTACTAAGATACAGGATACAGGACTGATACATCAGGGACAGAGGGACAGCTTACTATAGAAAAAAATGCGTATATGGCAGTTACATCGCTCATGTAATGTCTAACTTAGCTAAAGAGCAAATGCTTGAGCAAGCATCATAGCGAGTATAAATGCAAACCTGAGTTTGTAATAAATGTCTCTCATGGCACCTTACCGTGAGTCCACGCCAGATTCGCTACACTCTTCCTCATAGGTTCACCACCTTCCTCTCCTTCCTTGCTTTTCCTTTGCACGCTGCTCCACCTGAAGAGAAACACACAGAGGACTGAGCTACACCAGCCCAAGGGCACTACAATCAGACAGGGGCTGAGTCCGGGGGCTGACACCTCCCCACACCCCACAACGAGCCCACCTTGCCTTGGCCCCGGCCCCTCGCACATGCCTTAGAGATATCATAGCTCAGTACAAATCCCCACAGTCCTCACCTGCTGTTTGGTGCTTGCGGAGGGTCACACTCCCTGTGCCCCAGGGCACTGGCCCTACACGGCCAAGCTCGGCAGCGGGACTGTCTGGAGCTGCCGCTGGCTGGTTCTCCAGCTTTAGGGTCACCCGCAGAAGCCCGCTCTCCTCAGCTCTGCACACCCATCCAGTTGCGCCGCCCAGGCAAAGTCAGCTTCACCCTCTGCTCTACACCTCACCTGCAAACAACCAACTCTTCAACTGACAACTGTCCAAAACCCACCGACAAACTCTCCACACCTCAGCCTTTCGTTTGCAACTGCTGCCTCTAGTGCATCTCACAGACAAGCCTTCAAAATCCCCTCATCCTGCAATAACACTCCAGCACTGATCACCTGCGGGAACAACTACCACAATACCATGCAAACACCAACCAGTTCTGGCACGGAAATATCACTTTCTCCTCAAGATTCCACCCTACACCAACTGCTGACAAACACACGCTGTCCTCACCAAAGCCAAACGCTGCAACAACCAGCGACAACTCAAATTTGCGTGGGTGGTGCAAAATTGCAGGGGTGAGCTAACGCAGAGCTGGGCTTGAAAGCTGCAGAGTGTACACCCTGTTGTTTAACGTGGCGAGCTACTGCCATTCTGCCTTCTCCCTGGGAGAAGCGCGTGAGCAGAGGCTGCTTCAAGGCACGATGAGAACGGTTCGGTTCTCCGGGTCTCTCAGGGCGAGAGCGATAAATGTGATCTGTGTCGTGGCGCAGGAACTTCCCGTACACTTGCTCCTCCATTCGGTCTCGGGTGCTGCAAGAGAGGGAGCGAGAGATTCAGGGCAAGATTGACAACCTCGGCGTCCCCGTCCCAGCCACGGGTCACCCAAACCTGCAGACATCCCGGGAGGCCCCCTAAGATTTACACTCCCCTATGCCCCACCCTTGAAGCCTGGACATCGCCAGAACCATAGAGCAAGTATTTCTTGAGGAGGCACCCAAAGGCTCCGTGTTCTCTTTCAGGCAGATGCTAGCGCAAGATTGCAAATCATCTCACAGCTACCAGGAAGGTAAAAAACAACGTCTTGAAATGGGAAAGGAACAGGTATTGTTTCTCTTCATCACCTCCCTCATTGCCACGTTATCAAGGTCTCCCGCAATGTTCCACAGGAAACTTGAAGCTTGGAATTCCTGGTATTCTGAACCTGGGCAAGAAAGGAAGAAAAGCATGAGACTGATCATAAAGAGGGTGGCTGCTCGTAACATGGAAAGAGCAGTAACAAGGTAAAAAGATATCACTTTTCCTTAGAGAGCTCTCAAAGCTGCCTGTTAAGGACAAGAAAAACAAACTTGTGACGGACCATTACTTAAAATCCAAGGCCCAGGAAGCGATCTAATGTACATTGAAACGCGGGCCACGAGACAGTGGAAGTGCCACGAGCTGAGACTGAAGGGACAGAGGATGAATTTCCAAAGAAGTTTAGGTTTCGATGTCAAAACGGAAAATTCTACGTCATTAAAATATAATGCAAAAGTCAGTGTAAAATCAAGTAAGGCAACGACTCCAAATGAACTCCCAGGCGCTTCAGTCACTCAGCAGATCAAAAATGCGGATCATTTCTCACCTGCCCACCTCCCAAACCCCAGCCTATGTCCCCTGCTTCCAGCTTACCTGAGCCCAGATTAAAGGAGGATTTCAGAGGCCATGCCAAGTTCTGCTGCTCCTCGTTCGGGTTGCCAGTCTTCCTCCTCGCTCTGGAATTGCAGGTCAACCGCCTTCCTGTTCTTCTTTGATTGACGCTGAGCTGCCGCGTTACCCGCTGCCGTCTGAGCGGATCTCGGGGAGCCTCTGGAACCGCCAGAGCGCTCCCCCCACCAACATTCTCTTGCCTTGTTTTCGGGGTTCCTCTTCACCAGCTGAGGCGCCCTCCCACCCCCCGCCGCCCTCTTACCTTTTTCTAGAGGTCTCTTGAGCCACCAGCAAGCTCCCCCGCACCTTCCCTCAGCGATCTTGGCCCGCCAGAGGCCTGCCCCTCGTCAGCCTCCTCCCCTTTTCCTGGGTGCTGCTTGAACCACTGGTGGGCTCCCCTCCACCATCCTCTCGTCCTTTGTAGGGGAGTCTCGTGACTCACCAGAGCGCTCTCCGCCGTTGCCTTGCTGGGGTTATTGACACCGCTTGACTTGCCAGAGCGCTCCCCCTCGCAGTTCTCTTGTTGGATTTCTTGGGACCTTTTGAACCAGTGGAACAACGGGAATGCTCCCCCCCACTGTGACCTTGCCTTTTTTCAGTGCGATCTTGACGTGCTGGAGCACTTCCCCGCGCCGTCCTCTTGCCTTTTACTGGGGAGTCTCTTGAATATCCACAGCACTCCCCCCTGCCATCCTTTACCAGATTTTTTGACACTTCTTGACATCTCGGAGTGCTCTCACTCACCCTTGTCTTGCCTATTTTCAGGGCGCTCCTGTCCCGCTGGATGCTCCTCCCTGCTGTCCTATTGCCAGATTGAGAATTCTCGACCTGTCCCAGCGCTACCCCACCGTCCTTCTGCCTTCTACCTGGGAAGTCACTTGAAGAACTGGAGCACTCCCCCCTGCTGTCCTCTTGCCTTTCTTCACTGAGATTTTGGCCTGCCAGAGCACTCCTCCCTGTTGTCCTCTTACTGGATTTCTTGGGACCTCTTGACCCACTGGGTTTCTCCTCCTGCTGTCCTTTTGCCTTTCTTTAGTACAATCTCAGCCTGCTGGAGCGCTCCCCCTCGCCGTCCTCCTGCTGGATTTCTTGGAACCTCTTGACCCCTTAGGGCGTTCCCCCTGCCACCCTCTTGTGGTTTTTGGGGGAGTCTTGTCATCAACCAGGCCGTTTCCCCCCACCATCCTCTTCCCCTCTTCCTGGGTGCTTCTTGATCCACCAGAGTGCTCTCAAAGCTGCCTGTTACCATCCTCTAACCATTCTCTTGCCTTTTTTGGTGGAGTCTTGTGACTCACCGGAGCGTTCTCCACCATTGTCTTGCTGGATTTGTTGACATCGCTTGACCTGCCGGAGCGCTCCCCCTCACAGTTCTCTTCCTGGATATCTTGGGACATTTTGAACCACTGGGGGGCTCCCACCCGCCATCCTCTTACCGCATTTATTGAGACGTCCTGATCTGCCAGAGCGTTCCCCCTCGCCGTCCTTTTGCTGGATTTCTTGGGATGCCTTAAACAACTGTGGGGCTCCCACCCACCATCCTCTAACCGCATTTATCGAGATTTCCTGATCTGCTGGAGCGCTCCCCCTTGCCGTCCTCTTGCTGGATTTCTTGGGATCTCTTGGACCACTGGGGGGGCTCCCACCCGCCATCCTCTTACCGCATTTATTGAGACTTCCTGATCTGCTGGATTGCTCTCCCCCTGGCCTTCCTCTTGCACTTTTTTGGGGGAGTCTTCTTCACACATCCGAGCGCTCTCCCTCACCCTTGTCTTGCCTCTAGTCAGGGCGCTCTTCTCCCGCTGGAACGCTCCTCCCCGCCATCCTATTGCCAGACTGAGAATTCTTGACCTGCCGCAGTCCTGCCCCACCATGCTCCTGCCTTCTGCCTGGGAAGTCACTTGAAGAACTGGAGCGCTCTCCCCCGCTGTCCTCTTGCCTTTCCTCAGTGGGATTTTGGCCTGCTAAAGAGCTCCTCCCTGTCGTCCTCTTGCTGGATTTCTTGGGACTTCTTGACCCATTAGGGCGTTCCCCCTGCCACCCTCTTGTGGTTTTTGGGGGAGTCTTGTGACCAACCAGGCCGTTTCCCCCCACCATCCTCTTCCCCTTTTCCTGGGTGCTTCTTGATCCACCAGAGTGCTCCCCTGCACCATTCTTTTGCCTTTTTTGGGAGAGTCTTGTGACTCGCCGCAGAGTTCTCCACCATTGTCTTGCTGGATTTCTTGACATCGCTTGACCTGCCGGAGCGCTCCCCCTCGCAGTTCTCTTGCTGGATTTCTTGGGACGTCTTAAACAACTGAGGGGCTCACACCCACCATCCTCTAACTGCATTTATCGAGATTTCCTGATCTGCCGGAGCGCTCGCCCCTGCTGTCCTCTTGCTGGGTTTCTTGGGACCTCTTGACCCACACGAGCTCTCCTCCCCACCGTCTTCTTGCCGGACTTATTGAGACTTCTTGACCCGCCAGAGTGTTCCCCCTCATCATCCTCCTGCCTTTTTCTGGGGATTCTCTTCAACAACTGAAGAGCTCCCCCGCACTGTCCTCTTCCCTTTTTTCTGGGTGATTCGTGAATCACCGGTGAGCTTCTCCTTACCACCCTCTTGGGCTTTTTTCAGAGCAACCTTGACCCATCAGAGCACCCCCTCACCGTCCTCTTGCCAGATGTACTGAGGGTTCTTCATCTGCCACAGCGCTCCCCCACGCCGTCCTCTTGCTGGATTTCCTGGAACCTTGTGAACCACTGAGGGGCTCCCACCCACCATCCTCTTACCGCATTTATCGAGACTTCCTGATCTGCTGGAGCGCTCCCCCTCGCCGTCCTCTTGCTGGATTTCTTGGGTCCTCTTGACCCATTAGGGCGTTCCCCCTGCCACCCTCTTGTGTTTTCTGGGGGAGTCTTGTGACCAACCAGAGTGCTCCCCCCCACCATCTTCTTCCCCTTTTCCTGGGTGCTTCTTGATCCACCAGAGTGCTCCCCTGCACCATTCTCTTGCCTTTTTTTGGGGGAATCTTGTGACTCACCGGAGCGTTTTCCACCATTGTCTTGCTGGATTTCTTGACACCGCTTGACCTGTTGGAGCGCTCTCCCTCACAGTTCTCTTGCTGGATATCTTGGGACCTCTTGAACCACTGGGGAGCTCCCACCTGCCACCTTCTTACCGCATTTATTGAGACTTCCTGATCTGCTGGATTGCTCTCCCCACCGGCCTTCCTCTTGCACTTTTTGGGGGAGTCTTCTTGACACGTCCGAGTGCTCTCCCTCACCCTTGTCTTGCCTCTAGTCAGGGCGCTCTTCTCCCGCTGGAACGCTCCTCCCCGCCATCCTATTGCCAGACTGAGAATTCTTGACCTGCCGCAGTCCTGCCCCGCCATGCTCCTGCCTTCTGCCTGGGAAGTCACTTGAAGAACTGGAGCGCTCTCCCCCGCTGTCCTCTTGCCTTTCCTCAGTGGGATTTTGGCCTGCTAAAGAGCTCCTCCCTGTCGTCCTCTTGCTGGATTTCTCGGTACCTCTTGACCCACTGGGTCTCTCCTCCTGCCGTCCTTTTGCCTTTCCTTAGTACATTCTTGGTCTGCTGGAGTGCTCCCCCCCACCATCCTCTTGCTGGATTTCTCGGGACCCCTTGTCCCATATAGGACATTCCCCCCCCCCACCATCCTGGTGTGTTTTTTAGGAGAGTCTTGTGATCGACCAGAGCGCTCCCCCCTTGACATCCTCTTCCCCTTTTTCTGGGTGACTTTTGAACCACTGGTGAACTCTCCCCCATCATCCTCTTGCCACATATATTGAGACTTGTTGATCCGCCAGAGCGCTTCCCCCACTGTCCTCTTGCCAGATTTACTGATACCTCTTGTCCTGTCAGAGCGCTCCCTCTCGCAGTCCTCTTTGTTCAGTTTGTAGGGTAGGAGGGGGGATCTCTGATTACAGAAAGGTCCCTTTGTTCTAGGAGACATTCCCTTGCTCCATGCTTCAGGTTGCCCATCTTCCCTCTCATTTTCAATATGCACGTCCATCACCTTCCTCCTCTTCTTTCTTGATCCCTCGACTCCCGGATGAACTCAAATCCTCTTTCTTGATCACTCTTTCTCGTAAGTTCACAACCTTACTTTCCTTTCTTGCTTTCGCCTTTGTGAGCTGCTCCACCCAAACCGAAATGCCCTGAAGACAGAAATACACCCACCCCAAGCCCGTACAGTCACATAGGGGGTGAGTCCGGTCGCTGACGCATCCCCACATCCCACAGCAAGCCCACCTTGCCTTGGCCCCGGCCCCCCGCACAGGCCTTCCCACCAACCCAGCCCCTCCGGAGCAGCACAGTTTCCCAGCATGCACCCCACAAAGACTTTCTTTGCCATTCACCCCTGGCACTTACAGCAACACACCACATCAGCATCAAGAGCCCTGGGAGTGGAGAGCTGGCCAGGCCCTCACCCCGGCAGGATCCTCTTCCCCCTCCTTTAGCTGATGGCAGACAGACAAGACACCTCCCAAGAGGTGTCCAGCCCTCTCTCTCAACCACTCATGAGTACAAAAGCCCAGCCTCTACTCACCCACCCCGCCTCCCAAAACCCCACCAGCAGCCCCTGGTCCCAGCTGAACAGCAGCCAGTGCTGAAGATCTGGCTCGTGTTGTCGGACACAACCTTCCCATGGATGTCTGGGCCCCTGAGCACTTTCCAGGGGTGGGAGGGCGCAGTCCTGATTACAGGGAGGTCCCTGTCCCAAGGGGGACATTTTCTTCCTCCTCACTCCTGACTCGCAGCTCCATCACCTTCCTCCTCTTCTTTCTTGATCCCTCCTGACTCGCAGCTCTACCACCGTCATCTTCTTTCTTGATCCCTGTTGACTTGCAGATGCACTCCAATCCTCTTTCTTGATCGCTCTTCCTCGTAGGTTCACCACCTTCCTCTTCTTTCTTGCTTTCGCCTTTGCGAGCTGCTCCACCCAAACAGAGATGCACAGAAAACAAAAATATACCCACCCCAGGCCCGTACAGTCACACGAGGGGGCGAGTCCGGTCGCTGACGCATCCCCACACCCCACCACAAGGCCACCTTGCCTTGGCCCCGGCCCCCCGCACAGGCCTTCCCACCAACCCAGCCCCTCCGTAGCAGCACAGTTTCCCAGCATGCACCCCACAAAGACTTTCTTTGCCAGTCACCCCTGGCACTTACAGCAACACACCACACCAGCATCAAGAGCCCTGGGAGTGGAGAGCTGGCCAGGCCCTCACCCCGGCAGGATCCTCTTCCCCCTCCTTTACCTGCTGGCAGACAGACACCTCCCAAGGGATGACCACCCTGCTCCCTTAACTGCTCCCAAGTCCAAGAGCCCAGCCCCTGCTCACCACCCCCACCTCCCAAAACACAGCCAACAGCCCCTGCTCCCATTTTACCACTTTACCCCCGAGCACGGTTTCTAGGGGTGGGAGGGGGACGCACTAATCACAGATCGTTCCCTGTGCTTAAGGATACATTCTCCTTCTCGCTGGCTCAGGCTGCCCATCTTCCTCCTCACTCTTGACTCGTAGCTCCATCACCTGTCTCCTCTTTTGTCCCCTCCTGACTCACAGGTCCACCACTGTCATCTTCTTTCTTGACTCTGCTTGACTCACAGGTGCGCTCCAATCCTCTTTCGTGATCGCTCTTCTGTGTCAGTACACGGAAGACCGGGCACATGAGAAACTGCAAGAGTCAACAGCATGAGAACAAGCATTAGTGGAAAAATACAAGAACAAAGGACTGTATGCTATGTGATACATCAAGGACAGAGGAGTTGATACAGGATTGATGCATCAAGGACAGACGGACAGCTTGTGATAGACAAAAAAGGTGTTGATGGCAGTGACTTTGGTGGGAACACAAAACACATCACTTATGTAATGACTAACTTAGCTAATCAACAAATGCTTGAGCAAGCATCATAGCGAGTATAAACGCAAGCCTGAATTTGTAATAAACATCTCTCATTGCACCTTAAAAGAGAGTCCGTACCGCATTCGCTACAAATGGCGCCCTGGAACAGGGACTTTCAGCGTGCCTATAAAGGCAGTAGCCGCTCTGGTAGCGAAGCCCAATCGAACCAGGAAACAGGACTGGGAACCAGGACAGTGCGCGCCCACCACCAACGAAAGGTGAGCGATTGGGAACCATGGGAGGGAAGTTATCCCTTAAGCAAAGACAAACCCTGGATGTCCTTCAACATGCGCTACAAACGCAAAATCAGGATGTATCAGGGGTCTGATTGGTGAGTTTATTAGAATGGATTGCTAATCACGTGCTAGACTTTCCTACAACTGGTACATTTCAGTTGGAGACATGGCACAAAGATGAATGAGAATTATATGAACAGGTAACGACTGGAGATAAAGCTGCTTGCAAAATATTCATCTACTTGGGGAAAAATTATGACTACTAAGATACAGGATACAGGACTGATACATCAGGGACAGAGGGACAGCTTACTATAGAAAAAAATGCGTATATGGCAGTTACATCGCTCATGTAATGTCTAACTTAGCTAAAGAGCAAATGCTTGAGCAAGCATCATAGCGAGTATAAATGCAAACCTGAGTTTGTAATAAATGTCTCTCATGGCACCTTACCGTGAGTCCACGCCAGATTCGCTACACTCTTCCTCATAGGTTCACCACCTTCCTCTCCTTCCTTGCTTTTCCTTTGCACGCTGCTCCACCTGAAGAGAAACACACAGAGGACTGAGCTACACCAGCCCAAGGGCACTACAATCAGACAGGGGCTGAGTCCGGGGGCTGACACCTCCCCACACCCCACAACGAGCCCACCTTGCCTTGGCCCCGGCCCCTCGCACATGCCTTAGAGATATCATAGCTCAGTACAAATCCCCACAGTCCTCACCTGCTGTTTGGTGCTTGCGGAGGGTCACACTCCCTGTGCCCCAGGGCACTGGCCCTACACGGCCAAGCTCGGCAGCGGGACTGTCTGGAGCTGCCGCTGGCTGGTTCTCCAGCTTTAGGGTCACCCGCAGAAGCCCGCTCTCCTCAGCTCTGCACACCCATCCAGTTGCGCCGCCCAGGCAAAGTCAGCTTCACCCTCTGCTCTACACCTCACCTGCAAACAACCAACTCTTCAACTGACAACTGTCCAAAACCCACCGACAAACTCTCCACACCTCAGCCTTTCGTTTGCAACTGCTGCCTCTAGTGCATCTCACAGACAAGCCTTCAAAATCCCCTCATCCTGCAATAACACTCCAGCACTGATCACCTGCGGGAACAACTACCACAATACCATGCAAACACCAACCAGTTCTGGCACGGAAATATCACTTTCTCCTCAAGATTCCACCCTACACCAACTGCTGACAAACACACGCTGTCCTCACCAAAGCCAAACGCTGCAACAACCAGCGACAACTCAAATTTGCGTGGGTGGTGCAAAATTGCAGGGGTGAGCTAACGCAGAGCTGGGCTTGAAAGCTGCAGAGTGTACACCCTGTTGTTTAACGTGGCGAGCTACTGCCATTCTGCCTTCTCCCTGGGAGAAGCGCGTGAGCAGAGGCTGCTTCAAGGCACGATGAGAACGGTTCGGTTCTCCGGGTCTCTCAGGGCGAGAGCGATAAATGTGATCTGTGTCGTGGCGCAGGAACTTCCCGTACACTTGCTCCTCCATTCGGTCTCGGGTGCTGCAAGAGAGGGAGCGAGAGATTCAGGGCAAGATTGACAACCTCGGCGTCCCCGTCCCAGCCACGGGTCACCCAAACCTGCAGACATCCCGGGAGGCCCCCTAAGATTTACACTCCCCTATGCCCCACCCTTGAAGCCTGGACATCGCCAGAACCATAGAGCAAGTATTTCTTGAGGAGGCACCCAAAGGCTCCGTGTTCTCTTTCAGGCAGATGCTAGCGCAAGATTGCAAATCATCTCACAGCTACCAGGAAGGTAAAAAATAACGTCTTGAAATGGGAAAGGAACAGGTATTGTTTCTCTTCATCACCTCCCTCATTGCCACGTTATCAAGGTCTCCCGCAATGTTCCACAGGAAACTTGAAGCTTGGAATTCCTGGTATTCTGAACCTGGGCAAGAAAGGAAGAAAAGCATGAGACTGATCATAAAGAGGGTGGCTGCTCGTAACATGGAAAGAGCAGTAACAAGGTAAAAAGATATCACTTTTCCTTAGAGAGCTCTCAAAGCTGCCTGTTAAGGACAAGAAAAACAAACTTGTGACGGACCATTACTTAAAATCCAAGGCCCAGGAAGCGATCTAATGTACATTGAAACGCGGGCCACGAGACAGTGGAAGTGCCACGAGCTGAGACTGAAGGGACAGAGGATGAATTTCCAAAGAAGTTTAGGTTTCGATGTCAAAACGGAAAATTCTACGTCATTAAAATATAATGCAAAAGTCAGTGTAAAATCAAGTAAGGCAACGACTCCAAATGAACTCCCAGGCGCTTCAGTCACTCAGCAGATCAAAAATGCGGATCATTTCTCACCTGCCCACCTCCCAAACCCCAGCCTATGTCCCCTGCTTCCAGCTTACCTGAGCCCAGATTAAAGGAGGATTTCAGAGGCCATGCCAAGTTCTGCTGCTCCTCGTTCGGGTTGCCAGTCTTCCTCCTCGCTCTGGAATTGCAGGTCAACCGCCTTCCTGTTCTTCTTTGATTGACGCTGAGCTGCCGCGTTACCCGCTGCCGTCTGAGCGGATCTCGGGGAGCCTCTGGAACCGCCAGAGCGCTCCCCCCACCAACATTCTCTTGCCTTGTTTTCGGGGTTCCTCTTCACCAGCTGAGGCGCCCTCCCACCCCCCGCCGCCCTCTTACCTTTTTCTAGAGGTCTCTTGAGCCACCAGCAAGCTCCCCCGCACCTTCCCTCAGCGATCTTGGCCCGCCAGAGGCCTGCCCCTCGTCAGCCTCCTCCCCTTTTCCTGGGTGCTGCTTGAACCACTGGTGGGCTCCCCTCCACCATCCTCTCGTCCTTTGTAGGGGAGTCTCGTGACTCACCAGAGCGCTCTCCGCCGTTGCCTTGCTGGGGTTATTGACACCGCTTGACTTGCCAGAGCGCTCCCCCTCGCAGTTCTCTTGTTGGATTTCTTGGGACCTTTTGAACCAGTGGAACAACGGGAATGCTCCCCCCCACTGTGACCTTGCCTTTTTTCAGTGCGATCTTGACGTGCTGGAGCACTTCCCCGCGCCGTCCTCTTGCCTTTTACTGGGGAGTCTCTTGAATATCCACAGCACTCCCCCCTGCCATCCTTTACCAGATTTTTTGACACTTCTTGACATCTCGGAGTGCTCTCACTCACCCTTGTCTTGCCTATTTTCAGGGCGCTCCTGTCCCGCTGGATGCTCCTCCCTGCTGTCCTATTGCCAGATTGAGAATTCTCGACCTGTCCCAGCGCTACCCCACCGTCCTTCTGCCTTCTACCTGGGAAGTCACTTGAAGAACTGGAGCACTCCCCCCTGCTGTCCTCTTGCCTTTCTTCACTGAGATTTTGGCCTGCCAGAGCACTCCTCCCTGTTGTCCTCTTACTGGATTTCTTGGGACCTCTTGACCCACTGGGTTTCTCCTCCTGCTGTCCTTTTGCCTTTCTTTAGTACAATCTCAGCCTGCTGGAGCGCTCCCCCTCGCCGTCCTCCTGCTGGATTTCTTGGAACCTCTTGACCCCTTAGGGCGTTCCCCCTGCCACCCTCTTGTGGTTTTTGGGGGAGTCTTGTCATCAACCAGGCCGTTTCCCCCCACCATCCTCTTCCCCTCTTCCTGGGTGCTTCTTGATCCACCAGAGTGCTCTCAAAGCTGCCTGTTACCATCCTCTAACCATTCTCTTGCCTTTTTTGGTGGAGTCTTGTGACTCACCGGAGCGTTCTCCACCATTGTCTTGCTGGATTTGTTGACATCGCTTGACCTGCCGGAGCGCTCCCCCTCACAGTTCTCTTCCTGGATATCTTGGGACATTTTGAACCACTGGGGGGCTCCCACCCGCCATCCTCTTACCGCATTTATTGAGACGTCCTGATCTGCCAGAGCGTTCCCCCTCGCCGTCCTTTTGCTGGATTTCTTGGGATGCCTTAAACAACTGTGGGGCTCCCACCCACCATCCTCTAACCGCATTTATCGAGATTTCCTGATCTGCTGGAGCGCTCCCCCTTGCCGTCCTCTTGCTGGATTTCTTGGGATCTCTTGGACCACTGGGGGGGCTCCCACCCGCCATCCTCTTACCGCATTTATTGAGACTTCCTGATCTGCTGGATTGCTCTCCCCCTGGCCTTCCTCTTGCACTTTTTTGGGGGAGTCTTCTTCACACATCCGAGCGCTCTCCCTCACCCTTGTCTTGCCTCTAGTCAGGGCGCTCTTCTCCCGCTGGAACGCTCCTCCCCGCCATCCTATTGCCAGACTGAGAATTCTTGACCTGCCGCAGTCCTGCCCCACCATGCTCCTGCCTTCTGCCTGGGAAGTCACTTGAAGAACTGGAGCGCTCTCCCCCGCTGTCCTCTTGCCTTTCCTCAGTGGGATTTTGGCCTGCTAAAGAGCTCCTCCCTGTCGTCCTCTTGCTGGATTTCTTGGGACTTCTTGACCCATTAGGGCGTTCCCCCTGCCACCCTCTTGTGGTTTTTGGGGGAGTCTTGTGACCAACCAGGCCGTTTCCCCCCACCATCCTCTTCCCCTTTTCCTGGGTGCTTCTTGATCCACCAGAGTGCTCCCCTGCACCATTCTTTTGCCTTTTTTGGGAGAGTCTTGTGACTCGCCGCAGAGTTCTCCACCATTGTCTTGCTGGATTTCTTGACATCGCTTGACCTGCCGGAGCGCTCCCCCTCGCAGTTCTCTTGCTGGATTTCTTGGGACATCTTAAACAACTGAGGGGCTCACACCCACCATCCTCTAACTGCATTTATCGAGATTTCCTGATCTGCCGGAGCGCTCGCCCCTGCTGTCCTCTTGCTGGGTTTCTTGGGACCTCTTGACCCACACGAGCTCTCCTCCCCACCGTCTTCTTGCCGGACTTATTGAGACTTCTTGACCCGCCAGAGTGTTCCCCCTCATCATCCTCCTGCCTTTTTCTGGGGATTCTCTTCAACAACTGAAGAGCTCCCCCGCACTGTCCTCTTCCCTTTTTTCTGGGTGATTCGTGAATCACCGGTGAGCTTCTCCTTACCACCCTCTTGGGCTTTTTTCAGAGCAACCTTGACCCATCAGAGCACCCCCTCACCGTCCTCTTGCCAGATGTACTGAGGGTTCTTCATCTGCCACAGCGCTCCCCCACGCCGTCCTCTTGCTGGATTTCCTGGAACCTTGTGAACCACTGAGGGGCTCCCACCCACCATCCTCTTACCGCATTTATCGAGACTTCCTGATCTGCTGGAGCGCTCCCCCTCGCCGTCCTCTTGCTGGATTTCTTGGGTCCTCTTGACCCATTAGGGCGTTCCCCCTGCCACCCTCTTGTGTTTTCTGGGGGAGTCTTGTGACCAACCAGAGTGCTCCCCCCCACCATCTTCTTCCCCTTTTCCTGGGTGCTTCTTGATCCACCAGAGTGCTCCCCTGCACCATTCTCTTGCCTTTTTTTGGGGGAATCTTGTGACTCACCGGAGCGTTTTCCACCATTGTCTTGCTGGATTTCTTGACACCGCTTGACCTGTTGGAGCGCTCTCCCTCACAGTTCTCTTGCTGGATATCTTGGGACCTCTTGAACCACTGGGGAGCTCCCACCTGCCACCTTCTTACCGCATTTATTGAGACTTCCTGATCTGCTGGATTGCTCTCCCCACCGGCCTTCCTCTTGCACTTTTTGGGGGAGTCTTCTTGACACGTCCGAGTGCTCTCCCTCACCCTTGTCTTGCCTCTAGTCAGGGCGCTCTTCTCCCGCTGGAACGCTCCTCCCCGCCATCCTATTGCCAGACTGAGAATTCTTGACCTGCCGCAGTCCTGCCCCGCCATGCTCCTGCCTTCTGCCTGGGAAGTCACTTGAAGAACTGGAGCGCTCTCCCCCGCTGTCCTCTTGCCTTTCCTCAGTGGGATTTTGGCCTGCTAAAGAGCTCCTCCCTGTCGTCCTCTTGCTGGATTTCTCGGTACCTCTTGACCCACTGGGTCTCTCCTCCTGCCGTCCTTTTGCCTTTCCTTAGTACATTCTTGGTCTGCTGGAGTGCTCCCCCCCACCATCCTCTTGCTGGATTTCTCGGGACCCCTTGTCCCATATAGGACATGCCCCCCCACCACCATCCTGTTGTGTTTTTTAGGAGAGTCTTGTGATCGACCAGAGCGCTCCCCCCTTGACATCCTCTTCCCCTTTTTCTGGGTGACTTTTGAACCACTGGTGAACTCTCCCCCATCATCCTCTTGCCACATATATTGAGACTTGTTGATCCGCCAGAGCGCTTCCCCCACTGTCCTCTTGCCAGATTTACTGATACCTCTTGTCCTGTCAGAGCGCTCCCTCTCGCAGTCCTCTTTGTTCAGTTTGTAGGGTAGGAGGGGGGATCTCTGATTACAGAAAGGTCCCTTTGTTCTAGGAGACATTCCCTTGCTCCATGCTTCAGGTTGCCCATCTTCCCTCTCATTTTCAATATGCACGTCCATCACCTTCCTCCTCTTCTTTCTTGATCCCTCGACTCCTGGATGAACTCAAATCCTCTTTCTTGATCACTCTTTCTCGTAAGTTCACAACCTTACTTTCCTTTCTTGCTTTCGCCTTTGTGAGCTGCTCCACCCAAACCGAAATGCCCTGAAGACAGAAATACACCCACCCCAAGCCCGTACAGTCACATAGGGGGTGAGTCCGCTCGCTGACGCATCCCCACATCCCACAGCAAGCCCACCTTGCCTTGGCCCCGGCCCCCCGCACAGGCCTTCCCACCAACCCAGCCCCTCCGTAGCAGCACAGTTTCCCAGCATGCACCCCACAAAGACTTTCTTTGCCAGTCACCCCTGGCACTTACAGCAACACACCACATCAGCATCAAGAGCCCTGGGAGTGGAGAGCTGGCCAGGCCCTCACCCCGGCAGGATCCTCTTCCCCCTCCTTTAGCTGATGGCAGACAGACAAGACACCTCCCAAGAGGTGTCCAGCCCTCTCTCTCAACCACTCATGAGTACAAAAGCCCAGCCTCTACTCACCCACCCCGCCTCCCAAAACCCCACCAGCAGCCCCTGGTCCCAGCTGAACAGCAGCCAGTGCTGAAGATCTGGCTCGTGTTGTCGGACACAACCTTCCCATGGATGTCTGGGCCCCTGAGCAGTTTCCAGGGGTGGGAGGGTGCAGTCCTGATTACAGGGAGGTCCCTGTCCCAAGGGGGACATTTTCTTCCTCCTCACTCCTGACTCGCAGCTCCATCACCTTCCTCCTCTTCTTTCTTGATCCCTCCTGACTCGCAGCTCTACCACCGTCATCTTCTTTCTTGATCCCTGTTGACTTGCAGATGCACTCCAATCCTCTTTCTTGATCGCTCTTCCTCGTAGGTTCACCACCTTCCTCTTCTTTCTTGCTTTCGCCTTTGCGAGCTGCTCCACCCGAACAGAGATGCACAGAAAACAAAAATATACCCACCCCAGGCCCGTACAGTCACACGAGGGGGCGAGTCCGGTCGCTGACGCATCCCCACACCCCACCACAAGGCCACCTTGCCTTGGCCCCGGCCCCCCGCACAGGCCTTCCCACCAACCCAGCCCCTCCGTAGCAGCACAGTTTCCCAGCATGCACCCCACAAAGACTTTCTTTGCCAGTCACCCCTGGCACTTACAGCAACACACCACACCAGCATCAAGAGCCCTGGGAGTGGAGAGCTGGCCAGGCCCTCACCCCGGCAGGATCCTCTTCCCCCTCCTTTACCTGCTGGCAGACAGACACCTCCCAAGGGATGACCACCCTGCTCCCTTAACTGCTCCCAAGTCCAAGAGCCCAGCCCCTGCTCACCACCCCCACCTCCCAAAACACAGCCAACAGCCCCTGCTCCCATTTTACCACTTTACCCCCGAGCACGGTTTCTAGGGGTGGGAGGGGGACGCACTAATCACAGATCGTTCCCTGTGCTTAAGGATACATTCTCCTTCTCGCTGGCTCAGGCTGCCCATCTTCCTCCTCACTCTTGACTCGTAGCTCCATCACCTGTCTCCTCTTTTGTCCCCTCCTGACTCACAGGTCCACCACTGTCATCTTCTTTCTTGACTCTGCTTGACTCACAGGTGCGCTCCAATCCTCTTTCGTGATCGCTCTTCTGTGTCAGTACACGGAAGACCGGGCACATGAGAAACTGCAAGAGTCAACAGCATGAGAACAAGCATTAGTGGAAAAATACAAGAACAAAGGACTGTATGCTATGTGATACATCAAGGACAGAGGAGTTGATACAGGATTGATGCATCAAGGACAGAGGGACAGCTTGTGATAGACAAAAAAGGTGTTTATGGCAGTGACTTTGGTGGGAACACAAAACACATCACTTATGTAATGACTAACTTAGCTAATCAACAAATGCTTGAGCAAGTATCATAGCGAGTATAAACGCAAGCCTGAATTTGTAATAAACATCTCTCATTGCACCTTAAAAGAGAGTCCGTACCGCATTCGCTACAAATGGCGCCCTGGAACAGGGACTTTCAGCGTGCCTATAAAGGCAGTAGCCGCTCTGGTAGCGAAGCCCAATCGAACCAGGAAACAGGACCGGGAACCAGGACAGTGCGCGCCCACCACCAACGAAAGGTGAGCGATTGGGAACCATGGGAGGGAAGTTATCCCTTAAGCAAAGACAAACCCTGGATGTCCTTCAACATGCGCTACAAACGCAAAATCAGGATGTATCAGGGGTCTGATTGGTGAGTTTATTACAATGGATTGCTAATCATGTGCTAGACTTTCCTACAACTGGTACATTTCAGTTGGAGACATGGCACAAAGATGAATGAGAATTATATGAACAGGTAATGACTGGAGATAAAGCTGCTTGCAAAATATTCATCTACTTGGGGAAAAATTATGACTACTAAGATACAGGATACAGGACTGATACATCAGGGACAGAGGGACAGCTTACTATAGAAAAAAATGCGTATATGGCAGTTACATCGCTCATGTAATGTCTAACTTAGCTAAAGAGCAAATGCTTGAGCAAGCATCATAGCGAGTATAAATGCAAACCTGAGTTTGTAATAAATGTCTCTCATGGCACCTTACCGTGAGTCCACGCCAGATTCGCTACACTCTTCCTCATAGGTTCACCACCTTCCTCTCCTTCCTTGCTTTTCCTTTGCACGCTGCTCCACCTGAAGAGAAACACACAGAGGACTGAGCTACACCAGCCCAAGGGCACTACAATCAGACAGGGGCTGAGTCCGGGGGCTGACACCTCCCCACACCCCACAACGAGCCCACCTTGCCTTGGCCCCGGCCCCTCGCACATGCCTTAGAGATATCATAGCTCAGTACAAATCCCCACAGTCCTCACCTGCTGTTTGGTGCTTGCGGAGGGTCACACTCCCTGTGCCCCAGGGCACTGGCCCTACACAGCCAAGCTCGGCAGCGGGACTGTCTGGAGCTGCCGCTGGCTGGTTCTCCAGCTTTAGGGTCACCCGCAGAAGCCCGCTCTCCTCAGCTCTGCACACCCATCCAGTTGCGCCGCCCAGGCAAAGTCAGCTTCACCCTCTGCTCTACACCTCACCTGCAAACAACCAACTCTTCAACTGACAACTGTCCAAAACCCACCGACAAACTCTCCACACCTCAGCCTTTCGTTTGCAACTGCTGCCTCTAGTGCATCTCACAGACAAGCCTTCAAAATCCCCTCATCCTGCAATAACACTCCAGCACTGATCACCTGCGGGAACCACTACCACAATACCAGGCAAACACCAACCAGTTCTGGCACGGAAATATCACTTTCTCCTCAAGATTCCACCCTACACCAACTGCTGACAAACACACGCTGTCCTCACCAAAGCCAAACGCTGCAACAACCAGCCACAACTCAAATTTGCGTGGGCGGTGCAAAATTGCAGGGGTGAGCTAACGCAGAGCTGGGCTTGAAAGCTGCAGAGTGTGCACCCTGTGGTATAACGTGGCGAGCTACTGCCATTCTGCCTTCTCCCTGGGAGAAGCGCGTGAGCAGAGGCTGCTTCAAGGCACGATGAGAACGGTTCGGTTCTCCGGGTCTCTCAGGGCGAGAGCGATAAATGTGATCTGTGTCGTGGCGCAGGAACTTCCCGTACACTTGCTCCTCCATTCGGTCTCGGGTGCTGCAAGAGAGGGAGCGAGAGATTCAGGGCAAGATTGACAACCTCGGCGTCCCCGTCCCAGCCACGGGTCACCCAAACCTGCAGACATCCCGGGAGGCCCCCTAAGATTTACACTCCCCTATGCCCCACCCTTGAAGCCTGGACATCGCCAGAACCATAGAGCAAGTATTTCTTGAGGAGGCACCCAAAGGCTCCGTGTTCTCTTTCAGGCAGATGCTAGCGCAAGATTGCAAATCATCTCACAGCTACCAGGAAGGTAAAAAATAACGTCTTGAAATGGGAAAGGAACAGGTATTGTTTCTCTTCATCACCTCCCTCATTGCCACGTTATCAAGGTCTCCCGCAATGTTCCACAGGAAACTTGAAGCTTGGAATTCCTGGTATTCTGAACCTGGGCAAGAAAGGAAGAAAAGCATGAGACTGATCATAAAGAGGGTGGCTGCTCGTAACATGGAAAGAGCAGTAACAAGGTAAAAAGATATCACTTTTCCTTAGAGAGCTCTCAAAGCTGCCTGTTAAGGACAAGAAAAACAAACTTGTGACGGACCATTACTTAAAATCCAAGGCCCAGGAAGCGATCTAATGTACATTGAAACGCGGGCCACGAGACAGTGGAAGTGCCACGAGCTGAGACTGAAGGGACAGAGGATGAATTTCCAAAGAAGTTTAGGTTTCGATGTCAAAACGGAAAATTCTACGTCATTAAAATATAATGCAAAAGTCAGTGTAAAATCAAGTAAGGCAACGACTCCAAATGAACTCCCAGGCGCTTCAGTCACTCAGCAGATCAAAAATGCGGATCATTTCTCACCTGCCCACCTCCCAAACCCCAGCCTATGTCCCCTGCTTCCAGCTTACCTGAGCCCAGATTAAAGGAGGATTTCAGAGGCCATGCCAAGTTCTGCTGCTCCTCGTTCGGGTTGCCAGTCTTCCTCCTCGCTCTGGAATTGCAGGTCAACCGCCTTCCTGTTCTTCTTTGATTGACGCTGAGCTGCCGCGTTACCCGCTGCCATCTGAGCGGATCTCGGGGAGCCTCTGGAACCGCCAGAGCGCTCCCCCCACCAACATTCTCTTGCCTTGTTTTCGGGGTTCCTCTTCACCAGCTGAGGCGCCCTCCCACCCCCCGCCGCCCTCTTACCTTTTTCTAGAGGTCTCTTGAGCCACCAGCAAGCTCCCTCGCACCTTCCCTCAGTGATCTTGGCCCGCCAGAGGCCTGCCCCTCGTCAGCCTCCTCCCCTTTTCCTGGGTGCTGCTTGAACCACTGGTGGGCTCCCCTCCACCATCCTCTCGTCCTTTGTAGGGGAGTCTCGTGACTCACCAGAGCGCTCTCCGCCGTTGCCTTGCTGGGGTTATTGACACCGCTTGACTTGCCAGAGCACTCCCCCTCGCAGTTCTCTTGTTGGATTTCTTGGGACCTTTTGAACCATTGGAACAACGGGAATGCTCCCCCCCACTGTGACCTTGCCTTTTTTCAGTGCGATCTTGACGTGCTGGAGCACTTCCCCGCGCCGTCCTCTTGCCTTTTACTGGGGAGTCTCTTGAATATCCACAGCACTCCCCCCTGCCATCCTTTACCAGATTTTTTGACACTTCTTGACATCTCGGAGTGCTCTCACTCACCCTTGTCTTGCCTATTTTCAGGGCGCTCCTGTCCCGCTGGATGCTCCTCCCTGCTGTCCTATTGCCAGATTGAGAATTCTCGACCTGTCCCAGCGCTACCCCACCGTCCTTCTGCCTTCTACCTGGGAAGTCACTTGAAGAACTGGAGCACTCCCCCCTGCTGTCCTCTTGCCTTTCTTCACTGAGATTTTGGCCTGCCAGAGCACTCCTCCCTGTTGTCCTCTTACTGGATTTCTTGGGACCTCTTGACCCACTGGGTTTCTCCTCCTGCTGTCCTTTTGCCTTTCTTTAGTACAATCTCAGCCTGCTGGAGCGCTCCCCCTCGCCGTCCTCCTGCTGGATTTCTTGGAACCTCTTGACCCCTTAGGGCGTTCCCCCTGCCACCCTCTTGTGGTTTTTGGGGGAGTCTTGTGATCAACCAGGCCGTTTCCCCCCACCATCCTCTTCCCCTTTTTTTCCTGGGTGCTTCTTGATCCACCAGAGTGCTCTCAAAGCTGCCTGTTACCATCCTCTAACCATTCTCTTGCCTTTTTTGGGAGAGTCTTGTGACTCGCCGCAGAGTTCTCCACCATTGTCTTGCTGGATTTGTTGACATCGCTTGACCTGCCGGAGCGCTCCCCCTCACAGTTCTCTTCCTGGATATCTTGGGACATTTTGAACCACTCGGGGGCTCCCACCCGCCATCCTCTTACCGCATTTATTGAGACGTCCTGATCTGCCAGAGCGTTCCCCCTCGCCGTCCTTTTGCTGGATTTCTTGGGATGCCTTAAACAACTGTGGGGCTCCCACCCACCATCCTCTAACCGCATTTATCGAGATTTCCTGATCTGCTGGAGCGCTCCCCCTTGCCGTCCTCTTGCTGGATTTCTTGGGATCTCTTGGACCACTGGGGGGGCTCCCACCCGCCATCCTCTTACCGCATTTATTGAGACTTCCTGATCTGCTGGATTGCTCTCCCCCTGGCCTTCCTCTTGCACTTTTTTGGGGGAGTCTTCTTCACACATCCGAGCGCTCTCCCTCACCCTTGTCTTGCCTCTAGTCAGGGCGCTCTTCTCCCGCTGGAACGCTCCTCCCCGCCATCCTATTGCCAGACTGAGAATTCTTGACCTGCCGCAGTCCTGCCCCACCATGCTCCTGCCTTCTGCCTGGGAAGTCACTTGAAGAACTGGAGCGCTCTCCCCCGCTGTCCTCTTGCCTTTCCTCAGTGGGATTTTGGCCTGCTAAAGAGCTCCTCCCTGTCGTCCTCTTGCTGGATTTCTTGGGACTTCTTGACCCATTAGGGCGTTCCCCCTGCCACCCTCTTGTGGTTTTTGGGGGAGTCTTGTGACCAACCAGGCCGTTTCCCCCCACCATCTTCTTCCCCTTTTCCTGGGTGCTTCTTGATCCACCAGAGTGCTCCCCTGCACCATTCTTTTGCCTTTTTTGGGAGAGTCTTGTGACTCGCCGCAGAGTTCTCCACCATTGTCTTGCTGGATTTCTTGACATCGCTTGACCTGCCGGAGCGCTCCCCCTCGCAGTTCTCTTGCTGGATTTCTTGGGACGTCTTAAACAACTGAGGGGCTCACACCCACCATCCTCTAACTGCATTTATCGAGATTTCCTGATCTGCCGGAGCGCTCGCCCCTGCTGTCCTCTTGCTGGGTTTCTTGGGACCTCTTGACCCACACGAGCTCTCCTCCCCACCGTCTTCTTGCCGGACTTATTGAGACTTCTTGACCCGCCAGAGTGTTCCCCCTCATCATCCTCCTGCCTTTTTCTGGGGATTCTCTTCAACAACTGAAGAGCTCCCCCGCACTGTCCTCTTCCCTTTTTTCTGGGTGATTCGTGAATCACCGGTGAGCTTCTCCTTACCACCCTCTTGGGCTTTTTTCAGAGCAACCTTGACCCATCAGAGCACCCCCTCACCGTCCTCTTGCCAGATGTACTGAGGGTTCTTCATCTGCCACAGCGCTCCCCCACGCCGTCCTCTTGCTGGATTTCCTGGAACCTTGTGAACCACTGAGGGGCTCCCACCCACCATCCTTTTACCGCATTTATTGAGACGTCCTGATCTGCCAGAGCGCTCCCCCTCGCCGTCCTCTTGCTGGATTTCTTGGGATCTCTTCGACCACTGGGGGGGCTCCCACCCGCCATCCTCTTACCGCATTTATCGAGACTTCCTGATCTGCTGGAGCGCTCCCCCTCGCCGTCCTCTTGCTGGATTTCTTGGGTCCTCTTGACCCATTAGGGCGTTCCCCCTGCCACCCTCTTGTGTTTTCTGGGGGAGTCTTGTGACCAACCAGAGTGCTGCCCCCCACCATCTTCTTCCCCTTTTCCTGGGTGCTTCTTGATCCACCAGAGTGCTCCCCTGCACCATTCTCTTGCCTTTTTTTGGGGGAATCTTGTGACTCACCGGAGCGTTTTCCACCATTGTCTTGCTGGATTTCTTGACACCGCTTGACCTGTTGGAGCGCTCCCCCTCACAGTTCTCTTGCTGGATATCTTGGGACCTCTTGAACCACTGGGGAGCTCCCACCTGCCACCTTCTTACCGCATTTATTGAGACTTCCTGATCTGCTGGATTGCTCTCCCCACCAGCCTTCCTCTTGCACTTTTTGGGGGAGTCTTCTTGACACGTCCGAGCGCTCTCCCTCACCCTCGTCTTGCCTCTAGTCAGGGCGCTCTTCTCCCGCTGGAACGCTCCTCCCCGCCATCCTATTGCCAGACTGAGAATTCTTGACCTGCCGCAGTCCTGCCCCGCCATGCTCCTGCCTTCTGCCTGGGAAGTCACTTGAAGAACTGGAGCGCTCTCCCCCGCTGTCCTCTTGCCTTTCCTCAGTGGGATTTTGGCCTGCTAAAGAGCTCCTCCCTGTCGTCCTCTTGCTGGATTTCTCGGTACCTCTTGACCCACTGGGTCTCTCCTCCTGCCGTCCTTTTGCCTTTCCTTAGTACATTCTTGGTCTGCTGGAGTGCTCCCCCCCACCATCCTCTTGCTGGATTTCTCGGGACCCCTTGTCCCATATAGGACATTCCCCCCCACCACCATCCTGTTGTGTTTTTTAGGAGAGTCTTGTGATCGACCAGAGCGCTCCCCCCTTGACATCCTCTTCCCCTTTTTCTGGGTGACTTTTGAACCACTGGTGAACTCTCCCCCATCATCCTCTTGCCACATATATTGAGACTTGTTGATCCGCCAGAGCGCTTCCCCCACTGTCCTCTTGCCAGATTTACTGATACCTCTTGTCCTGTCAGAGCGCTCCCTCTCGCAGTCTTCTTTGTTCAGTTTGTAGGGTAGGAGGGGGGATCTCTGATTACAGAAAGGTCCCTTTGTTCTAGGAGACATTCCCTTGCTCCATGCTTCAGGTTGCCCATCTTCCCTCTCATTTTCAATATGCACGTCCATCACCTTCCTCCTCTTCTTTCTTGATCCCTCGACTCCCGCATGAACTCAAATCCTCTTTCTTGATCACTCTTTCTCGTAAGTTCACAACCTTACTTTCCTTTCTTGCTTTCGCCTTTGTGAGCTGCTCCACCCAAACCGAAATGCCCTGAAGACAGAAATACACCCACCCCAAGCCCGTACAGTCACATAGGGGGTGAGTCCGCTCGCTGACGCATCCCCACATCCCACAGCAAGCCCACCTTGCCTTGGCCCCGGCCCCCCGCACAGGCCTTCCCACCAACCCAGCCCCTCCGTAGCAGCACAGTTTCCCAGCATGCACCCCACAAAGACTTTCTTTGCCAGTCACCCCTGGCACTTACAGCAACACACCACATCAGCATCAAGAGCCCTGGGAGTGGAGAGCTGGCCAGGCCCTCACCCCGGCAGGATCCTCTTCCCCCTCCTTTACCTGCTGGCAGACAGACACCTCCCAAGGGATGACCACCCTGCTCCCTTAACTGCTCCCAAGTCCAAGAGCCCAGCCCCTGCTCACCACCCCCACCTCCCAAAACACAGCCAACAGCCCCTGCTCCCATTTTACCACTTTACCCCCGAGCACGGTTTCTAGGGGTGGGAGGGGGACGCACTAATCACAGATCGTTCCCTGTGCTTAAGGATACATTCTCCTTCTCGCTGGCTCAGCCTGCCCATCTTCCTCCTCACTCTTGACTCGTAGCTCCATCACCTTTCTCCTCTTTTGTCCCCTCCTGACTCACAGGTCCACCACTGTCATCTTCTTTCTCGACTCTGCTTGACTCACAGGTGCGCTCCAATCCTCTTTCGTGATCGCTCTTCTGTGTCAGTACACGGAAGACCGGGCACATGAGAAACTGCAAGAGTCAACAGCATGAGAACAAGCATTAGTGGAAAAATACAAGAACAAAGGACTGTATGCTATGTGATACATCAAGGACAGAGGAGTTGATACAGGATTGATGCATCAAGGACAGAGGGACAGCTTGTGATAGACAAAAAAGGTGTTTATGGCAGTGACTTTGGTGGGAACACAAAACACATCACTTATGTAATGACTAACTTAGCTAATCAACAAATGCTTGAGCAAGTATCATAGCGAGTATAAACACAAGCCTGAATTTGTAATAAACATCTCTCATTGCACCTTAAAAGAGAGTCCGTACCGCATTCGCTACAAATGGCGCCCTGGAACAGGGACTTTCAGCGTGCCTATAAAGGCAGTAGCCGCTCTGGTAGCGAAGCCCAATCGAACCAGGAAACAGGACCGGGAACCAGGACAGTGCGCGCCCACCACCAACGAAAGGTGAGCGATTGGGAACCATGGGAGGGAAGTTATCCCTTAAGCAAAGACAAACCCTGGATGTCCTTCAACATGCGCTACAAACGCAAAATCAGGATGTATCAGGGGTCTGATTGGTGAGTTTATTACAATGGATTGCTAATCATGTGCTAGACTTTCCTACAACTGGTACATTTCAGTTGGAGACATGGCACAAAGATGAATGAGAATTATATGAACAGGTAACGACTGGAGATAAAGCTGCTTGCAAATATTCATCTACTTGGGGAAAAATTATGACTACTAAGATACAGGATACAGGACTGATACATCAGGGACAGAGGGACAGCTTACTATAGAAAAAAATGCGTATATGGCAGTTACATCGCTCATGTAATGTCTAACTTAGCTAAAGAGCAAATGCTTGAGCAAGCATCATAGCGAGTATAAATGCAAACCTGAGTTTGTAATAAATGTCTCTCATGGCACCTTACTGTGAGTCCACGCCAGATTCGCTACACTCTTCCTCATAGGTTCACCACCTTCCTCTCCTTCCTTGCTTTTCCTTTGCACGCTGCTCCACCTGAAGAGAAACACACAGAGGACTGAGCTACACCAGCCCAAGGGCACTACAATCAGACAGGGGCTGAGTCTGGGGGCTGACACCTCCCCACACCCCACAACGAGCCCACCTTGCCTTGGCCCCGGCCCCTCGCACATGCCTTAGAGATATCATAGCTCAGTACAAATCCCCACAGTCCTCACCTGCTGTTCGGTGCTTGCGGAGGGTCACACTCCCTGTGCCCCAGGGCACTGGCCCTACACAGCCAAGCTCGGCAGCGGGACTGTCTGGAGCTGCCGCTGGCTGGTTCTCCAGCTTTAGGGTCACCCGCAGAAGCCCGCTCTCCTCAGCTCTGCACACCCATCCAGTTGCGCCGCCCAGGCAAAGTCAGCTTCACCCTCTGCTCTACACCTCACCTGCAAACAACCAACTCTTCAACTGACAACTGTCCAAAACCCACCGACAAACTCTCCACACCTCAGCCTTTCGTTTGCAACTGCTGCCTCTAGTGCATCTCACAGACAAGCCTTCAAAATCCCCTCATCCTGCAATAACACTCCAGCACTGATCACCTGTGGGAACAACTACCACAATACCATGCAAACACCAACCAGTTCTGGCACGGAAATATCACTTTCTCCTCAAGATTCCACCCTACACCAACTGCTGACAAACACACGCTGTCCTCACCAAAGCCAAACGCTGCAACAACCAGCGACAACTCAAATTTGCGTGGGCGGTGCAAAATTGCAGGGGTGAGCTAACGCAGAGCTGGGCTTGAAAGCTGCAGAGTGTGCACCCTGTGGTATAACGTGGCGAGCTACTGCCATTCTGCCTTCTCCCTGGGAGAAGCGCGTGAGCAGAGGCTGCTTCAAGGCACGATGGGAATGGTTTGGTTCTCCGGGTCTCTCAGGGCGAGAGCGATAAATGTGATCTGTGTCGTGGCGCAGGAACTTCCCGTACACTTGCTCCTCCATTCGGTCTCGGGTGCTGCAAGAGAGGGAGCGAGAGATTCAGGGCAAGATTGACAACCTCGGCGTCCCCGTCCCAGCCACGGGTCACCCAAACCTGCAGACATCCCGGGAGGCCCCCTAAGATTTACACTCCCCTATGCCCCACCCTTGAAGCCTGGACATCGCCAGAACCATAGAGCAAGTATTTCTTGAGGAGGCACCCAAAGGGTCCGTGTTCTCTTTCAGGCAGATGCTAGCGCAAGATTGCAAATCATCTCACAGCTACCAGGAAGGTAAAAAATAACGTCTTGAAATGGGAAAGGAACAGGTATTGTTTCTCTTCATCACCTCCCTCATTGCCACGTTATCAAGGTCTCCCGCAATGTTCCACAGGAAACTTGAAGCTTGGAATTCCTGGTATTCTGAACCTGGGCAAGAAAGGAAGAAAAGCATGAGACTGATCATAAAGAGGGTGGCTGCTCGTAACATGGAAAGAGCAGTAACAAGGTAAAAAGATATCACTTTTCCTTAGAGAGCTCTCAAAGCTGCCTGTTAAGGACAAGAAAAACAAACTTGTGACGGACCATTACTTAAAATCCAAGGCCCAGGAAGCGATCTAATGTACATTGAAACGCGGGCCACGAGACAGTGGAAGTGCCACGAGCTGAGACTGAAGGGACAGAGGATGAATTTCCAAAGAAGTTTAGGTTTCGATGTCAAAACGGAAAATTCTACGTCATTAAAATATAATGCAAAAGTCAGTGTAAAATCAAGTAAGGCAACGACTCCAAATGAACTCCCAGGCGCTTCAGTCACTCAGCAGATCAAAAACGCGGATCATTTCTCACCTGCCCACCTCCCAAACCCCAGCCTATGTCCCCTGCTTCCAGCTTACCTGAGCCCAGATTAAAGGAGGATTTCAGAGGCCATGCCAAGTTCTGCTGCTCCTCGTTCGGGTTGCCAGTCTTCCTCCTCGCTCTGGAATTGCAGGTCAACCGCCTTCCTGTTCTTCTTTGATTGACGCTGAGCTGCCGCGTTACCCGCTGCCGTCTGAGCGGATCTCGGGTAGCCTCTGGAACCGCCAGAGCGCTCCCCCCACCAACATTCTCTTGCCTTGTTTTCGGGGTTCCTCTTCACCAGCTGAGGCGCCCTCCCACCCCCCGCCGCCCTCTTACCTTTTTCTAGAGGTCTCTTGAGCCACCAGCAAGCTCCCCCGCACCTTCCCTCAGCGATCTTGGCCCGCCAGAGGCCTGCCCCTCGTCAGCCTCCTCCCCTTTTCCTGGGTGCTGCTTGAACCACTGGTGGGCTCCCCTCCACCATCCTCTCGTCCTTTGCCGGGGAGTCTCGTGACTCACCAGAGCGCTCTCCGCCGTTGCCTTGCTGGGGTTATTGACACCGCTTGACTTGCCAGAGCGCTCCCCCTCGCAGTTCTCTTGTTGGATTTCTTGGGACCTTTTGAACCAGTGGAACAACGGGAATGCTCCCCCCCACTGTGACCTTGCCTTTCTTCAGTGCGATCTTGACGTGCTGGAGCACTTCCCCGCGCCGTCCTCTTGCCTTTTACTGGGGAGTCTCTTGAATATCCACAGCACTCCCCCCTGCCATCCTTTACCAGATTTTTTGACACTTCTTGACATCTCGGAGTGCTCTCACTCACCCTTGTCTTGCCTATTTTCAGGGCGCTCCTGTCCCGCTGGATGCTCCTCCCTGCTGTCCTATTGCCAGATTGAGAATTCTCGACCTGTCCCAGCGCTACCCCACCGTCCTTCTGCCTTCTACCTGGGAAGTCACTTGAAGAACTGGAGCACTCCCCCCTGCTGTCCTCTTGCCTTTCTTCACTGAGATTTTGGCCTGCCAGAGCACTCCTCCCTGTTGTCCTCTCACTGGATTTCTTGGGACCTCTTGACCCACTGGGTCTCTCCTCCTGCTGTCCTTTGGCCTTTCTTTAGTACAATCTCAGCCTGCTGGAGCGCTCCCCCTCGCCGTCCTCCTGCTGGATTTCTTGGAACCTCTTGACCCCTTAGGGCGTTCCCCCTGCCACCCTCTTGTGGTTTTTGGGGGAGTCTTGTGACCAACCAGGCCGTTTCCCCCCACCATCCTCTTCCCCTTTTCCTGGGTGCTTCTTGATCCACCAGAGTGCTCTCAAAGCTGCCTGTTACCATCCTCTAACCATTCTCTTGCCTTTTTTGGTGGAGTCTTGTGACTCACCGGAGCGTTCTCCACCATTGTCTTGCTGGATTTGTTGACATCGCTTGACCTGCCGGAGCGCTCCCCCTCACAGTTCTCTTCCTGGATATCTTGGGACATTTTGAACCACTGGGGGGCTCCCACCCGCCATCCTCTTACCGCATTTATTGAGACGTCCTGATCTGCCAGAGCGTTCCCCCTCGCCGTCCTTTTGCTGGATTTCTTGGGATGCCTTAAACAACTGTGGGGCTCCCACCCACCATCCTCTAACCGCATTTATCGAGATCTCCTGATCTGCTGGAGCGCTCCCCCTTGCCGTCCTCTTGCTGGATTTCTTGGGATCTCTTGGACCACTGGGGGGGCTCCCACCCGCCATCCTCTTACCACATTTATTGAGACTTCCTGATCTGCTGGATTGCTCTCCCCCTGGCCTTCCTCTTGCACTTTTTTGGGGGAGTCTTCTTCACACATCCGAGCGCTCTCCCTCACCCTTGTCTTGCCTCTAGTCAGGGCGCTCTTCTCCCGCTGGAACGCTCCTCCCCGCCATCCTATTGCCAGACTGAGAATTCTTGACCTGCCGCAGTCCTGCCCCACCATGCTCCTGCCTTCTGCCTGGGAAGTCACTTGAAGAACTGGAGCGCTCTCCCCCGCTGTCCTCTTGCCTTTCCTCAGTGGGATTTTGGCCTGCTAAAGAGCTCCTCCCTGTCGTCCTCTTGCTGGATTTCTCGGTACCTCTTGACCCACTGGGTCTCTCCTCCTGCCGTCCTTTTGCCTTTCCTTAGTATATTCTTGGTCTGCTGGAGTGCTCCCCCCCACCATCCTCTTGCTGGATTTCTCGGGACCCCTTGTCCCATATAGGACATTCCCCCCCACCACCATCCTGTTGTGTTTTTTAGGAGAGTCTTGTGATCGACCAGAGCGCTCCCCCCTTGACATCCTCTTCCCCTTTTTCTGGGTGACTTTTGAACCACTGGTGAACTCTCCCCCATCATCCTCTTGCCACATATATTGAGACTTGTTGATCCGCCAGAGCGCTTCCCCCACTGTCCTCTTGCCAGATTTACTGATACCTCTTGTCCTGTCAGAGCGCTCCCTCTCGCAGTCCTCTTTGTTCAGTTTGTAGGGTAGGAGGGGGGATCTCTGATTACAGAAAGGTCCCTTTGTTCTAGGAGACATTCCCTTGCTCCATGCTTCAGGTTGCCCATCTTCCCTCTCATTTTCAATATGCACGTCCATCACCTTCCTCCTCTTCTTTCTTGATCCCTCGACTCCCGCATGAACTCAAATCCTCTTTCTTGATCACTCTTTCTCGTAAGTTCACAACCTTACTTTCCTTTCTTGCTTTCGCCTTTGTGAGCTGCTCCACCCAAACCGAAATGCCCTGAAGACAGAAATAAATACACCCACCCCAAGCCCGTACAGTCACATAGGGGGTGAGTCCGCTCGCTGACGCATCCCCACATCCCACAGCAAGCCCACCTTGCCTTGGCCCCGGCCCCCCGCACAGGCCTTCCCACCAACCCAGCCCCTCCGTAGCAGCACAGTTTCCCAGCATGCACCCCACAAAGACTTTCTTTGCCAGTCACCCCTGGCACTTACAGCAACACACCACATCAGCATCAAGAGCCCTGGGAGTGGAGAGCTGGCCAGGCCCTCACCCCGGCAGGATCCTCTTCCCCCTCCTTTAGCTGATGGCAGACAGACAAGACACCTCCCAAGAGGTGTCCAGCCCTCTCTCTCAACCACTCATGAGTACAAAAGCCCAGCCTCTACTCACCCACCCCGCCTCCCGAAACCCCACCAGCAGCCCCTGGTCCCAGCTGAACAGCAGCCAGTGCTGAAGACCTGGCTCGTGTTGTCAGACACAACCTTCCCATGGATGTCTGGGCCCCTGAGCAGTTTCCAGGGGTGGGAGGGCGCAGTCCTGATTACAGGGAGGTCCCTGTCCCAAGGGGGACATTTTCTTCCTCCTCACTCCTGACTCGCAGCTCCATCACCTTCCTCCTCTTCTTTCTTGATCCCTCCTGACTCGCAGGTCTACCACCGTCATCTTCTTTCTTGATCCCTGTTGCCTTGCAGATGCACTCCAATCCTCTTTCTTGATCGCTCTTCCTCGTAGGTCAACCACCTTCCTCCTCTTCTTTCTTGATCCCTCCTGACTCGCAGCTCTACCACCGTCATCTTCTTTCTTGATCCCTGTTGACTTGCAGATGCACTCCAATCCTCTTTCTTGATCACTCTTCCTCGTAGGTTCACCATCTTCCTCTTCTTTCTTGCTTTCACCTTTGCGAGCTGCTCCACCCGAACAGAGATGCACAGAAAACAAAAATATACCCACCCCAGGCCCGTACAGTCACACGAGGGGGCGAGTCCGGTCGCTGACGCATCCCCACACCCCACCACAAGGCCACCTTGCCTTGGCCCCGGCCCCCCGCACAGGCCTTCCCACCAACCCAGCCCCTCCGTAGCAGCACAGTTTCCCAGCATGCACCCCACAAAGACTTTCTTTGCCAGTCACCCCTGGCACTTACAGCAACACACCACACCAGCATCAAGAGCTCTGGGAGTGGAGAGCTGGCCAGGCCCTCACCCCGGCAGGATCCTCTTCCCCCTCCTTTACCTGCTGGCAGACAGACACCTCCCAAGGGATGACCACCCTGCTCCCTTAACTGCTCCCAAGTCCAAGAGCCCAGCCCCTGCTCACCACCCCCACCTCCCAAAACACAGCCAACAGCCCCTGCTCCCATTTTACCACTTTACCCCCGAGCACGGTTTCTAGGGGTGGGAGGGGGACGCACTAATCACAGATCGTTCCCTGTGCTTAAGGATACATTCTCCTTCTCGCTGGCTCAGGCTGCCCATCTTCCTCCTCACTCTTGACTCGTAGCTCCATCACCTGTCTCCTCTTTTGTCCCCTCCTGACTCACAGGTCCACCACTGTCATCTTCTTTCTCGACTCTGCTTGACTCACAGGTGCGCTCCAATCCTCTTTCGTGATCGCTCTTCTGTGTCAGTACACGGAAGACCGGGCACATGAGAAACTGCAAGAGTCAACAGCATGAGAACAAGCATTAGTGGAAAAATACAAGAACAAAGGACTGTATGCTATGTGATACATCAAGGACAGAGGAGTTGATACAGGATTGATGCATCAAGGACAGAGGGACAGCTTGTGATAGACAAAAAAGGTGTTTATGGCAGTGACTTTGGTGGGAACACAAAACACATCACTTATGTAATGACTAACTTAGCTAATCAACAAATGCTTGAGCAAGTATCATAGCGAGTATAAACACAAGCCTGAATTTGTAATAAACATCTCTCATTGCACCTTAAAAGAGAGTCCGTACCGCATTCGCTACAAATGGCGCCCTGGAACAGGGACTTTCAGCGTGCCTATAAAGGCAGTAGCCGCTCTGGTAGCGAAGCCCAATCGAACCAGGAAACAGGACCGGGAACCAGGACAGTGCGCGCCCACCACCACCATCGAAAGGTGAGCGATTGGGAACCATGGGAGGGAAGTTATCCCTTAAGCAAAGACAAACCCTGGATGTCCTTCAACATGCGCTACAAACGCAAAATCAGGATGTATCAGGGGTCTGATTGGTGAGTTTATTACAATGGATTGCTAATCATGTGCTAGACTTTCCTACAACTGGTACATTTCAGTTGGAGACATGGCACAAAGATGAATGAGAATTATATGAACAGGTAACGACTGGAGATAAAGCTGCTTGCAAATATTCATCTACTTGGGGAAAAATTATGACTACTAAGATACAGGATACAGGACTGATACATCAGGGACAGAGGGACAGCTTACTATAGAAAAAAATGCGTATATGGCAGTTACATCGCTCATGTAATGTCTAACTTAGCTAAAGAGCAAATGCTTGAGCAAGCATCATAGCGAGTATAAATGCAAACCTGAGTTTGTAATAAATGTCTCTCATGGCACCTTACCGTGAGTCCACGCCAGATTCGCTACACTCTTCCTCATAGGTTCACCACCTTCCTCTCCTTCCTTGCTTTTCCTTTGCACGCTGCTCCACCTGAAGAGAAACACACAGAGGACTGAGCTACACCAGCCCAAGGGCACTACAATCAGACAGGGGCTGAGTCCGGGGGCTGACACCTCCCCACACCCCACAACGAGCCCACCTTGCCTTGGCCCCGGCCCCTCGCACATGCCTTAGAGATATCATAGCTCAGTACAAATCCCCACAGTCCTCACCTGCTGTTTGGTGCTTGCGGAGGGTCACACTCCCTGTGCCCCAGGGCACTGGCCCTACACGGCCAAGCTCGGCAGCGGGACTGTCTGGAGCTGCCGCTGGCTGGTTCTCCAGCTTTAGGGTCACCCGCAGAAGCCCGCTCTCCTCAGCTCTGCACACCCATCCAGTTGCGCCGCCCAGGCAAAGTCAGCTTCACCCTCTGCTCTACACCTCACCTGCAAACAACCAACTCTTCAACTGACAACTGTCCAAAACCCACCGACAAACTCTCCACACCTCAGCCTTTCGTTTGCAACTGCTGCCTCTAGTGCATCTCACAGACAAGCCTTCAAAATCCCCTCATCCTGCAATAACACTCCAGCACTGATCACCTGTGGGAACAACTACCACAATACCATGCAAACACCAACCAGTTCTGGCACGGAAATATCACTTTCTCCTCAAGATTCCACCCTACACCAACTGCTGACAAACACACGCTGTCCTCACCAAAGCCAAACGCTGCAACAACCAGCGACAACTCAAATTTGCGTGGGCGGTGCAAAATTGCAGGGGTGAGCTAACGCAGAGCTGGGCTTGAAAGCTGCAGAGTGTGCACCCTGTGGTATAACGTGGCGAGCTACTGCCATTCTGCCTTCTCCCTGGGAGAAGCGCGTGAGCAGAGGCTGCTTCAAGGCACGATGGGAAGGGTTTGGTTCTCCGGGTCTCTCAGGGCGAGAGCGATAAATGTGATCTGTGTCGTGGCGCAGGAACTTCCCGTACACTTGCTCCTCCATTCGGTCTCGGGTGCTGCAAGAGAGGGAGCGAGAGATTCAGGGCAAGATTGACAACCTCGGCGTCCCCGTCCCAGCCACGGGTCACCCAAACCTGCAGACATCCCGGGAGGCCCCCTAAGATTTACACTCCCCTATGCCCCACCCTTGAAGCCTGGACATCGCCAGAACCATAGAGCAAGTATTTCTTGAGGAGGCACCCAAAGGGTCCGTGTTCTCTTTCAGGCAGATGCTAGCGCAAGATTGCAAATCATCTCACAGCTACCAGGAAGGTAAAAAATAACGTCTTGAAATGGGAAAGGAACAGGTATTGTTTCTCTTCATCACCTCCCTCATTGCCACGTTATCAAGGTCTCCCGCAATGTTCCACAGGAAACTTGAAGCTTGGAATTCCTGGTATTCTGAACCTGGGCAAGAAAGGAAGAAAAGCATGAGACTGATCATAAAGAGGGTGGCTGCTCGTAACATGGAAAGAGCAGTAACAAGGTAAAAAGATATCACTTTTCCTTAGAGAGCTCTCAAAGCTGCCTGTTAAGGACAAGAAAAACAAACTTGTGACGGACCATTACTTAAAATCCAAGGCCCAGGAAGCGATCTAATGTACATTGAAATGCGGGCCACGAGACAGTGGAAGTGCCACGAGCTGAGACTGAAGGGACAGAGGATGAATTTCCAAAGAAGTTTAGGTTTCGATGTCAAAACGGAAAATTCTACGTCATTAAAATATAATGCAAAAGTCAGTGTAAAATCAAGTAAGGCAACGACTCCAAATGAACTCCCAGGCGCTTCAGTCACTCAGCAGATCAAAAATGCGGATCATTTCTCACCTGCCCACCTCCCAAACCCCAGCCTATGTCCCCTGCTTCCAGCTTACCTGAGCCCAGATTAAAGGAGGATTTCAGAGGCCATGCCAAGTTCTGCTGCTCCTCGTTCGGGTTGCCAGTCTTCCTCCTCGCTCTGGAATTGCAGGTCAACCGCCTTCCTGTTCTTCTTTGATTGACGCTGAGCTGCCGCGTTACCCGCTGCCGTCTGAGCGGATCTCGGGTAGCCTCTGGAACCGCCAGAGCGCTCCCCCCACCAACATTCTCTTGCCTTGTTTTCGGGGTTCCTCTTCACCAGCTGAGGCGCCCTCCCACCCCCCGCCGCCCTCTTACCTTTTTCTAGAGGTCTCTTGAGCCACCAGCAAGCTCCCCCGCACCTTCCCTCAGCGATCTTGGCCCGCCAGAGGCCTGCCCCTCGTCAGCCTCCTCCCCTTTTCCTGGGTGCTGCTTGAACCACTGGTGGGCTCCCCTCCACCATCCTCTCGTCCTTTGCAGGGGAGTCTCGTGACTCACCAGAGCGCTCTCCGCCGTTGCCTTGCTGGGGTTATTGACACCGCTTGACTTGCCAGAGCGCTCCCCCTCGCAGTTCTCTTGTTGGATTTCTTGGGACCTTTTGAACCAGTGGAACAACGGGAATGCTCCCCCCCACTGTGACCTTGCCTTTCTTCAGTGCGATCTTGACGTGCTGGAGCACTTCCCCGCGCCGTCCTCTTGCCTTTTACTGGGGAGTCTCTTGAATATCCACAGCACTCCCCCCTGCCATCCTTCACCAGATTTTTTGACACTTCTTGACATCTCGGAGTGCTCTCACTCACCCTTGTCTTGCCTATTTTCAGGGCGCTCCTGTCCCGCTGGATGCTCCTCCCTGCTGTCCTATTGCCAGATTGAGAATTCTCGACCTGTCCCAGCGCTACCCCACCGTCCTTCTGCCTTCTACCTGGGAAGTCACTTGAAGAACTGGAGCACTCCCCCCTGCTGTCCTCTTGCCTTTCTTCACTGAGATTTTGGCCTGCCAGAGCACTCCTCCCTGTTGTCCTCTCACTGGATTTCTTGGGACCTCTTGACCCACTGGGTCTCTCCTCCTGCTGTCCTTTGGCCTTTCTTTAGTACAATCTCAGCCTGCTGGAGCGCTCCCCCTCGCCGTCCTCCTGCTGGATTTCTTGGAACCTCTTGACCCCTTAGGGCGTTCCCCCTGCCACCCTCTTGTGGTTTTTGGGGGAGTCTTGTGACCAACCAGGCCGTTTCCCCCCACCATCCTCTTCCCCTTTTTTTCCTGGGTGCTTCTTGATCCACCAGAGTGCTCTCAAAGCTGCCTGTTACCATCCTCTAACCATTCTCTTGCCTTTTTTGGTGGAGTCTTGTGACTCACCGGAGCGTTCTCCACCATTGTCTTGCTGGATTTGTTGACATCGCTTGACCTGCCGGAGCGCTCCCCCTCACAGTTCTCTTCCTGGATATCTTGGGACATTTTGAACCACTGGGGGGCTCCCACCCGCCATCCTCTTACCGCATTTATTGAGACGTCCTGATCTGCCAGAGCGTTCCCCCTCGCCGTCCTTTTGCTGGATTTCTTGGGATGCCTTAAACAACTGTGGGGCTCCCACCCACCATCCTCTAACCGCATTTATCGAGATCTCCTGATCTGCTGGAGCGCTCCCCCTTGCCGTCCTCTTGCTGGATTTCTTGGGATCTCTTGGACCACTGGGGGGGCTCCCACCCGCCATCCTCTTACCGCATTTATTGAGACTTCCTGATCTGCTGGATTGCTCTCCCCCTGGCCTTCCTCTTGCACTTTTTTGGGGGAGTCTTCTTCACACATCCGAGCGCTCTCCCTCACCCTTGTCTTGCCTCTAGTCAGGGCGCTCTTCTCCCGCTGGAACGCTCCTCCCCGCCATCCTATTGCCAGACTGAGAATTCTTGACCTGCCGCAGTCCTGCCCCGCCATGCTCCTGCCTTCTTCCTGGGAAGTCACTTGAAGAACTGGAGCGCTCTCCCCCGCTGTCCTCTTGCCTTTCCTCAGTGGGATTTTGGCCTGCTAAAGAGCTCCTCCCTGTCGTCCTCTTGCTGGATTTCTCGGTACCTCTTGACCCACTGGGTCTCTCCTCCTGCCGTCCTTTTGCCTTTCCTTAGTACATTCTTGGTCTGCTGGAGTGCTCCCCCCCACCATCCTCTTGCTGGATTTCTCGGGACCCCTTGTCCCATATAGGACATTCCCCCCCACCACCATCCTGTTGTGTTTTTTAGGAGAGTCTTGTGATCGACCAGAGCGCTCCCCCCTTGACATCCTCTTCCCCTTTTTCTGGGTGACTTTTGAACCACTGGTGAACTCTCCCCCATCATCCTCTTGCCACATATATTGAGACTTGTTGATCCGCCAGAGCGCTTCCCCCACTGTCCTCTTGCCAGATTTACTGATACCTCTTGTCCTGTCAGAGCGCTCCCTCTCGCAGTCCTCTTTGTTCAGTTTGTAGGGTAGGAGGGGGGATCTCTGATTACAGAAAGGTCCCTTTGTTCTAGGAGACATTCCCTTGCTCCATGCTTCAGGTTGCCCATCTTCCCTCTCATTTTCAATATGCACGTCCATCACCTTCCTCCTCTTCTTTCTTGATCCCTCGACTCCCGCATGAACTCAAATCCTCTTTCTTGATCACTCTTTCTCGTAAGTTCACAACCTTACTTTCCTTTCTTGCTTTCGCCTTTGTGAGCTGCTCCACCCAAACCGAAATGCCCTGAAGACAGAAATAAATACACCCACCCCAAGCCCGTACAGTCACATAGGGGGTGAGTCCGGTCGCTGACGCATCCCCACATCCCACAGCAAGCCCACCTTGCCTTGGCCCCGGCCTCCCGCACAGGCCTTCCCACCAACCCAGCCCCTCCGTAGCAGCACAGTTTCCCAGCATGCACCCCACAAAGACTTTCTTTGCCAGTCACCCCTGGCACTTACAGCAACACACCACATCAGCATCAAGAGCCCTGGGAGTGGAGAGCTGGCCAGGCCCTCACCCCGGCAGGATCCTCTTCCCCCTCCTTTAGCTGATGGCAGACAGACAAGACACCTCCCAAGAGGTGTCCAGCCCTCTCTCTCAACCACTCATGAGTACAAAAGCCCAGCCTCTACTCACCCACCCCGCCTCCCAAAACCCCACCAGCAGCCCCTGGTCCCAGCTGAACAGCAGCCAGTGCTGAAGACCTGGCTCGTGTTGTCAGACACAACCTTCCCATGGATGTCTGGGCCCCTGAGCAGTTTCCAGGGGTGGGAGGGCGCAGTCCTGATTACAGGGAGGTCCCTGTCCCAAGGGGGACATTTTCTTCCTCCTCACTCCTGACTCGCAGCTCCATCACCTTCCTCCTCTTCTTTCTTGATCCCTCCTGACTCGCAGGTCTACCACCGTCATCTTCTTTCTTGATCCCTGTTGCCTTGCAGATGCACTCCAATCCTCTTTCTTGATCGCTCTTCCTCGTAGGTCAACCACCTTCCTCCTCTTCTTTCTTGATCCCTCCTGACTCGCAGGTCTACCACCGTCATCTTCTTTCTTGATCCCTGTTGACTTGCAGATGCACTCCAATCCTCTTTCTTGATCACTCTTCCTCGTAGGTTCACCATCTTCCTCTTCTTTCTTGCTTTCACCTTTGCGAGCTGCTCCACCCGAACAGAGATGCACAGAAAACAAAAATATACCCACCCCAGGCCCGTACAGTCACACGAGGGGGCGAGTCCGGTCGCTGACGCATCCCCACACCCCACCACAAGGCCACCTTGCCTTGGCCCCGGCCCCCCGCACAGGCCTTCCCACCAACCCAGCCCCTCCGTAGCAGCACAGTTTCCCAGCATGCACCCCACAAAGACTTTCTTTGCCAGTCACCCCTGGCACTTACAGCAACACACCACATCAGCATCAAGAGCTCTGGGAGTGGAGAGCTGGCCAGGCCCTCACCCCGGCAGGATCCTCTTCCCCCTCCTTTACCTGCTGGCAGACAGACACCTCCCAAGGGATGACCACCCTGCTCCCTTAACTGCTCCCAAGTCCAAGAGCCCAGCCCCTGCTCACCACCCCCACCTCCCAAAACACAGCCAACAGCCCCTGCTCCCATTTTACCACTTTACCCCCGAGCACGGTTTCTAGGGGTGGGAGGGGGACGCACTAATCACAGATCGTTCCCTGTGCTTAAGGATACATTCTCCTTCTCGCTGGCTCAGCCTGCCCATCTTCCTCCTCACTCTTGACTCGTAGCTCCATCACCTTTCTCCTCTTTTGTCCCCTCCTGACTCACAGGTCCACCACTGTCATCTTCTTTCTCGACTCTGCTTGACTCACAGGTGCGCTCCAATCCTCTTTCGTGATCGCTCTTCTGTGTCAGTACACGGAAGACCGGGCACATGAGAAACTGCAAGAGTCAACAGCATGAGAACAAGCATTAGTGGAAAAATACAAGAACAAAGGACTGTATGCTATGTGATACATCAAGGACAGAGGAGTTGATACAGGATTGATGCATCAAGGACAGAGGGACAGCTTGTGATAGACAAAAAAGGTGTTTATGGCAGTGACTTTGGTGGGAACACAAAACACATCACTTATGTAATGACTAACTTAGCTAATCAACAAATGCTTGAGCAAGTATCATAGCGAGTATAAACACAAGCCTGAATTTGTAATAAACATCTCTCATTGCACCTTAAAAGAGAGTCCGTACCGCATTCGCTACAAATGGCGCCCTGGAACAGGGACTTTCAGCGTGCCTATAAAGGCAGTAGCCGCTCTGGTAGCGAAGCCCAATCGAACCAGGAAACAGGACCGGGAACCAGGACAGTGCGCGCCCACCACCAACGAAAGGTGAGCGATTGGGAACCATGGGAGGGAAGTTATCCCTTAAGCAAAGACAAACCCTGGATGTCCTTCAACATGCGCTACAAACGCAAAATCAGGATGTATCAGGGGTCTGATTGGTGAGTTTATTACAATGGATTGCTAATCATGTGCTAGACTTTCCTACAACTGGTACATTTCAGTTGGAGACATGACACAAAGATGAATGAGAATTATATGAACAGGTAACGACTGGAGATAAAGCTGCTTGCAAATATTCATCTACTTGGGGAAAAATTATGACTACTAAGATACAGGATACAGGACTGATACATCAGGGACAGAGGGACAGCTTACTATAGAAAAAAATGCGTATATGGCAGTTACATCGCTCATGTAATGTCTAACTTAGCTAAAGAGCAAATGCTTGAGCAAGCATCATAGCGAGTATAAATGCAAACCTGAGTTTGTAATAAATGTCTCTCATGGCACCTTACTGTGAGTCCACGCCAGATTCGCTACACTCTTCCTCATAGGTTCACCACCTTCCTCTCCTTCCTTGCTTTTCCTTTGCACGCTGCTCCACCTGAAGAGAAACACACAGAGGACTGAGCTACACCAGCCCAAGGGCACTACAATCAGACAGGGGCTGAGTCCGGGGGCTGACACCTCCCCACACCCCACAACGAGCCCACCTTGCCTTGGCCCCGGCCCCTCGCACATGCCTTAGAGATATCATAGCTCAGTACAAATCCCCACAGTCCTCACCTGCTGTTTGGTGCTTGCGGAGGGTCACACTCCCTGTGCCCCAGGGCACTGGCCCTACACGGCCAAGCTCGGCAGCGGGACTGTCTGGAGCTGCCGCTGGCTGGTTCTCCAGCTTTAGGGTCACCCGCAGAAGCCCGCTCTCCTCAGCTCTGCACACCCATCCAGTTGCGCCGCCCAGGCAAAGTCAGCTTCACCCTCTGCTCTACACCTCACCTGCAAACAACCAACTCTTCAACTGACAACTGTCCAAAACCCACCGACAAACTCTCCACACCTCAGCCTTTCGTTTGCAACTGCTGCCTCTAGTGCATCTCACAGACAAGCCTTCAAAATCCCCTCATCCTGCAATAACACTCCAGCACTGATCACCTGTGGGAACAACTACCACAATACCATGCAAACACCAACCAGTTCTGGCACGGAAATATCACTTTCTCCTCAAGATTCCACCCTACACCAACTGCTGACAAACACACGCTGTCCTCACCAAAGCCAAACGCTGCAACAACCAGCGACAACTCAAATTTGCGTGGGCGGTGCAAAATTGCAGGGGTGAGCTAACGCAGAGCTGGGCTTGAAAGCTGCAGAGTGTGCACCCTGTGGTATAACGTGGCGAGCTACTGCCATTCTGCCTTCTCCCTGGGAGAAGCGCGTGAGCAGAGGCTGCTTCAAGGCACGATGGGAACGGTTTGGTTCTCCGGGTCTCTCAGGGCGAGAGCGATAAATGTGATCTGTGTCGTGGCGCAGGAACTTCCCGTACACTTGCTCCTCCATTCGGTCTCGGGTGCTGCAAGAGAGGGAGCGAGAGATTCAGGGCAAGATTGACAACCTCGGCGTCCCCGTCCCAGCCACGGGTCACCCAAACCTGCAGACATCCCGGGAGGCCCCCTAAGATTTACACTCCCCTATGCCCCACCCTTGAAGCCTGGACATCGCCAGAACCATAGAGCAAGTATTTCTTGAGGAGGCACCCAAAGGGTCCGTGTTCTCTTTCAGGCAGATGCTAGCGCAAGATTGCAAATCATCTCACAGCTACCAGGAAGGTAAAAAATAACGTCTTGAAATGGGAAAGGAACAGGTATTGTTTCTCTTCATCACCTCCCTCATTGCCACGTTATCAAGGTCTCCCGCAATGTTCCACAGGAAACTTGAAGCTTGGAATTCCTGGTATTCTGAACCTGGGCAAGAAAGGAAGAAAAGCATGAGACTGATCATAAAGAGGGTGGCTGCTTGTAACATGGAAAGAGCAGTAACAAGGTAAAAAGATATCACTTTTCCTTAGAGAGCTCTCAAAGCTGCCTGTTAAGGACAAGAAAAACAAACTTGTGACGGACCATTACTTAAAATCCAAGGCCCAGGAAGCGATCTAATGTACATTGAAACGCGGGCCACGAGACAGTGGAAGTGCCACGAGCTGAGACTGAAGGGACAGAGGATGAATTTCCAAAGAAGTTTAGGTTTCGATGTCAAAACGGAAAATTCTACGCCATTAAAATATAATGCAAAAGTCAGTGTAAAATCAAGTAAGGCAACGACTCCAAATGAACTCCCAGGCGCTTCAGTCACTCAGCAGATCAAAAACGCGGATCATTTCTCACCTGCCCACCTCCCAAACCCCAGCCTATGTCCCCTGCTTCCAGCTTACCTGAGCCCAGATTAAAGGAGGATTTCAGAGGCCATGCCAAGTTCTGCTGCTCCTCGTTCGGGTTGCCAGTCTTCCTCCTCGCTCTGGAATTGCAGGTCAACCGCCTTCCTGTTCTTCTTTGATTGACGCTGAGCTGCCGCGTTACCCGCTGCCGTCTGAGCGGATCTCGGGGAGCCTCTGGAACCGCCAGAGCGCTCCCCCCACCAACATTCTCTTGCCTTGTTTTCGGGGTTCCTCTTCACCAGCTGAGGCGCCCTCCCACCCCCCGCCGCCCTCTTACCTTTTTCTAGAGGTCTCTTGAGCCACCAGCAAGCTCCCCCGCACCTTCCCTCAGCGATCTTGGCCCGCCAGAGGCCTGCCCCTCGTCAGCCTCCTCCCCTTTTCCTGGGTGCTGCTTGAACCACTGGTGGGCTCCCCTCCACCATCCTCTCGTCCTTTGCCGGGGAGTCTCGTGACTCACCAGAGCGCTCTCCGCCGTTGCCTTGCTGGGGTTATTGACACCGCTTGACTTGCCAGAGCGCTCCCCCTCGCAGTTCTCTTGTTGGATTTCTTGGGACCTTTTGAACCAGTGGAACAACGGGAATGCTCCCCCCCACTGTGACCTTGCCTTTCTTCAGTGCGATCTTGACGTGCTGGAGCACTTCCCCGCGCCGTCCTCTTGCCTTTTACTGGGGAGTCTCTTGAATATCCACAGCACTCCCCCCTGCCATCCTTTACCAGATTTTTTGACACTTCTTGACATCTCGGAGTGCTCTCACTCACCCTTGTCTTGCCTATTTTCAGGGCGCTCCTGTCCCGCTGGATGCTCCTCCCTGCTGTCCTATTGCCAGATTGAGAATTCTCGACCTGTCCCAGCGCTACCCCACCGTCCTTCTGCCTTCTACCTGGGAAGTCACTTGAAGAACTGGAGCACTCCCCCCTGCTGTCCTCTTGCCTTTCTTCACTGAGATTTTGGCCTGCCAGAGCACTCCTCCCTGTTGTCCTCTCACTGGATTTCTTGGGACCTCTTGACCCACTGGGTCTCTCCTCCTGCTGTCCTTTGGCCTTTCTTTAGTACAATCTCAGCCTGCTGGAGCGCTCCCCCTCGCCGTCCTCCTGCTGGATTTCTTGGAACCTCTTGACCCCTTAGGGCGTTCCCCCTGCCACCCTCTTGTGGTTTTTGGGGGAGTCTTGTGACCAACCAGGCCGTTTCCCCCCACCATCCTCTTCCCCTTTTCCTGGGTGCTTCTTGATCCACCAGAGTGCTCTCAAAGCTGCCTGTTACCATCCTCTAACCATTCTCTTGCCTTTTTTGGTGGAGTCTTGTGACTCACCGGAGCGTTCTCCACCATTGTCTTGCTGGATTTGTTGACATCGCTTGACCTGCCGGAGCGCTCCCCCTCACAGTTCTCTTCCTGGATATCTTGGGACATTTTGAACCACTGGGGGGCTCCCACCCGCCATCCTCTTACCGCATTTATTGAGACGTCCTGATCTGCCAGAGCGTTCCCCCTCGCCGTCCTTTTGCTGGATTTCTTGGGATGCCTTAAACAACTGTGGGGCTCCCACCCACCATCCTCTAACCGCATTTATCGAGATTTCCTGATCTGCTGGAGCGCTCCCCCTTGCCGTCCTCTTGCTGGATTTCTTGGGATCTCTTGGACCACTGGGGGGGCTCCCACCCGCCATCCTCTTACCGCATTTATTGAGACTTCCTGATCTGCTGGATTGCTCTCCCCCTGGCCTTCCTCTTGCACTTTTTTGGGGGAGTCTTCTTCACACATCCGAGCGCTCTCCCTCACCCTTGTCTTGCCTCTAGTCAGGGCGCTCTTCTCCCGCTGGAACGCTCCTCCCCGCCATCCTATTGCCAGACTGAGAATTCTTGACCTGCCGCAGTCCTGCCCCACCATGCTCCTGCCTTCTGCCTGGGAAGTCACTTGAAGAACTGGAGCGCTCTCCCCCGCTGTCCTCTTGCCTTTCCTCAGTGGGATTTTGGCCTGCTAAAGAGCTCCTCCCTGTCGTCCTCTTGCTGGATTTCTCGGTACCTCTTGACCCACTGGGTCTCTCCTCCTGCCGTCCTTTTGCCTTTCCTTAGTACATTCTTGGTCTGCTGGAGTGCTCCCCCCCACCATCCTCTTGCTGGATTTCTCGGGACCCCTTGTCCCATATAGGACATTCCCCCCCACCACCATCCTGTTGTGTTTTTTAGGAGAGTCTTGTGATCGACCAGAGCGCTCCCCCCTTGACATCCTCTTCCCCTTTTTCTGGGTGACTTTTGAACCACTGGTGAACTCTCCCCCATCATCCTCTTGCCACATATATTGAGACTTGTTGATCCGCCAGAGCGCTTCCCCCACTGTCCTCTTGCCAGATTTACTGATACCTCTTGTCCTGTCAGAGCGCTCCCTCTCGCAGTCCTCTTTGTTCAGTTTGTAGGGTAGGAGGGGGGATCTCTGATTACAGAAAGGTCCCTTTGTTCTAGGAGACATTCCCTTGCTCCATGCTTCAGGTTGCCCATCTTCCCTCTCATTTTCAATATGCACGTCCATCACCTTCCTCCTCTTCTTTCTTGATCCCTCGACTCCCGCATGAACTCAAATCCTCTTTCTTGATCACTCTTTCTCGTAAGTTCACAACCTTACTTTCCTTTCTTGCTTTCGCCTTTGTGAGCTGCTCCACCCAAACCGAAATGCCCTGAAGACAGAAATAAATACACCCACCCCAAGCCCGTACAGTCACATAGGGGGTGAGTCCGGTCGCTGACGCATCCCCACATCCCACAGCAAGCCCACCTTGCCTTGGCCCCGGCCCCCCGCACAGGCCTTCCCACCAACCCAGCCCCTCCGTAGCAGCACAGTTTCCCAGCATGCACCCCACAAAGACTTTCTTTGCCAGTCACCCCTGGCACTTACAGCAACACACCACATCAGCATCAAGAGCCCTGGGAGTGGAGAGCTGGCCAGGCCCTCACCCCGGCAGGATCCTCTTCCCCCTCCTTTAGCTGATGGCAGACAGACAAGACACCTCCCAAGAGGTGTCCAGCCCTCTCTCTCAACCACTCATGAGTACAAAAGCCCAGCCTCTACTCACCCACCCCGCCTCCCAAAACCCCACCAGCAGCCCCTGGTCCCAGCTGAACAGCAGCCAGTGCTGAAGACCTGGCTCGTGTTGTCAGACACAACCTTCCCATGGATGTCTGGGCCCCTGAGCAGTTTCCAGGGGTGGGAGGGCGCAGTCCTGATTACAGGGAGGTCCCTGTTCCAAGGGGGACATTTTCTTCCTCCTCACTCCTGACTCGCAGCTCCATCACCTTCCTCCTCTTCTTTCTTGATCCCTCCTGACTCGCAGGTCTACCACCGTCATCTTCTTTCTTGATCCCTGTTGCCTTGCAGATGCACTCCAATCCTCTTTCTTGATCGCTCTTCCTCGTAGGTCAACCACCTTCCTCCTCTTCTTTCTTGATCCCTCCTGACTCGCAGGTCTACCACCGTCATCTTCTTTCTTGATCCCTGTTGACTTGCAGATGCACTCCAATCCTCTTTCTTGATCACTCTTCCTCGTAGGTTCACCATCTTCCTCTTCTTTCTTGCTTTCACCTTTGCGAGCTGCTCCACCCGAACAGAGATGCACAGAAAACAAAAATATACCCACCCCAGGCCCGTACAGTCACACGAGGGGGCGAGTCCGGTCGCTGACGCATCCCCACACCCCACCACAAGGCCACCTTGCCTTGGCCCCGGCCCCCCGCACAGGCCTTCCCACCAACCCAGCCCCTCCGTAGCAGCACAGTTTCCCAGCATGCACCCCACAAAGACTTTCTTTGCCAGTCACCCCTGGCACTTACAGCAACACACCACACCAGCATCAAGAGCCCTGGGAGTGGAGAGCTGGCCAGGCCCTCACCCCGGCAGGATCCTCTTCCCCCTCCTTTACCTGCTGGCAGACAGACACCTCCCAAGGGATGACCACCCTGCTCCCTTAACTGCTCCCAAGTCCAAGAGCCCAGCCCCTGCTCACCACCCCCACCTCCCAAAACACAGCCAACAGCCCCTGCTCCCATTTTACCACTTTACCCCCGAGCACGGTTTCTAGGGGTGGGAGGGGGACGCACTAATCACAGATCGTTCCCTGTGCTTAAGGATACATTCTCCTTCTCGCTGGCTCAGGCTGCCCATCTTCCTCCTCACTCTTGACTCGTAGCTCCATCACCTTTCTCCTCTTTTGTCCCCTCCTGACTCACAGGTCCACCACTGTCATCTTCTTTCTTGACTCTGCTTGACTCACAGGTGCGCTCCAATCCTCTTTCGTGATCGCTCTTCTGTGTCAGTACACGGAAGACCGGGCACATGAGAAACTGCAAGAGTCAACAGCATGAGAACAAGCATTAGTGGAAAAATACAAGAACAAAGGACTGTATGCTATGTGATACATCAAGGACAGAGGAGTTGATACAGGATTGATGCATCAAGGACAGAGGGACAGCTTGTGATAGACAAAAAAGGTGTTTATGGCAGTGACTTTGGTGGGAACACAAAACACATCACTTATGTAATGACTAACTTAGCTAATCAACAAATGCTTGAGCAAGTATCATAGCGAGTATAAACACAAGCCTGAATTTGTAATAAACATCTCTCATTGCACCTTAAAAGAGAGTCCGTACCGCATTCGCTACAAATGGCGCCCTGGAACAGGGAATTTCAGCGTGCCTATAAAGGCAGTAGCCGCTCTGGTAGCGAAGCCCAATCGAACCAGGAAACAGGACCGGGAACCAGGACAGTGCGCGCCCACCACCAACGAAAGGTGAGCGATTGGGAACCATGGGAGGGAAGTTATCCCTTAAGCAAAGACAAACCCTGGATGTCCTTCAACATGCGCTACAAACGCAAAATCAGGATGTATCAGGGGTCTGATTGGTGAGTTTATTACAATGGATTGCTAATCATGTGCTAGACTTTCCTACAACTGGTACATTTCAGTTGGAGACATGGCACAAAGATGAATGAGAATTATATGAACAGGTAACGACTGGAGATAAAGCTGCTTGCAAATATTCATCTACTTGGGGAAAAATTATGACTACTAAGATACAGGATACAGGACTGATACATCAGGGACAGAGGGACAGCTTACTATAGAAAAAAATGCATATATGGCAGTTACATCGCTCATGTAATGTCTAACTTAGCTAAAGAGCAAATGCTTGAGCAAGCATCATAGCGAGTATAAATGCAAACCTGAGTTTGTAATAAATGTCTCTCATGGCACCTTACCGTGAGTCCACGCCAGATTCGCTACACTCTTCCTCATAGGTTCACCACCTTCCTCTCCTTCCTTGCTTTTCCTTTGCACGCTGCTCCACCTGAAGAGAAACACACAGAGGACTGAGCTACACCAGCCCAAGGGCACTACAATCAGACAGGGGCTGAGTCCGGGGGCTGACACCTCCCCACACCCCACAACGAGCCCACCTTGCCTTGGCCCCGGCCCCTCGCACATGCCTTAGAGATATCATAGCTCAGTACAAATCCCCACAGTCCTCACCTGCTGTTTGGTGCTTGCGGAGGGTCACACTCCCTGTGCCCCAGGGCACTGGCCCTACACGGCCAAGCTCGGCAGCGGGACTGTCTGGAGCTGCCGCTGGCTGGTTCTCCAGCTTTAGGGTCACCCGCAGAAGCCCGCTCTCCTCAGCTCTGCACACCCATCCAGTTGCGCCGCCCAGGCAAAGTCAGCTTCACCCTCTGCTCTACACCTCACCTGCAAACAACCAACTCTTCAACTGACAACTGTCCAAAACCCACCGACAAACTCTCCACACCTCAGCCTTTCGTTTGCAACTGCTGCCTCTAGTGCATCTCACAGACAAGCCTTCAAAATCCCCTCATCCTGCAATAACACTCCAGCACTGATCACCTGTGGGAACAACTACCACAATACCATGCAAACACCAACCAGTTCTGGCACGGAAATATCACTTTCTCCTCAAGATTCCACCCTACACCAACTGCTGACAAACACACGCTGTCCTCACCAAAGCCAAACGCTGCAACAACCAGCGACAACTCAAATTTGCGTGGGCGGTGCAAAATTGCAGGGGTGAGCTAACGCAGAGCTGGGCTTGAAAGCTGCAGAGTGTGCACCCTGTGGTATAACGTGGCGAGCTACTGCCATTCTGCCTTCTCCCTGGGAGAAGCGCGTGAGCAGAGGCTGCTTCAAGGCACGATGAGAACGGTTCGGTTCTCCGGGTCTCTCAGGGTGAGAGCGATAAATGTGATCTGTGTCGTGGCGCAGGAACTTCCCGTACACTTGCTCCTCCATTCGGTCTCGGGTGCTGCAAGAGAGGGAGCGAGAGATTCAGGGCAAGATTGACAACCTCGGCGTCCCCGTCCCAGCCACGGGTCACCCAAACCTGCAGACATCCCGGGAGGCCCCCTAAGATTTACACTCCCCTATGCCCCACCCTTGAAGCCTGGACATCGCCAGAACCATAGAGCAAGTATTTCTTGAGGAGGCACCCAAAGGGTCCGTGTTCTCTTTCAGGCAGATGCTAGCGCAAGATTGCAAATCATCTCACAGCTACCAGGAAGGTAAAAAATAACGTCTTGAAATGGGAAAGGAACAGGTATTGTTTCTCTTCATCACCTCCCTCATTGCCACGTTATCAAGGTCTCCCGCAATGTTCCACAGGAAACTTGAAGCTTGGAATTCCTGGTATTCTGAACCTGGGCAAGAAAGGAAGAAAAGCATGAGACTGATCATAAAGAGGGTGGCTGCTTGTAACATGGAAAGAGCAGTAACAAGGTAAAAAGATATCACTTTTCCTTAGAGAGCTCTCAAAGCTGCCTGTTAAGGACAAGAAAAACAAACTTGTGACGGACCATTACTTAAAATCCAAGGCCCAGGAAGCGATCTAATGTACATGGAAACGCGGGCCACGAGACAGTGGAAGTGCCACGAGCTGAGACTGAAGGGACAGAGGATGAATTTCCAAAGAAGTTTAGGTTTCGATGTCAAAACAGAAAATTCTACGTCATTAAAATATAATGCAAAAGTCAGTGTAAAATCAAGGAAGGCAACGACTCCAAATGAACTCCCAGGCGCTTCAGTCACTCAGCAGATCAAAAATGCGGATCATTTCTCACCTGCCCACCTCCCAAACCCCAGCCTATGTCCCCTGCTTCCAGCTTACCTGAGCCCAGATTAAAGGAGGATTTCAGAGGCCATGCCAAGTTCTGCTGCTCCTCGTTCGGGTTGCCAGTCTTCCTCCTCGCTCTGGAATTGCAGGTCAACCGCCTTCCTGTTCTTCTTTGATTGACGCTGAGCTGCCGCGTTACCCGCTGCCGTCTGAGCGGATCTCGGGGAGCCTCTGGAACCGCCAGAGCGCTCCCCCCACCAACATTCTCTTGCCTTGTTTTCGGGGTTCCTCTTCACCAGCTGAGGCGCCCTCCCACCCCCCGCCGCCCTCTTACCTTTTTCTAGAGGTCTCTTGAGCCACCAGCAAGCTCCCCCGCACCTTCCCTCAGCGATCTTGGCCCGCCAGAGGCCTGCCCCTCGTCAGCCTCCTCCCCTTTTCCTGGGTGCTGCTTGAACCACTGGTGGGCTCCCCTCCACCATCCTCTCGTCCTTTGTAGGGGAGTCTCGTGACTCACCAGAGCGCTCTCCGCCGTTGCCTTGCTGGGGTTATCGACACCGCTTGACTTGCCAGAGCGCTCCCCCTCGCAGTTCTCTTGTTGGATTTCTTGGGACCTTTTGAACCATTGGAACAACGGGAATGCTCCCCCCCACTGGGACCTTGCCTTTTCAAGATCTTCAGTGCGATCTTGACGTGCTGGAGCACTTCCCCGCGCCGTCCTCTTGCCTTTTACTGGGGAGTCTCTTGAATATCCACAGCACTCCCCCCTGCCATCCTTTACCAGATTTTTTGACACTTCTTGACATCTCGGAGTGCTCTCACTCACCCTTGTCTTGCCTATTTTCAGGGCGCTCCTGTCCCGCTGGATGCTCCTCCCTGCTGTCCTATTGCCAGATTGAGAATTCTCGACCTGTCCCAGCGCTACCCCACCGTCCTTCTGCCTTCTACCTGGGAAGTCACTTGAAGAACTGGAGCACTCCCCCCTGCTGTCCTCTTGCCTTTCTTCACTGAGATTTTGGCCTGCCAGAGCACTCCTCCCTGTTGTCCTCTCACTGGATTTCTTGGGACCTCTTGACCCACTGGGTCTCTCCTCCTGCTGTCCTTTGGCCTTTCTTTAGTACAATCTCAGCCTGCTGGAGCGCTCCCCCTCGCCGTCCTCCTGCTGGATTTCTTGGAACCTCTTGACCCCTTAGGGCGTTCCCCCTGCCACCCTCTTGTGGTTTTTGGGGGAGTCTTGTGATCAACCAGGCCGTTTCCCCCCACCATCCTCTTCCCCTTTTCCTGGGTGCTTCTTGATCCACCAGAGTGCTCTCAAAGCTGCCTGTTACCATCCTCTAACCATTCTCTTGCCTTTTTTGGTGGAGTCTTGTGACTCACCGGAGCGTTCTCCACCATTGTCTTGCTGGATTTGTTGACATCGCTTGACCTGCCGGAGCGCTCCCCCTCACAGTTCTCTTCCTGGATATCTTGGGACATTTTGAACCACTGGGGGGCTCCCACCCGCCATCCTCTTACCGCATTTATTGAGACGTCCTGATCTGCCAGAGCGTTCCCCCTCGCCGTCCTTTTGCTGGATTTCTTGGGATGCCTTAAACAACTGTGGGGCTCCCACCCACCATCCTCTAACCGCATTTATCGAGATTTCCTGATCTGCTGGAGCGCTCCCCCTTGCCGTCCTCTTGCTGGATTTCTTGGGATCTCTTGGACCACTGGGGGGGCTCCCACCCGCCATCCTCTTACCGCATTTATTGAGACTTCCTGATCTGCTGGATTGCTCTCCCCCTGGCCTTCCTCTTGCACTTTTTTGGGGGAGTCTTCTTCACACATCCGAGCGCTCTCCCTCACCCTTGTCTTGCCTCTAGTCAGGGCGCTCTTCTCCCGCTGGAACGCTCCTCCCCGCCATCCTATTGCCAGACTGAGAATTCTTGACCTGCCGCAGTCCTGCCCCGCCATGCTCCTGCCTTCTGCCTGGGAAGTCACTTGAAGAACTGGAGCGCTCTCCCCCGCTGTCCTCTTGCCTTTCCTCAGTGGGATTTTGGCCTGCTAAAGAGCTCCTCCCTGTCGTCCTCTTGCTGGATTTCTTGGGACTTCTTGACCCATTAGGGCGTTCCCCCTGCCACCCTCTTGTGGTTTTTGGGGGAGTCTTGTGACCAACCAGGCCGTTTCCCCCCACCATCCTCTTCCCCTTTTCCTGGGTGCTTCTTGATCCACCAGAGTGCTCCCCTGCACCATTCTTTTGCCTTTTTTGGGAGAGTCTTGTGACTCGCCGGAGAGTTCTCCACCATTGTCTTGCTGGATTTCTTGACATCGTTTGACCTGCCGGAGCGCTCCCCCTCGCAGTTCTCTTGCTGGATTTCTTGGGACGTCTTAAACAACTGAGGGGCTCACACCCACCATCCTCTAACTGCATTTATCCAGATTTCCTGATCTGCCGGAGCGCTCGCCCCTGCTGTCCTCTTGCTGGGTTTCTTGGGACCTCTTGACCCACACGAGCTCTCCTCCCCACCGTCTTCTTGCCGGACTTATTGAGACTTCTTGACCCGCCAGAGTGTTCCCCCTCATCATCCTCCTGCCTTTTTCTGGGGATTCTCTTCAACAACTGAAGAGCTCCCCCGCACTGTCCTCTTCCCTTTTTTCTGGGTGATTCGTGAATCACCGGTGAGCTTCTCCTTACCACCCTCTTGGGCTTTTTTCAGAGCAACCTTGACCCATCAGAGCACCCCCTCACTGTCCTCTTGCCAGATGTACTGAGGGTTCTTCATCTGCCACAGCGCTCCCCCACGCCGTCCTCTTGCTGGATTTCCTGGAACCTTGTGAACCACTGGGGGGCTCCCACCCACCATCCTTTTACCGCATTTATTGAGACGTCCTGATCTGCCAGAGCGCTCCCCCTCGCCGCCCTCTTGCTGGATTTCTTGGGACCTCTTGAACCACTGGGGGCCTCCCACCCACCATGCTCTTACCGCATTTACCGAGACTTCCTGATCTGCTGGAGCGCTCCCCCTCGCCGTCCTCTTGCTGGATTTCTTGGGTCCTCTTGACCCATTAGGGCGTTCCCCCTGCCACCCTCTTGTGTTTTCTGGGGGAGTCTTGTGACCAACCAGAGTGCTCCCCCCCACCATCTTCTTCCCCTTTTCCTGGGTGCTTCTTGATCCACCAGAGTGCTCCCCTGCACCATTCTCTTGCCTTTTTTTGGGGGAATCTTGTGACTCACCGGAGCGTTTTCCACCATTGTCTTGCTGGATTTCTTCACACCGCTTGACCTGTTGGAGCGCTCTCCCTCACAGTTCTCTTGCTGGATATCTTGGGACCTCTTGAACCACTGGGGAGCTCCCACCTGCCACCTTCTTACCGCATTTATTGAGACTTCCTGATCTGCTGGATTGCTCTCCCCACCGGCCTTCCTCTTGCACTTTTTGGGGGAGTCTTCTTGACACGTCCGAGTGCTCTCCCTCACCCTTGTCTTGCCTCTAGTCAGGGCGCTCTTCTCCCGCTGGAACGCTCCTCCCCGCCATCCTATTGCCAGACTGAGAATTCTTGACCTGCCGCAGTCCTGCCCCGCCATGCTCCTGCCTTCTGCCTGGGAAGTCACTTGAAGAACTGGAGCGCTCTCCCCCGCTGTCCTCTTGCCTTTCCTCAGTGGGATTTTGGCCTGCTAAAGAGCTCCTCCCTGTCGTCTTCTTGCTGGATTTCTCGGTACCTCTTGACCCACTGGGTCTCTCCTCCTGCCGTCCTTTTGCCTTTCCTTAGTACATTCTTGGTCTGCTGGAGTGCTCCCCCCCACCATCCTCTTGCTGGATTTCTCGGGACCCCTTGTCCCATATAGGACATTCCCCCCCCCCACCATCCTGTTGTGTTTTTTAGGAGAGTCTTGTGATCGACCAGAGCGCTCCCCCCTTGACATCCTCTTCCCCTTTTTCTGGGTGACTTTTGAACCACTGGTGAACTCTCCCCCATCATCCTCTTGCCACATATATTGAGACTTGTTGATCCGCCAGAGCGCTTCCCCCACTGTCCTCTTGCCAGATTTACTGATACCTCTTGTCCTGTCAGAGCGCTCCCTCTCGCAGTCCTCTTTGTTCAGTTTGTAGGGTAGGAGGGGGGATCTCTGATTACAGAAAGGTCCCTTTGTTCTAGGAGACATTCCCTTGCTCCATGCTTCAGGTTGCCCATCTTCCCTCTCATTTTCAATATGCACGTCCATCACCTTCCTCCTCTTCTTTCTTGATCCCTCGACTCCCGCATGAACTCAAATCCTCTTTCTTGATCACTCTTTCTCGTAAGTTCACAACCTTACTTTCCTTTCTTGCTTTCGCCTTTGTGAGCTGCTCCACCCAAACCGAAATGCCCTGAAGACAGAAATACACCCACCCCAAGCCCGTACAGTCACATAGGGGGTGAGTCCGCTCGCTGACACATCCCCACATCCCACAGCAAGCCCACCTTGCCTTGGCCCCGGCCCCCCGCACAGGCCTTCCCACCAACCCAGCCCCTCCGTAGCAGCACAGTTTCCCAGCATGCACCCCACAAAGACTTTCTTTGCCAGTCACCCCTGGCACTTACAGCAACACACCACATCAGCATCAAGAGCCCTGGGAGTGGAGAGCTGGCCAGGCCCTCACCCCGGCAGGATCCTCTTCCCCCTCCTTTAGCTGATGGCAGACAGACAAGACACCTCCCAAGAGGTGTCCAGCCCTCTCTCTCAACCACTCATGAGTACAAAAGCCCAGCCTCTACTCACCCACCCCGCCTCCCAAAACCCCACCAGCAGCCCCTGGTCCCAGCTGAACAGCAGCCAGTGCTGAAGATCTGGCTCGTGTTGTCGGACACAACCTTCCCATGGATGTCTGGGCCCCTGAGCAGTTTCCAGGGGTGGGAGGGCGCAGTCCTGATTACAGGGAGGTCCCTGTCCCAAGGGGGACATTTTCTTCCTCCTCACTCCTGACTCGCAGCTCCATCACCTTCCTCCTCTTCTTTCTTGATCCCTCCTGACTCGCAGCTCTACCACCGTCATCTTCTTTCTTGATCCCTGTTGACTTGCAGATGCACTCCAATCCTCTTTCTTGATCACTCTTCCTCGTAGGTTCACCACCTTCCTCTTCTTTCTTGCTTTCGCCTTTGTGAGCTGCTCCACCCAAACAGAGATGCACAGAAAACAAAAATATACCCACCCCAGGCCCGTACAGTCACACGAGGGGGCGAGTCCGGTCGCTGACGCATCCCCACACCCCACCACAAGGCCACCTTGCCTTGGCCCCGGCCCCCCGCACAGGCCTTCCCACCAACCCAGCCCCTCCGTAGCAGCACAGTTTCCCAGCATGCACCCCACAAAGACTTTCTTTGCCAGTCACCCCTGGCACTTACAGCAACACACCACACCAGCATCAAGAGCCCTGGGAGTGGAGAGCTGGCCAGGCCCTCACCCCCACCCCGGCAGGATCCTCTTCCCCCTCCTTTACCTGCTGGCAGACAGACACCTCCCAAGGGATGACCACCCTGCTCCCTTAACTGCTCCCAAGTCCAAGAGCCCAGCCCCTGCTCACCACCCCCACCTCCCAAAACACAGCCAACAGCCCCTGCTCCCATTTTACCACTTTACCCCCGAGCACGGTTTCTAGGGGTGGGAGGGGGACGCACTAATCACAGATCGTTCCCTGTGCTTAAGGATACATTCTCCTTCTCGCTGGCTCAGCCTGCCCATCTTCCTCCTCACTCTTGACTCGTAGCTCCATCACCTTTCTCCTCTTTTGTCCCCTCCTGACTCACAGGTCCACCACTGTCATCTTCTTTCTTGACTCTGCTTGACTCACAGGTGCGCTCCAGTCCTCTTTCGTGATCGCTCTTCTGTGTCAGTACACGGAAGACCGGGCACATGAGAAACTGCAAGAGTCAACAGCATGAGAACAAGCATTAGTGGAAAAATACAAGAACAAAGGACTGTATGCTATGTGATACATCAAGGACAGAGGAGTTGATGCAGGATTGATGCATCAAGGACAGAGGGACAGCTTGTGATAGACAAAAGAGGTGTTTATGGCAGTGACATTGGTGGGAACACAAAACACATCACTTATGTAATGACTAACTTAGCTAATCAACAAATGCTTGAGCAAGCATCATAGCGAGTATAAACGCAAGCCTGAATTTGTAATAAACATCTCTCATTGCACCTTAAAAGAGAGTCCGTACCGCATTCGCTACAAATGGCGCCCTGGAACAGGGACTTTCAGCGTGCCTATAAAGGCAGTAGCCGCTCTGGTAGCGAAGCCCAATCGAACCAGGAAACAGGACCGGGAACCAGGACAGTGCGCGCCCACCACCAACGAAAGGTGAGCGATTGGGAACCATGGGAGGGAAGTTATCCCTTAAGCAAAGACAAACCCTGGATGTCCTTCAACATGCGCTACAAACGCAAAATCAGGATGTATCAGGGGTCTGATTGGTGAGTTTATTACAATGGATTGCTAATCATGTGCTAGACTTTCCTACAACTGGTACATTTCAGTTGGAGACATGGCACAAAGATGAATGAGAATTATATGAACAGGTAACGACTGGAGATAAAGCTGCTTGCAAATATTCATCTACTTGGGGAAAAATTATGACTACTAAGATACAGGATACAGGACTGATACATCAGGGACAGAGGGACAGCTTACTATAGAAAAAAATGCGTATATGGCAGTTACACCGCTCATGTAATGTCTAACTTAGCTAAAGAGCAAATGCTTGAGCAAGCATCATAGCGAGTATAAATGCAAACCTGAGTATGTAATAAATGTCTCTCATGGCACCTTACCGTGAGTCCACGCCAGATTCGCTACACTCTTCCTCATAGGTTCACCACCTTCCTCTCCTTCCTTGCTTTTCCTTTGCACGCTGCTCCACCTGAAGAGAAACACACAGAGGACTGAGCTACACCAGCCCAAGGGCACTACAATCAGACAGGGGCTGAGTCCGGGGGCTGACACCTCCCCACACCCCACAACGAGCCCACCTTGCCTTAGCCCCGGCCCCTCGCACATGCCTTAGAGATATCATAGCTCAGTACAAATCCCCACAGTCCTCACCTGCTGTTTGGTGCTTGCGGAGGGTCACACTCCCTGTGCCCCAGGGCACTGGCCCTACACGGCCAAGCTCGGCAGCGGGACTGTCTGGAGCTGCCGCTGGCTGGTTCTCCAGCTTTAGGGTCACCCGCAGAAGCCCGTTCTCCTCAGCTCTGCACACCCATCCAGTTGCGCCGCCCAGGCAAAGTCAGCTTCACCCTCTGCTCTACACCTCACCTGCAAACAACCAACTCTTCAACTGACAACTGTCCAAAACCCACCGACAAACTCTCCACACCTCAGCCTTTCGTTTGCAACTGCTGCCTCTAGTGCATCTCACAGACAAGCCTTCAAAATCCCCTCATCCTGCAATAACACTCCAGCACTGATCACCTGTGGGAACAACTACCACAATACCATGCAAACACCAACCAGTTCTGGCACGGAAATATCACTTTCTCCTCAAGATTCCACCCTACACCAACTGCTGACAAACACACGCTGTCCTCACCAAAGCCAAACGCTGCAACAACCAGCGACAACTCAAATTTGCGTGGGCGGTGCAAAATTGCAGGGGTGAGCTAACGCAGAGCTGGGCTTGAAAGCTGCAGAGTGTGCACCCTGTGGTATAACGTGGCGAGCTACTGCCATTCTGCCTTCTCCCTGGGAGAAGCGCGTGAGCAGAGGCTGCTTCAAGGCACGATGGGAAGGGTTTGGTTCTCCGGGTCTCTCAGGGCGAGAGCGATAAATGTGATCTGTGTCGTGGCGCAGGAACTTCCCGTACACTTGCTCCTCCATTCGGTCTCGGGTGCTGCAAGAGAGGGAGCGAGAGATTCAGGGCAAGATTGACAACCTCGGCGTCCCCGTCCCAGCCACGGGTCACCCAAACCTGCAGACATCCCGGGAGGCCCCCTAAGATTTACACTCCCCTATGCCCCACCCTTGAAGCCTGGACATCGCCAGAACCATAGAGCAAGTATTTCTTGAGGAGGCACCCAAAGGGTCCGTGTTCTCTTTCAGGCAGATGCTAGCGCAAGATTGCAAATCATCTCACAGCTACCAGGAAGGTAAAAAATAACGTCTTGAAATGGGAAAGGAACAGGTATTGTTTCTCTTCATCACCTCCCTCATTGCCACGTTATCAAGGTCTCCCGCAATGTTCCACAGGAAACTTGAAGCTTGGAATTCCTGGTATTCTGAACCTGGGCAAGAAAGGAAGAAAAGCATGAGACTGATCATAAAGAGGGTGGCTGCTCGTAACATGGAAAGAGCAGTAACAAGGTAAAAAGATATCACTTTTCCTTAGAGAGCTCTCAAAGCTGCCTGTTAAGGACAAGAAAAACAAACTTGTGACGGACCATTACTTAAAATCCAAGGCCCAGGAAGCGATCTAATGTACATTGAAACGCGGGCCACGAGACAGTGGAAGTGCCACGAGCTGAGACTGAAGGGACAGAGGATGAATTTCCAAAGAAGTTTAGGTTTCGATGTCAAAACGGAAAATTCTACGTCATTAAAATATAATGCAAAAGTCAGTGTAAAATCAAGGAAGGCAACGACTCCAAATGAACTCCCAGGCGCTTCAGTCACTCAGCAGATCAAAAATGCGGATCATTTCTCACCTGCCCACCTCCCAAACCCCAGCCTATGTCCCCTGCTTCCAGCTTACCTGAGCCCAGATTAAAGGAGGATTTCAGAGGCCATGCCAAGTTCTGCTGCTCCTCGTTCGGGTTGCCAGTCTTCCTCCTCGCTCTGGAATTGCAGGTCAACCGCCTTCCTGTTCTTCTTTGATTGACGCTGAGCTGCCGCGTTACCCGCTGCCGTCTGAGCGGATCTCGGGGAGCCTCTGGAACCGCCAGAGCGCTCCCCCCACCAACATTCTCTTGCCTTGTTTTCGGGGTTCCTCTTCACCAGCTGAGGCGCCCTCCCACCCCCCGCCGCCCTCTTACCTTTTTCTAGAGGTCTCTTGAGCCACCAGCAAGCTCCCCCGCACCTTCCCTCAGCGATCTTGGCCCGACAGAGGCCTGCCCCTCGTCAGCCTCCTCCCCTTTTCCTGGGTGCTGCCTGAACCACTGGTGGGCTCCCCTCCACCATCCTCTCGTCCTTTGTAGGGGAGTCTCGTGACTCACCAGAGCGCTCTCCGCCGTTGCCTTGCTGGGGTTATTGACACTGCTTGACTTGCCAGAGCGCTCCCCCTCGCAGTTCTCTTGTTGGATTTCTTGGGACCTTTTGAACCATTGGAACAACGGGAATGCTCCCCCCCACTGTGACCTTGCCTTTTCAAGATCTTCAGTGCGATCTTGACGTGCTGGAGCACTTCCTCGCGCCGTCCTCTTGCCTTTTACTGGGGAGTCTCTTGAATATCCACAGCACTCCCCCCTGCCATCCTTTACCAGATTTTTTGACACTTCTTGACATCTCGGAGTGCTCTCACTCACCCTTGTCTTGCCTATTTTCAGGGCGCTCCTGTCCCGCTGGATGCTCCTCCCTGCTGTCCTATTGCCAGATTGAGAATTCTCGACCTGTCCCAGCGCTACCCACCGTCCTTCTGCCTTCTACCTGGGAAGTCACTTGAAGAACTGGAGCACTCCCCCCTGCTGTCCTCTTGCCTTTCTTCACTGAGATTTTGGCCTGCCAGAGCACTCCTCCCTGTTGTCCTCTCACTGGATTTCTTGGGACCTCTTGACCCACTGGGTCTCTCCTCCTGCTGTCCTTTGGCCTTTCTTTAGTACAATCTCAGCCTGCTGGAGCGCTCCCCCTCGCCGTCCTCCTGCTGGATTTCTTGGAACCTCTTGACCCCTTAGGGCGTTCCCCCTGCCACCCTCTTGTGGTTTTTGGAGGAGTCTTGTGACCAACCAGGCCGTTTCCCCCCACCATCCTCTTCCCCTTTTCCTGGGTGCTTCTTGATCCACCAGAGTGCTCTCAAAGCTGCCTGTTACCATCCTCTAACCATTCTCTTGCCTTTTTTGGTGGAGTCTTGTGACTCACCGGAGCGTTCTCCACCATTGTCTTGCTGGATTTGTTGACATCGCTTGACCTGCCGGAGCGCTCCCCCTCACAGTTCTCTTCCTGGATATCTTGGGACATTTTGAACCACTGGGGGGCTCCCACCCGCCATCCTCTTACCGCATTTATTGAGACGTCCTGATCTGCCAGAGCGTTCCCCCTCGCCGTCCTTTTGCTGGATTTCTTGGGATGCCTTAAACAACTGTGGGGCTCCCACCCACCATCCTCTAACCGCATTTATCGAGATTTCCTGATCTGCTGGAGCGCTCCCCCTTGCCGTCCTCTTGCTGGATTTCTTGGGATCTCTTGGACCACTGGGGGGGCTCCCACCCGCCATCCTCTTACCGCATTTATTGAGACTTCCTGATCTGCTGGATTGCTCTCCCCCTGGCCTTCCTCTTGCACTTTTTTGGGGGAGTCTTCTTCACACATCCGAGCGCTCTCCCTCACCCTTGTCTTGCCTCTAGTCAGGGCGCTCTTCTCCCGCTGGAACGCTCCTCCCCGCCATCCTATTGCCAGACTGAGAATTCTTGACCTGCCGCAGTCCTGCCCCACCATGCTCCTGCCTTCTGCCTGGGAAGTCACTTGAAGAACTGGAGCGCTCTCCCCCGCTGTCCTCTTGCCTTTCCTCAGTGGGATTTTGGCCTGCTAAAGAGCTCCTCCCTGTCGTCCTCTTGCTGGATTTCTTGGGACTTCTTGACCCATTAGGGCGTTCCCCCTGCCACCCTCTTGTGGTTTTTGGGGGAGTCTTGTGACCAACCAGGCCGTTTCCCCCCACCATCCTCTTCCCCTTTTTTTCCTGGGTGCTTCTTGATCCACCAGAGTGCTCCCCTGCACCATTCTTTTGCCTTTTTTGGGAGAGTCTTGTGACTCGCCGCAGAGTTCTCCACCATTGTCTTGCTGGATTTCTTGACATCGCTTGACCTGCCGGAGCGCTCCCCCTCGCAGTTCTCTTGCTGGATTTCTTGGGACGTCTTAAACAACTGAGGGGCTCACACCCACCATCCTCTAACTGCATTTATCGAGATTTCCTGATCTGCCGGAGCGCTCGCCCCTGCTGTCCTCTTGCTGGGTTTCTTGGAACCTCTTGACCCACACGAGCTCTCCTCCCCACCGTCTTCTTGCCGGACTTATTGAGACTTCTTGACCCGCCAGAGTGTTCCCCCTCATCACCCTCCTGCCTTTTTCTGGGGATTCACTTCAACAACTGAAGAGCTCCCCCGCACTGTCCTCTTCCCTTTTTTCTGGGTGATTCGTGAATCACCGGTGAGCTTCTCCTTACCACCCTCTTGGGCTTTTCTCAGAGCAACCTTGACCCATCAGAGCACCCCCTCACCGTCCTCTTGCCAGATGTACTGAGGGTTCTTCATCTGCCACAGCGCTCCCCCACGCCGTCCTCTTCCTGGATTTCCTGGAACCTTGTGAACCACTGGGGGGCTCCCACCCACCATCCTTTTACCGCATTTATTGAGACGTCCTGATCTGCCAGAGCGCTCCCCCTCGCCGCCCTCTTGCTGGATTTCTTCGGACCTCTTGAACCACTGGGGGCCTCCCACCCACCATGCTCTTACCGCATTTACTGAGACTTCCTGATCTGCTGGAGCGCTCCCCCTCGCCGTCCTCTTGCTGGATTTCTTGGGTCCTCTTGACCCATTAGGGCGTTCCCCCTGCCACCCTCTTGTGTTTTCTGGGGGAGTCTTGTGACCAACCAGAGTGCTCCCCCCCACCATCTTCTTCCCCTTTTCCTGGGTGCTTCTTGATCCACCAGAGTGCTCCCCTGCACCATTCTCTTGCCTTTTTTTGGGGGAATCTTGTGACTCACCGGAGCGTTTTCCACCATTGTCTTGCTGGATTTCTTGACACCGCTTGACCTGTTGGAGCGCTCTCCCTCACAGTTCTCTTGCTGGATATCTTGGGACCTCTTGAACCACTGGGGAGCTCCCACCTGCCACCTTCTTACCGCATTTATTGAGACTTCCTGATCTGCTGGATTGCTCTCCCCACCGGCCTTCCTCTTGCACTTTTTGGGGGAGTCTTCTTGACACGTCCGAGTGCTCTCCCTCACCCTCGTCTTGCCTCTAGTCAGGGCGCTCTTCTCCCGCTGGAACGCTCCTCCCCGCCATCCTATTGCCAGACTGAGAATTCTTGACCTGCCACAGTCCTGCCCCGCCATGCTCCTGCTTTCTGCCTGGGAAGTCACTTGAAGAACTGGAGCGCTCTCCCCCGCTGTCCTCTTGCCTTTCCTCAGTGGGATTTTGGCCTGCTAAAGAGCTCCTCCCTGTCGTCCTCTTGCTGGATTTCTCGGTACCTCTTGACCCACTGGGTCTCTCCTCCTGCCGTCCTTTTGCCTTTCCTTAGTACATTCTTGGTCTGCTGGAGTGCTCCCCCCCACCATCCTCTTGCTGGATTTCTCGGGACCCCTTGTCCCATATAGGACATTCCCCCCCACCACCATCCTGGTGTGTTTTTTAGGAGAGTCTTGTGATCGACCAGAGCGCTCCCCCCTTGACATCCTCTTCCCCTTTTTCTGGGTGACTTTTGAACCACTGGTGAACTCTCCCCCATCATCCTCTTGCCACATATATTGAGACTTGTTGATCCGCCAGAGCGCTTCCCCCACTGTCCTCTTGCCAGATTTACTGATACCTCTTGTCCTGTCAGAGCGCTCCCTCTCGCAGTCCTCTTTGTTCAGTTTGTAGGGTAGGAGGGGGGATCTCTGATTACAGAAAGGTCCCTTTGTTCTAGGAGACATTCCCTTGCTCCATGCTTCAGGTTGCCCATCTTCCCTCTCATTTTCAATATGCACGTCCATCACCTTCCTCCTCTTCTTTCTTGATCCCTCGACTCCCGCATGAACTCAAATCCTCTTTCTTGATCACTCTTTCTCGTAAGTTCACAACCTTACTTTCCTTTCTTGCTTTCGCCTTTGTGAGCTGCTCCACCCAAACCGAAATGCCCTGAAGACAGAAATACACCCACCCCAAGCCCGTACAGTCACATAGGGGGTGAGTCCGCTCGCTGACGCATCCCCACATCCCACAGCAAGCCCACCTTGCCTTGGCCCCGGCCCCCCGCACAGGCCTTCCCACCAACCCAGCCCCTCCATAGCAGCACAGTTTCCCAGCATGCACCCCACAAAGACTTTCTTTGCCAGTCACCCCTGGCACTTACAGCAACACACCACATCAGCATCAAGAGCCCTGGGAGTGGAGAGCTGGCCAGGCCCTCACCCCGGCAGGATCCTCTTCCCCCTCCTTTAGCTGATGGCAGACAGACAAGACACCTCCCAAGAGGTGTCCAGCCCTCTCTCTCAACCACTCATGAGTACAAAAGCCCAGCCTCTACTCACCCACCCCGCCTCCCAAAACCCCACCAGCAGCCCCTGGTCCCAGCTGAACAGCAGCCAGTGCTGAAGATCTGGCTCGTGTTGTCGGACACAACCTTCCCATGGATGTCTGGGCCCCTGAGCAGTTTCCAGGGGTGGGAGGGCGCAGTCCTGATTACAGGGAGGTCCCTGTCCCAAGGGGGACATTTTCTTCCTCCTCACTCCTGACTCGCAGCTCCATCACCTTCCTCCTCTTCTTTCTTGATCCCTCCTGACTCGCAGGTCTACCACCGTCATCTTCTTTCTTGATCCCTGTTGCCTTGCAGATGCACTCCAATCCTCTTTCTTGATCGCTCTTCCTCGTAGGTTCACCACCTTCCTCTTCTTTCTTGCTTTCGCCTTTGCGAGCTGCTCCACCCAAACAGAGATGCACAGAAAACAAAAATATACCCACCCCAGGCCCGTACAGTCACACGAGGGGGCGAGTCCGGTCGCTGACGCATCCCCACACCCCACCACAAGGCCACCTTGCCTTGGCCCCGGCCCCCCGCACAGGCCTTCCCACCAACCCAGCCCCTCCGTAGCAGCACAGTTTCCCAGCATGCACCCCACAAAGACTTTCTTTGCCAGTCACCCCTGGCACTTACAGCAACACACCACACCAGCATCAAGAGCCCTGGGAGTGGAGAGCTGGCCAGGCCCTCACCCCCACCCCGGCAGGATCCTCTTCCCCCTCCTTTACCTGCTGGCAGACAGACACCTCCCAAGGGATGACCACCCTGCTCCCTTAACTGCTCCCAAGTCCAAGAGCCCAGCCCCTGCTCACCACCCCCACCTCCCAAAACACAGCCAACAGCCCCTGCTCCCATTTTACCACTTTACCCCCGAGCACGGTTTCTAGGGGTGGGAGGGGGACGCACTAATCACAGATCGTTCCCTGTGCTTAAGGATACATTCTCCTTCTCGCTGGCTCAGCCTGCCCATCTTCCTCCTCACTCTTGACTCGTAGCTCCATCACCTTTCTCCTCTTTTGTCCCCTCCTGACTCACAGGTCCACCACTGTCATCTTCTTTCTTGACTCTGCTTGACTCACAGGTGCGCTCCAGTCCTCTTTCGTGATCGCTCTTCTGTGTCAGTACACGGAAGACCGGGCACATGAGAAACTGCAAGAGTCAACAGCATGAGAACAAGCATTAGTGGAAAAATACAAGAACAAAGGACTGTATGCTATGTGATACATCAAGGACAGAGGAGTTGATACAGGATTGATGCATCAAGGACAGAGGGACAGCTTGTGATAGACAAAAAAGGTGTTTATGGCAGTGACATTGGTGGGAACACAAAACACATCACTTATGTAATGACTAACTTAGCTAATCAACAAATGCTTGAGCAAGCATCATAGCGAGTATAAACGCAAGCCTGAATTTGTAATAAACATCTCTCATTGCACCTTAAAAGAGAGTCCGTACCGCATTCGCTACAAATGGCGCCCTGGAACAGGGACTTTCAGCGTGCCTATAAAGGCAGTAGCCGCTCTGGTAGCGAAGCCCAATCGAACCAGGAAACAGGACCGGGAACCAGGACAGTGCGCGCCCACCACCAACGAAAGGTGAGCGATTGGGAACCATGGGAGGGAAGTTATCCCTTAAGCAAAGACAAACCCTGGATGTCCTTCAACATGCGCTACAAACGCAAAATCAGGATGTATCAGGGGTCTGATTGGTGAGTTTATTACAATGGATTGCTAATCATGTGCTAGACTTTCCTACAACTGGTACATTTCAGTTGGAGACATGGCACAAAGATGAATGAGAATTATATGAACAGGTAACGACTGGAGATAAAGCTGCTTGCAAATATTCATCTACTTGGGGAAAAATTATGACTACTAAGATACAGGATACAGGACTGATACATCAGGGACAGAGGGACAGCTTACTATAGAAAAAAATGCGTATATGGCAGTTACATCGCTCATGTAATGTCTAACTTAGCTAAAGAGCAAATGCTTGAGCAAGCATCATAGCGAGTATAAATGCAAACCTGAGTTTGTAATAAATGTCTCCCATGGCACCTTACCGTGAGTCCACGCCAGATTCGCTACACTCTTCCTCATAGGTTCACCACCTTCCTCTCCTTCCTTGCTTTTCCTTTGCACGCTGCTCCACCTGAAGAGAAACACACAGAGGACTGAGCTACACCAGCCCAAGGGCACTACAATCAGACAGGGGCTGAGTCCGGGGGCTGACACCTCCCCACACCCCACAACGAGCCCACCTTGCCTTGGCCCCGGCCCCTCGCACATGCCTTAGAGATATCATAGCTCAGTACAAATCCCCACAGTCCTCACCTGCTGTTTGGTGCTTGCGGAGGGTCACACTCCCTGTGCCCCAGGGCACTGGCCCTACACGGCCAAGCTCGGCAGCGGGACTGTCTGGAGCTGCCGCTGGCTGGTTCTCCAGCTTTAGGGTCACCCGCAGAAGCCCGCTCTCCTCAGCTCTGCACACCCATCCAGTTGCGCCGCCCAGGCAAAGTCAGCTTCACCCTCTGCTCTACACCTCACCTGCAAACAACCAACTCTTCAACTGACAACTGTCCAAAACCCACCGACAAACTCTCCACACCTCAGCCTTTCGTTTGCAACTGCTGCCTCTAGTGCATCTCACAGGCAAGCCTTCAAAATCCCCTCATCCTGCAATAATACTCCAGCACTGATCACCTGCGGGAACAACTACCACAATACCATGCAAACACCAACCAGTTCTGGCACGGAAATATCACTTTCTCCTCAAGATTCCACCCTACACCAACTGCTGACAAACACACGCTGTCCTCACCAAAGCCAAACGCTGCAACAACCAGCGACAACTCAAATTTGCGTGGGCGGTGCAAAATTGCAGGGGTGAGCTAACGCAGAGCTGGGCTTGAAAGCTGCAGAGTGTACACCCTGTTGTATAACGTGGCGAGTCACTCCCATTCTGCCTTCTCCCTGGGAGAAGCGCATGAGCAGAGGTTGCTTCAAGGCACGATGAGAACGGTTCGGTTCTCCGGGTCTCGGAGGGTAGAGTAATAAATGTGGTCTGTGTCGTGGCGCAGGAACTTCCCGTACACTTGCTTCTCCATTCAGTCTGGTGCTGCAAGAGAAGGAGAGAAAGAAAAAGTTAGGACCCAGTTAACAACCTCATCATCCCTGACCCCTAATCTGCAGGAATCCTAGGAGGCCTGATATAATTTTGCTCATCTCCCTGTCTTTGCTGGAATACTTTACTGTAGAAATTTCTGTCATCAACATTCTCTTAACCGATCTGATGTGTTCATAGTTCCTAGCCCAGCATCCTTTCCTCAAAGTACCTCAGCATTTCCCTTTGAAACCACACCTTAGTGCCATCCCGTCCCAGAGCTACCTCAGCATTTCCCACTGCAGCCTCTGCGATGCCATCTCCTCCCTGAGGTACCTCAGCCTTTACCACCAAAACCTCTCTCCCTTCCGTCCTCTCCTTTAAGTCCCTTAGCCTTTCCCATCAAAGCCTCCCCCGATGTCATCCCCTCCCTGAGGTACCTCAGCCTTTCCCGTCAAAGCCTCCCCCGATATCATCCCCTCCCTGATGTACCTCAGCCATTCCCGTCAAAGCCTCCCCCGATATCATCCCCTTCCCGAGGTAGCTCAGCCTTTCTTGTCAAAGCCTCCCCCGATATCATCCCCTCCCTGAGGTACCTCAGCCTTTCCTGTCAAAGCCTCCCCCGATATCATCCCCTCCCCGAGGTACCTCAGCCTTTCCTGTCAAAGCCTCCCCCGATATCATCCCCTCCCTGAGGTACCTCAGCCTTTCCCGTCAAAGCCTCCCCCGATATCATCCCCTCCCCGAGGTACCTCAGCTTTTCCCGCCTAAGCTCCTCCCGCACCGTCCCGCCCTCAGGTTCCTCTGCCGCTCCCTCCGTTCCCGGCCCCCCCCGCCCCTCGCGCCCCCCCTTGGCGCTCCCGACCCGCCGCTGCCCCCTCCCGCTCGCTTTCCTCCCTCTGTCCTGTGTCACTACGGGGGCTCCCCCTCCGCCCCACGGCCCCGCCCGAGCCCCGCGCAGCGCTCAGCGCGGGGCTCCCTTCCCTCACAGCCGCCCGCGTGCTTCCCCCTCGCCCCAGCCGGGGGCCGCGCTGTTGCGGCTGGCTGCCCCTCGCCTTCCTCCTTCCGAAACCAGCCCGTCTGTCACCCTCCAGCCTCGCCCCTCAGCCGGTCCCGGGCCGCCCCGTCCAGTCTCCCCGCTGTCCGCCCGCCCCTCGCTCACCGCCGGCCCCGCCGTTCCTCGCGCGCTGCTCCAGCCGCCGCCCCTCCGGCACGCGCTCCGCGGCCCGCGCACTTACGCAGCGTGTCCCCGCCCATCCCGCGCAGGAGCCAATCCCGTCCGCGTCCGCCACCGGGCTGCGCCCCCCCCCCCCCCCCGCCTCCGCGCCCGGCTCTGGCCCCCCCTGCCCCTCGCCTCCCGTCCCGGAGCCACCGGCGGCCGCAGAGCGGCGCTGTCCGCCCGCAGGGCGGGGCCGGGAGCTTTCAGGCTGCGTCTGCCCGGGACCGAGGGCTCTGCCGCCTGCCCGGGACAGCCCGGGACCGAGGGCTCCGCCGCTGCAGCCCGTTTCGTGCCGCTTGCGCCCCCCAGGTTACACGGCTGCAGCCTTCCTGCTGGTTTAGCTCACACACCTTTCTTCTTTCTAACTGCACAGCAGTTCACACTCACAAAAGTTCGTGCTGGTTGGCATAAGAGTATCTGCATAAGAATTTACAAACATTACAAAGATATACCACAGACCACAGCTTTCTAAGCTTTCAAGTTAAAGTTCCATGTTTAAATAAAACAGACAATACCAGTAGAGCTGTGTACCTCTGTCGTCTTTGTTCAGAAAGAAGTGACAACACCAGAAAACACATTGACAGCCAGTGCTTTGAACAGTGAAGGTGGGATCTACAAAAGTCTGATTAAACTAAACAGCCTCAGGTCTTTATCAAGCTGCAGATCTGCCAGGAATGCTGAAATGCAAGAGTTTACTCCTGCAATATTCCACGATGGAACAGCCACTTCATATCAAATATAATCTCAAAGTTCCAAACCAGTACGTTAAAAAGCTACCAGTAAGTATTAGAAGACCACTGCAAGATCTTATTGCTTTTTGAGTTAAATAATAATTTTTCAATAAACCAAAACCCAAACAGGTTCTCAAATCTGTTGCTTATCATCCTGTTCATTCATTAGCACTGCAGCAATCAGTTTTTATACAATGTGTCAACAGAGGCGTCTAAAAAACCCCAAACAAAACTTATCCAAGTCCACGGACACCCCCGCCCTCCTTGCCCCCCCTCACCCTGAGCCCCACGATCACCACTTGGTGCGGGAGAGGAGCACAACTCGACAGACAGAACCAGAAATCCGACTGCGGTAAGAAGGAAACATCGAGGTAGTTACAGCTTCCTTAAACATTCAAAATCTGATGTCTTCCAAAACAAAGCACATCATCCTCATAATTTAAAAAGCAAAGTTGCTTTGTACGTGTCTGATCCTCACACCAGCTGAGTGGTTCTCAAGTCCGCTGAGCTCCACTGTGCAGCCACCCCCACGTCTGTGTCGCCTTGTCTGGAGTCCCCAGTCGCGGGACAGTGAGTGGGGTTGGACTCCAGTGATAAAGAAAAACACAAAGAGTCAAATTGGAAAAGTAATTAAAACAGAAGACCTGAAAGCCAGTTTAATTTTAATAACTTATTCGTACACTGCTATAAGCATATGAAGTATGGGGGTCACGAACTCTTGCTACCACATATGTGCCTTATTACAATAAGCACAGGAAACAAGGAAGTAGCATTCCTTCTATTTTTGATGTAATTATGAGCTAATACATCTCCTGAGATGGCTTCCAGACCTGATTTAGTATCTACACTGTGTTGTACTGCAGATAAATACCTCAGGTCAGCATTAATTGAAGACAATGTGCAGAATGAGCAATATGCAGGTAAGCACAAGATCCTGGATTCCTTACAAGAGTCTACTTCTAAAATTGTCTGAAAATGCTGCAGAAATTGTAGCAGATAAACAACAGTAGCCACATTTTGTCCTATGGCATTTACATAATGTTGATCCACCTGTATTAACTTGTGCCCTTTCGGAACAGAGCTGTAAACTCAGAGTGTCCAAAGACTTCTTTCTTTTGAATAGAATACGCTTAAACTGGCTGTCTTGAACAGACTGGCTGTGCAGACTTGCAGCAGTTGAATGGAGGATGTGATTCCAGTGAATGGAGACAGAAAGAAGATCAGCACAAAAGCAGCAATGACAGACCAGAGACACCCACCTAAAGCCTACGGAGACCAAAAAAAGTCGTCGCGTGGGCTTAGCAGTTGGGGAACCAGACCAAACAGCCTGGTTATTCTCCACCAGGAGGGTCTTTATCTGGCCATGATCATGTCATCAATGGAGAAACTCACCATCATCAGACAGAGTGCAGGCGTGGGCAATGAGAGCAGCAAATCCAGCACCGACACGGTGTCAGAGTTTGTACAGACAATGAACACGCTCACGGGTCTTGTTCAATACTTTACACACTATTCTGAAAAGAGACACTGATTTAACTGTTGCACAGCACATACTGTCACTTTACACAACTTGGAGAAACAAAGCAAGCTCATAAAGTTCATACTCCATACATCAGGATAGGAGGTTACTCATAAAATGCAATCATCTCTGCCAGATACAGGCAAATGCACATATTTATTTGAAGCAAATTCCAAGTTTATACCGTCATCTCAGGTCAAATTCTGCTATCAGACACAGGACACACAGCTCAAATGCCAACAGCTCATAAGAAAGCTTCACAAGAGAATGAACTAAACATACAGCTATGGAATCAAGTGTGTTTTATCAATACATCAAATGCAACTCTAATTCCCCTAGGCCCTCACGTTAATAGAAACCCCACAGAGTTTCTAGAAAGAATGTCCATAAAATTGACATGCGACATTACCCTCAGTGAGTCTCCTGAACCAGACGGCAGAGCAACCGACCCGCAGCAAGGACAACACAGAACAGACAGTTCTGCTGGAAACGCAAGGAACGGACTAAAAGTAACCATTCTGCATTACAGAATTAATGCATTGTGTCACTTTGTGTAGATAATTCACCCATAAAAATCAGTAAATATGAAGGCCACCCTTACTGATAAATGCCTATATGTTTGTAGTCATGTTTAATAAAACACACTTTGTGAGGGTTTTTTGGCTCAAGAAGGACACTGGATCAGTGTGCTTTGGGTTATTTCTGTAAGGAGCCATAACTCAACAGAAAGATAGCTTTAAGAAAGCGTGCAATTAGCTATTAATTGGACAAAATAAGTGTAGTTAACACATAATAAATAGTTTTAAATGGTCTCACAAGTAGTTCATGTGATACATTTCCCTCAGGGTCTCCTGATATCTCCCATTCATTTCTATTAAACCTGCTGAAATGAAGCTGTGTGTGTTTCATTTCAGTGATCTACAGGGAATTCAAACCAACAATAACAACTTGCCGTATTATCAGAAACAGTTTCTAAAGAGCAAACACAACAATATAGGAGGGGGGAGTGGAAGAAACACCACCTGGATTCATTTTCCCATATCAATTCTTATGAAAATACCCACAATAGGATGCAGTTATCAGCAAGGTATACAACTGCACATCTACACACAACATAACTGCATGTAATCGCACATTTTTGACCATATTAACTACAAATTGGGCAGCTATAAAATACGTCAGTTATACCTTCATTTACTTCCAGAAATCTCCACTGAAATTATTTTGTTGCTTAAATTACTGTATAATGTGCACTTTATTAATGTATTATACATTAAGTATACAAACATGTTATGAAAAAACAAATCTAGTCCCAATACCTTTGTGAGTTTTAAAGGACGCCGGTGGGTAACGGTGAACAATCAACAGTCATCCGGGTAAAACACCCATGGGCAGAGCTGAAACTTGTTTTCATTGGTAGGTTGTGTTTTTCTGCAAGTTGTGTTATCATACCTACATACAGCAAATAAAGATTTGACCCAAATTACATACCTTTATGTGCATACACACACGCACATGTTTGTGTTGTACAAAGATGCACACTGTTACTGAGATGTATAGGCATTGAATGTGTCAGGTAAGTAACATGACAAGAGGCTTGAGAGGTGGGTCTGCAGGGAATTCTCTAAGTAACATATTAATGCAACAAATCTGGTGGCATAAAGCTACGGGGGAAAAAAATCCAGCGGAGAATCAGATAAATTCACGTGTTCTTTAAAGACAGCTCATGCATTCAACCAACTCCCAGGTGGGCCTGGCTGTGGAAAGGAAAGTTTGCTTGAGCACTTAGCGCCAGTGTCTGATGAGCAGACAAAACACCAACTGCAGACCGGGGACCCCCAGTTCTCAACCAGTTCATGGCTCTGAGCATCTTCTTTCCACACACTGCGGGTAACGCTTTACATCTGCAATCCCCTCCCTAAACCCATCTTGTTCCTGGCTGAGAAGATACCAGATGTGGGAACTATTGCATGATAGAAGAATTTGTGCTGTTAAATCACAGGATTCTGAGCACTGCAGATGATCACAGTGCGGTGCTGCCCTGAGAAGAAAGGACGAGTGACTCTTGGTGTTCCCTGCTGCTCACTGCCCTGATCCTGCCCACCCTCATGTTCCAGCCACTCAGACCCCGGCCAGAATGACTGAGACAGGAGGGTCTCTTAAGGATGTTTTGTTTTGTCCAGATACCTTTAATTTGCTTATATACACAGATTTCATAAGAGGAAGCACTTGATTTCACCGATGACACGATTTCTCCAGTAACGCATCTCACCAAGATTGCCAGTTGACAGTCCCCTTAGGATGAGAGAACGTTCATGTTGAACAAACCATGAACACTTGTAGTGATTGAAACTGGGGGTTTTTCAGACAAGCACCATCTGCCTCCTGCGCCAGAGACTCAACAGAATTATGTCTCAGACATTATGGCAACAACAGCTCATCCCGCAGCGATGGGTCACTCAGAGCGAAAACAATCCCGTATGGACACCGTGTCCAGCAGCAGATGGGGCACTCAGGAGAAGGTGAATCGCGATTTACATCCCAACACCAGCCGAGGCCCGCAGACAAAGGCCGCGGGCTGACATGGGAGGGGACGGGCCTTTCGTTCTCCTTCTTTGCTTCTCTTTTCCTTTCCTACACCCTTATTTCATCTCCTCTCCCTCTATGAGCAGTATAACCTAAGGCTTAGAGCCACAAAACTCCTTTGTGTAAACCCTTTGGCTGTTAAACTGTTCACCAATTTGGCTTAAGTAGCGTAAATCTTCCTGCTAATTGGGCCAAGCTGCAAAATAAAAGGTGTTGGGGTTTTTTTGTTTATGGTCCTTGAGTACCCCATATACTCTTTTCTAACTAAGGGGACCTGAATCGGAGTCACCTCCCCACACACGGACAGCTGGGGATGTTCTGCAATGAAAACTTGTATGGAGAGGGGAACACACTGAATAGGTCAATCCAGCATTTAATAAAAGCAATGGAGTTAGCTCTTGAATTAACATTGATAACATGCTCTGCTATATTGTGGCCAGTTGCGATTGGAAACAGCGCAGTTACAAGTTCGGTGTGCATGGTCCTCTGTATACACGAAGACATCCAGCCAGCTTTAGTCACGCACCTGATCTTTCCTTCGTGTTACAGATCTCTGCAATGAAAGCTGGGAGCAACAAACATTCAGCTTTCTGATGTGTCATTAAAGAGATTTTTCTGCATTTACTACAACCTTGACCGAGCCTGTACCTGATTGCTTTAACTGGCATTAGATAAGTCATTGAGTAAGCAGTCAAGTCAGCCCGCGAGAAGACACGGAGAGGTGACAAAGTTGTAAGTCCCTAGGATGCTGGCACACCAGCACGAACACAGGCAAGCAGAAGCCTCCAACGCATTGGCAGAAATATCCTACTCAGGTACAGCAGACAAATGCAACTTATAATGGAACGGTTACAATATGCTTGGTAGAAAAAAGCTGAGGTTCCGCTGCCTCAGGCGCACAGCGGTTACTGCTGTGTGTGGTCTAACCCAGATCCAGTAGTGAGCTACACGTGTTTATCTTGGTTTGATATTTGTAGTGCACGTGTTAACGTACAGATCAATATACAAGACAAGGTCTGATGAACAAAATCTCTCTCTGAAAGATCCTGAAGTGATCACTGGAGTGATTTTCAAGGCAAAGATTCTGTCTGTCTCCAGCTCCCAGAAGACTTCAGAGGTGAAATTCTCTATAAATCCTGAGGGGGAAAGAGGGGGCTGTAAGGAACATGAACCTGAAGAACATTCAGTAGCTCTCCCGGGCGCTCTGTGACGGAGCCTCCCCTGTTCACCAGCTCCTGAGGCTCCAGGGGCTGCAACACGGGGCACAACGCGCTCACAGACTGAACCTGCGCTGAGCAAGAAAATGCCTTCCTGATGAAGCTTTAACATCAACACAGCAACTATTGCTTGTCCTTCAAGGAAACTATCTTGTTATAAGCATTTATAGCTCTATTGTCTATTTATGCTTTTAGCAATAAGCGCTTTTATCCACATTTCATTTTGGTGCACCTGGTAAGACATGTGATTGAAGGTGACAGATAAGAGCAGGGCACTCTTTTAATCCCTAAGACAGGACCCTGGGAAAACTTCACAGGAATCAGTTCTTCACTACATTGCTGCTCCTTGCATTCACAGCCCAGCAGAAAAGCACGGGCCGAGGTGAGAACCGCCCGCAGAAGGGGCTGCCAGACACTGTTCTGGCTGATGCTCTGCCAGGACGTGCTTCGTTTTCTGTCCGGTGCTGTGCGGGGGGAACACGGAACATCTGCACGAAAAACCTGCGCTTGGCTCGTGCAGCGTCTGTGTCACGGGAACCGACAGCCACGTCCCATCGCTGACCTCGCGTGTTCACACAGCTGACTCAGTGATCGATACAGGTTTATCTGCATTACAAGCACAGCCGAGCCAGGTCAAGAGTGCTTCTTAAGAACCATTTTCAAAATGATCTTTCTAGACAATAGAGACTGATTTATCTTATTTTGTCTTACCTAAAAGCTAAGAAAGTATTTAATTTCTAGTAAGAAAGATGCCTAATTTTCTTTTGGCTATTAAAAATTGTATTAACCTCCAAAAATAAGAGAGTAAATGTCTGTTAACACTTTTTCCTTTTATGCTGATGTGAAGAAAATTCCTCTCTCATCCTGGTACTGTCAAACAGGATGAACATTTACAGAGAATGAGAGTGGGGAGTGATGAAAAAGTCAACAGCTTTTGCAGTCAGTTTGTATAAATTAAGATAAACGTGATATTGAAGCAAACCCAAATGTTTCTAACGTTCTCCTATAGAATCTCCTGCTGCTGTACAATAAGATACACTCTCAGACTATGACAACATTAGTCCGTGTCTTTGTAAGGCGCAGTCTTTTTCCTACCATATCATGCATAGGTGCCACACTTCTATATAGCCAGGTAACTGCTCATCTAAGGTGCATTTTGAAACATACCTTATCCTGCTTTGGAACCTGTGCCGAAATGGAAAGTAGTTGCTCTGTATCCAGGAATTTTGAGATAACTGTAAAACAAAAGTAAACAGATCAGAAATTGAATGGAAATCATAACAAAATCTATTTTTTTTTTTTTATGAACACAATTATTTAGTGAAACTTTTGTTAATCTTTTTCTTCCATTCTATCTTCACAAATTATTTACCAGGGAAAAAACAGGTTAAAAATTGCTGCTATCTAAATTATGTTGTCATAACTACACAGACTGTACCGAAGCATGTAGCGATTATTTTACAGGTGGACATATATCAATTTGGTAATATTCTTTTAGTGTGATTGAATCGCACGTCTCTTGTGATAAAGATCAAGATGACACGATCCAGCTCCAGGTGCACTGACTCATACTCTGCTGTTGTGTTCTGTTTAGTTTGTCTGGACCACTATGAAGCAACAGGAAAAAACACCCATACACAACAACAGAACATCAGTGATGCCTTTATTTGTTTTTAATGTATACATTATGTACACCCGAATACTTCCAACTAGTCACAGAGGTAGAGACAAACTCACATTCTTTGAAAAAGGTATTGGCTGACTTCTACCCATTTAATCTGAGAAATTCGCTTTTCTTAGCAGAATCCTTGAGAAAAACATCACTATCATAATAAAGATTATTTCCACTACGTGTTACCTGGCAAATAATTACAATTCAAACATATTGAGTCACGTTGCATACTTTCACAGATTAGAAAGAAAGTGTTTTAACATAAATTGAATATGATGCATTAAAAATAAACTACTACTTATTTGAATACACTCAGAAAACCAAAGACGGTAAATGTTAAATGAGGGTTCCAGGTAAGAGTACCCTACAGATTTGAAGCGCGCTTTGGGGACACCCAGCGCCTCCTGTTCACTGTACATTATGTGAACTGCAGCAGCTGAGACCCTGGGATGTGTGACCTGCAAAAACCATGAACATTAAAGTAACGTTTATAAATCACAAACATGTTATTTGGCTTCTTTATGGACTGAAAATGACAGGAGTGAAGCATCTAAACGTGATCTGTCCCACATTCATTCTTCACCACTCTGCAGTGGTTCTAGCAGGAGCTTCACACGTTTTCCCCCATTTAAGAGTTTAGATGCCAAAATATCCCAATAAGAACCATAATGCTTGTTTACATCTAGAATTGTCTTAAATATACGTCCTCCTATGCATGTTACAGAACACTGTAACCCTGCTTTGTATATTAACATGTAAAACATGCCACTAAAACCGTATCAATTAACTGACTAGACAAAGTTTTCCTCTGGAATTTAACACGTGCATTAAAACTCCTCCAAACCGAAGTCCAGCTCTACTAGGCCGTCCCACAAGCGCAGGGCTTGAGCTCTGGTTTGAGCCCGATGCCGCACTCCCCGCGCCGGGCTGCAGTACCGCGCTGTGGCCACCGGGCGGCAGCACCAGCGACACCCGGCGGCCGGTGCACCGCGGGAGCACCGGGGCGCCACGGCGCATGCGCGGAACCGGGGCTGAACGTGCGCGTGCGTGCGGGGGTGACCTGCACCGGGGTGACCACCCGGGATCACCCACAGCAAACGAGTCACCCGGGACAACGCGGAACAGAGAATCCGCTCTAGAGAATCACCCCACCCAGAGAACCCTCCTCGGCGGAACCTCCCGGCGGCCCGTTCGAGCTCTCTAGTGCCCTATTTGCGTAGCCACGCCTCTGATTTGCATTTCTCCGCCCCATCCGCGCCCCGCCACTCCTCTTATCTCTCGCAATCTGATTTGCAGGCTTCGAATCTCAATTTGCATTCTCCCCGCCTACTCACCTCCCTGCCCAAGCCCCGAGGAGATTTGCATATCCGGCACGACCCTCTGCTCTGTTCTGTTTCTATTCGACCCCATCTATTTCTATTATTTCTACTTCTATTAATTCTCGTTCTATTTCTTTTCCTGTTTTCTGTTTCTTTCCCTGCGAAGTACAAACCACACCTGATCTCACAGATGTCCAGTGTAACCTGCAGCTGCTTTTGGTAAATATGAGCAGAACTTTACAGCACACGGTTTTCCCAGCAACATGAAGCAGAGAGCGTACTCAAACAAAAAAAAAAAAACAAGCCACAAACACAAAGACGACACACAGCCTTGTAAGTCGGGTGATTAATTCTATTCAGTATGCTTTTACTTAAGTTAGATTACAAGAAAACTAAATTGGGCTCGCCCAGTGCCCTGTGAGCAGTAAAAACCATCACCACACAGTCAGTCACTCAGCAGAGAGCTCGCAGCAGCTCCCCGGCTGCCGCAGTTATGGAATGAAGCGTCTGGCTCGCACACAGAGCCCCCCAGCCCCTGCTCCCACCGCTGACCAGGTGCGGGTGCCGTTCTGCTCCCTGGGGGCAGCTCAGGCCTTTCCCTCAAGTGCACCCGCCAGAGACATTTCCGGGTAAGGATGAGTTTTTTAATCCTTTCTATAAACAGAATTTCTTTGCATTTTAAAAACCTTGTACATCACTGACATTGACTCCTATGTCTCTTTTTACACATACGTATGTATTTAGGGAATATATTTGATTCATATATATCATCTATTTCCACTGTAATATATATCTACTTAGACATCTACACACTTGCGTATGCATTTACATGTATATATCTGCTTAAACTTATACAGAATATCTGTTTATGCTTATATATATCACCACTTATTATCTAGAATATCCATTTATAGTTACGCACCTGTTTAGCCTTCTCTTTGGACACAAATATCTTTCTAGACTTGCAGATGTTGGCATATTGTTACAATCATATTATTACATTTATGTATATTTAGACAGAGCTATCGATTCACACTTGGCGTGTGGCACGATGAGCAGTGACACGTGGCCAGCTGCACGGCTCAAGCACGAGGGACACCCCGACCTGCCAGGGAAAAGCGCCACTGAGAGCCAGACAGAAACAAAGTACGTCAGAGCACGCTGTCAGATATTGGGGAAACACTCATAGCATCCAGTTGCCTCTCTTTTTCAGTTTTTAGAACAAATACCCATCTGCTTAAGTACACCTAATAAATTATATGCTGCACCTACTCAACAATTACTCTTAACTATGGAAGTCAACATGTAAATTAGACCATTTTATTTGCTTTAAGTTTCATTGATAGGAAAATCAGTGAGATAGAAGACATGGGTTTACTTTAAAAAATAAATAAATATCCCCATTCCTGCAGTGCAGCATAAGGCTACGAAAAAGGAGCGTCAGACTCACGAACACTTTTGGCTGCACTGCAGCACACAGGGGAACACGTTTCTGTGACCGTGACAGCTCGACTGTCGCAACCGGGAACCCAAAGCCCAGCGGTGCCACCAACCTTTGCCAGGCCTGCCGTGCTGGGCTCTGCGGAAGGAAATGGACTTTGGTTGGTTGTTTCAAAGAAAATGAACAGTCCTGTTGTTGATGAGGCCACTGCCCACTACATCACCTGGGAAGATCCACTCGGAGGGCAGGTTCATAAAATGCAGCTTCTTGGAATGAGGAATGCTGCCGTTTTGGAAGATTTCTTACCAACTGAAGTCAGAACTACACACTGTAGGTTAAGAGAAAAAAGTCACTATTGAAACAATAACTCATCCAAACCACACATGGACTCACCGCCACCAGTTACGAGGCTGAAAGTGCTTCTTGGGAACACCTGGCAAACACGCAGAACAAAACCGATTTGCCCAGGTGCCTGTATCTCTGTCAGCTTTTTGAGTACTATTCTAAGATATTTTAAAAACCTATTGAGTGAAAAAGAACAAAGCATTTGTCATTGAATCAGGTTGTTTCTTCTGGACATCTGAACTCTTACAAACACCTCCTTTCCTCTTTTAGTACAAAATCATTTCCATAGTATCATTCAATAGTAAGCCCACAGAAACAGAAGATTACGCTTTCAGGAAGAGAAAATAACCAGAGGGAGGTGAGCTCTGCACAGGTGTACCGTGCTCCAGAACAGACCTTATTTTTAGTACTCCTGGTAAAATATTTCGTATTAAAAATATAGAAGGAGAGTCGGTGCATTCTTAATGTTAACTTTAAAGTCCACTCTACAAGTACCTGAGGAAAAGTGCAGACACGCGTCCTAGCCGTACCTTGTACGGGCAGACCGCTCTGGATTCCTTCTGTCTGTCTGGTACTTCTGTAGCAGAAGACGGGGCAACCGCGGTGAAACGGTGGCAGCAGACATCCAGCTGAAAGAGGAAAAGCCCTTCAGAACAAAGCTGGAGAGGAACCTGACACTTCCTTTTTTCTTGTGAAGGCTACAGTTGAGTGGAGAAAAAAGTATTTTGCACCATCTTCAGTACAGCTGTTGATACGGCCACTGGAGCGTTTGCGTTTTTTGGATAACCAGGCCATTTTTGACTCATTGGCAGTCTGAGTTCCCTAGAACACATTTTCCCAGATACACACAGAACACAGACACAGACATCACCCAAGTATAGCCAAGATTTCCTTCCTCGCCCTGGATGCTGTCATTGAAGAGCCCAGCAGCCCATCCGTCCTCGTGAACCGCCCCACTGAAAAAAAAAAAAATTATCTTTTCCAGGCTGTTTCTTCAAAGGGTAAAGATATTTTAAATTGCAGTTATCTTTTCCAACAAAGTGATTTTGTGATTCCTTTGAAAAGGAGGGTAAGCTTGCCAGAGAAAGATAGGGACAGGGAGCAAGACAAGGTGACACAGAGAGAGGGGCAAAAGGGCCAGGGAGCAGGGCAAAGGGAAGAAGAGGCCAAAATGAGAGACAAGGAGCAGGAGACAGAGACGGTGGGAAAAATCCTAGAATGGGCAGTGGGAGAGACAGACAAAGGAGAAGTGGGCGCCGGGCTGCGGGACAGAGACAGGAAGGAGGAAACGCAGTGACAGGGAGCAGGGCAGAGCGACAGAGAAACAAAAACAAAGAGGGAAGAGGACAGAGAAACCAGGAGTAAGACAAGGAGAAGGGCAGAGAAACAGGAACCGGGGCGGGTAGGGAGCAGGACCAAGAGATGGGGCGAGGATGGAGATGGAGGAAGAAACCTGGGATGGCCAACAGGACAGGGAAGAATATGACTGTGGGTAGGGAGCAGGACACAGGGATACAGCGAGAAACAATGGGACAGGGAGCAGCATTAAAGGTCAGAAAGAATAAGAGATGAACAGGAAGGAGGAATGGAACGCTGAGATGCTGAACAAAAAACGCCAGCAACAGTGAGCGAGACAAACGAATAGAGAGAGAAGGGCAAGGCAGGAAGAAGAGAGATAGGAAGGTGGGAGATAAGAGCTGCACGTACAGGTACTGAGAAGAAAAGAACAGCAGGGAACAGGCCAGAGAAACTGTGGGGAAAAAAAGAGACTGATGCAGATCAAGACAAAGATATGGAAAAGGGAAAAACAGCTATAGAAGATGGAGCAGGACACAAAAATAGAGAGAAAAGGAGAGGTATAGGGAAGCAAAATTTTAAAATAATAATAATAAACCAAAACCACCACCAAGGAGGGGCAGGGAGGGACCAGGACACACAAGCCGGGGACGAGGCCCCGAGGGCCAGGGACTCACAGCGGCTCTCGCTTTCGGTGCCTGCCAGGAGGCTTCTAACAGCTCAGACGCTCCCGTCTCCTTCTCTCCTCCCTTCCTCTCCGGTAACTCGGGGCGCTCGGCCGTCCTCAGCCTAGGAGAACACGGTGGGGTGTCAGGGCTCCACGAGACGAGGCTTCGGGGACATGGAGCCTCGCTGGCTCGCTCGCCAGGCAGCCGTCCCGCTCCAGGATACGCGCACGGACCCTGCCGCGCACGTTGGCCCCCGGCCCGCCGCACGCCGCGCAGAGGGAGCCTTCGCCACCCGGAGAGAGGGGCTCGCTCTCTCGCCCGCCGCAGGAAGCGGACGTTGGGCCGACGGCCCCGCATTTCTTCCTCTTTACCTCTCCCCAACCTCTCTGGCTCCAGCAGCAGCAGCCCCCGCCCACGCACGGGACGTGCTCCCCCGTCCCTTCTCCCGCCACGCTGCCAGACGAGCCTCGCCAGCCCGAGGCGGGCGCAGCCAACGGCATCCCCCGGGCTGGGAGCGAACGGCCACATCCTCAGCGCGGCCTCTGGGAGAGGGAGAGAAGAAGCAGCGGCCGTTAGCACCGTAGCTCACCCCTGCCCCAGCCTGCTCCTTCCGCAGGGGCCACCGGAGAGGTGCCGAGGGCCGGCTTGCCGCCTTCGCGACGGGGCTAGGGAGCGGCCCAGGAACACGGGACGGGCTCGCAGGAGCTGCCGGAGCTGGGGGCGGCTGCACGGGGCGAGCGGGGCCGCGGGAGGAGGCTCGGGGGGAGCTCTGGCGAGCTGGGGACGCACCCGGCGTCTGCCCCCGGCCGGCTGTCGCCTCCTGCTCCTCTGCGGCACGCTGGGGACGGAGGACGGCGCCGCGTCTCCCACCCGGGCGCTGCTCCCCAGGTTCCATTCCCCGCCTGGGCTGGCGGGTCTGCTGAGCATCGGGCGTTCACAGCTCCCCCTCAGAAACACATAAATTCCAAATTAGAGTTCAACCTCTGAAAACAATAGAGCAGGAGAAAGCAGAGGAATTAGTCAGAAGAAGGGACAGGAGAGCAGCTGAGCTAACGGAGGATTCGAGGGAAACGGGCCACCTCAAAACACAAGGCATCCTCAAAAAAACAGAGCAACTGCAGCAACACCAGACAGCATTAAGACAAACTGACACCGTTTAGGACACGCTCAGCATAAAAGCAAACACATCCACCGGTGCAGGAAAGCATCTCGCCCCTTCCCCACAGCACCGCCACAGGACACAGCCCTGTGAGGCCACAGGACGGGCTCGTACTGAAACGGAGAAATAAGCTTGACAGCAGAGTAAATTACACCGTTAAGCAGGCAATGTTTCTTTCATCTGCACTGGGGAGCTCTGGGGGTCGTCCTCTGTAAGTGCTCCCACGACTGGATGCTCTTGCATTGCTTATAGTCACACAGCTGCTACATATTAATTACAATTGTTTTAAATTTTAAACATACAATATATCTAGCCTAAGAAATAATTGATGAAGTTACTTATAAATGTTTAGTTTCTCACTGACAACACATCTATTAGTTAAATATAAACTAAGCTCTCAGCTTCTAAACAATGTGTTATTCAATCTTCTGTCTCCCTCTTGTCATGCAGAAGGATCTAAAAGGTGAAAAACATCCCCTCATCGTGCAGGCGGTCAGAAAGCATTTACCCCACGTGAACCGGTTAATGAAGGGTACATCTTCTATAACTTCATCGCAGTATACATTAACTTGGTAGCTTCTCTTGAATTCCCCCCTTTTCAATATACTTGCAAACTCTTTGGCAGTATAAATCTATGAAATATTATCATCTCGCGTTGTGGTACAGCACAATTATTTGTTACCCACTAGCGGTACCAAACAGAACACTGTAGCGTAATGTAAGTAAAAACGACTAGCATCAAAATCAGAGTCCTAAGATCAATGCTGACAGAACTGCGAAGCCGCAGCTCCTGCCGGTTCTGGCGTTGGTTTCTGGCACTTCTGACCGCTTCGGGTCAAACGGCGCCTCTTCCCCCGGCCGTGCGCTGCAGTACCCGAGTTTCGCCACAGGGCGGCAGCACTGAGACCGCCGCGGCAGCCCCGGGCGAGCGGTCGTGCCGCGTTTCGCGGGAACCCCGCAAAATAAACCCCAGAAAACAAACGCGACAAAACAAAAAAGCACACAGAGAGCCGCGGAACGAAAGCCGCACGTACAGAACACAGAACCCGCCGGGCCTCGCCCCGAGCTCCCGCCGAAGCGGCGCCCGACCCGCCACGCCACCGAGCCTGCCACCGCGCCTTAGCTCTTGTTTGAAACGTCTCCCCCCGACTAACGGGGGCTGCGCCGCTCCCGGAGGGACTGCTGTCCCGGAGGGACACACGGCTCCAGACCGCAAGCCTTCGGCGCACCTGCCCTCGGGGTCACACACCTCCCACCGGCTTCGCCAACTCGGCCGTAAGGGCAGGGGGAAAACTGAACCGAACGCCTCCTCACCGCGCCGGCCCCTCCCGCTCCTCCCGTTCCAACGGCACGGTCACCCTCGCCGCGGCCGCACTCACCTGCCGCCTCTTTCGCCGCTCCGTTCCCCTCGCACTCTCCCACCGTCCCGCCGGGCTCCGCGGGCACCGACACCCGCCGCGCCCCGGAGACCTCCGCGGCGGGAGGCCCCCGGCTGTCGCCTCCTTCCCCTCTGCCTTTCTGCCGCCTCCGGGGACCTCACGAAGGGCTGCCCTGAGCCGCCTACCTCCAGGTCCCCGGGCGCCGGTTGCAGCAACCGCCCCGACCCCCGTTCCCGTTAATTCCCGGTACCCACCCCGAGACACCACGGACCCGCTCGCCAGGACCCGCGCTGATTGGCTGCTTTCCACCCCCCCACACTGTCCTCCTATTGGATGCTCCGTCCGGTGCCCAGGAGCCAGCAACGCTCGCCCCTCCGGCAAAATGATAGCCTGCCTAGGCACGTCAATCACCATTTTCTCCGCCTATCAGAGCTCGCAGTGAGGGCAGGCGCAGTAGGGAGAGAGCAGCACCCGCCCCTTTCCGCAACACGATTGGCTGCCGAAGACAAGTCAATCATCATTCTCTTGGCCCATCAGTACTCGCAGTTTGCGCATGCGCAGTACGGAGCGTCCGACACCCGCCCCTCCGGCAATCTGATTGGTGGACAGAATGGCAATTGACGTGCCTTGGTAGCCTATCAGCGATCCGCCCCCCCCCCCCCAGCCTTCCCGCGCCATCTGATTGGCCCGCTCTGCACCCTCACCCGTCTGCTCTCCGCCCTGCCGGGACCCCCACGCCCTTTGCCCGCGCGGCTTCCAGCAGCCGCGTTTGAAAGGAAACAACAAACCGCGCTCCTTTGCTTTACGCTGACAAGGGGGGCGGGTGGTCACCTACCCTTAAATTCATTGTGAACAGAGAGAGCCCTAAGGAGCTCCGGCCGGCAGGTTTCTCTCCCCTGTGCCCGGGACCGAGGAGACGACGCCGCCTCCTCCTGCCGCCTCGCCCGTTCCTCTCGCAGCGGGGCCGCCCCGGGAGAGCCGGGCGCCTCTTTTTTTCCTGGCGGCTCGTCCGACCGCTGCCCCCCCCTTTCTGACGGGCACGACCTCGGTCGCAGCGGCAGAGTCCCCCTCTTACCCGCGGCACGGGCACCGGGCGCCGCTCCCCAGCTGCAGTTCCGGGCGGTGGCCACCAGACGGCAGCACCGAGCGCGGTCACGCAGCGCCCCCCGGGCCCCGCAGCGCGGGCGCTTTTTCTTGACCCGTGGGCAGCCTGAGCTCCCCGAACGCGCTTTCCCAGAGCCGCGCACATGGCAGACACACTGATAAAAGATAATAGCCCGACATTGCTAAAATGTGTTTTTTTCCTAAAGATGCCTTCTGTCCTAATAAAATACATTGCCTCTCCCTGTGCCCCGTGTCTTGTCTGCAGCAGTAACTCGGCTCGCCCGCAGCTGTGGCAGCTCTGCTGCTGCTACAGGGTCAGTTCCAGCCCTTACCCTCGGCTGAGCAGCAGCCGGGCAGGCGCTGCTGCTCTGGGCGCTGCGCATCCTTCAGGAACGGTTCTCAAACGATCCTGTGCAACGATGTCCAGAGCCAGGACCCCGCGGCGGGGGGACAGGAGCACACGGCCGGGCCCGTCCCGGCTCGGGGCTGTTTCCGCAGTCGCTGTGAGCTGATCCGTGAGCTGGAACCAACCTCCCCATGCCCCGGCCCGGCCCTTTGTCCCCGGCTTTCCCAGGGCAGCGCAGCGGGCTGGGTCACACCAACTGTTCTCTGCTGGCACCACCCAGCCGGGTCACCTGTGTCTGCGGTTGTGGGGACACCCCACGGGCTCCCTGGAAACAGACAGCACAGCACTGAGAGGGGGCGTTCAGGAGCCTCTGCGCTTTTGGGTTGGTTTGTTTGGGTTTTTTTTCCTTTTGTTGTTTTGATCGTTAGCTTCTTGTTGTCGGTTGGTTTGTTTTTAAGCTGTTACTCTATATAGCTCATCCATGGTGCTTATAGAGCATGGGTAAATCTACCCTGCTTCCTCACAGGAGACAACCATCTCGCTTTACAACAGGTGATTGAATCTGCTATAGAAAAGTTCAACCACCTCCTGTACAGCAAAGGATAAAAGAAAGTATGGATTTTTGTTGCATCTAATCCATAATACAAGTACCAATTAACAATACATTAGCAGTGGGTTCCTTCAAATATTCACAGTGAAGGTAGTTCCTGGCACGATTGTATTAGCATTCTTACTATTTTATGGGAGAAACACAGGGCACAGCTGATTTTGCCCACGTGCAGCGCAGTGATCACACGGGTGCGGTGAACCGGGTGGAAGGCCCTAGAAAAGGAAAATCAGCCTCCGTGTGCAGGGCCAAAACAGAAATCCTTTTCAAACTGTGCCATTTTAAAAAGCTACCAGGGGTATAAAGCAGAAAAAAGAGCAGTGAATGTGTATAATGACAGAATTAGATGGTTTTCCAGTTTCATGATGTGCTCTTTTACTAACAGTGTCTGCTGGAGTGGATACCCTGGACACCAACAAGCGGGTCCTGGTGCTGTGCCCATGGTGATTCATCCACTGTGGCCGTGGGTGTCAGGCCCTGATACAATAGACACAAAACCTTGGGAGGGAGGTGATCACAGTAGAACGCTTAGAGATAATGAGCTAGCAGACTTGATTTAATCTTTATTTAAAAATACACATGGCTGCTGTCTTTTCTACAGTTTAGGTAGGACGGGCTCCAATATCTCTATGAATTACAATACATGACAAAAATTAAAGGGGGAAAGCTTTATTTTTACAATGGTAAATACAGTCTAAATCAATTTGGGAAACAGGTAAAGGGGTGTAGCAAATGAGGCACAGACGATCCTTTTTTATCTCAGAAGGCTTTGGCGTATTTACAGCTTTAGGCACAGCGTGTCCAATCCCGTATAAAATGCACTGTCCATACCAATTCAGCCTGTCCCCCGATATAAGGACATCAGGATGCCACCCTGCATTCACCAAGGGACAATCCTGATCTAATGTTCTCTGTGTATTGTACACCAATATCTGTTCGTCAACAAACCTTTTACTGGTTTCAATTTCTTTCTCTGATTATCCTTTTTCAAATACAATGCGTATGTAACATTTTGTATTGTGTAATATGCATTATATAATAGACAATATATGATTTAAAACATATCTCATTATATATTACATGTAGTGCATTACTATACTACACATCTCGGGTATACCCACCCAGACCTGTGCAGCATATTAATATTATTTACAGTGGCCACCATTAATTACAATATTCCCTGGTTGCTGTTCCCCAGGGAGTCAAACGATCCTTTTCCACTGTCACAAAACACAGCCCGGGGGGGATTTCTTCCGAATCGCTCCTGTCCATTGTCCACTACCTATTTCACAATCACAATAACAGACAATTGGTTAACCGTAAGTATTGGACTACAAAATCACCCAAGACACAAGTAACAACAACAACAAATCACTAAAGACACAAACAATCATACAATTGCTAAGGCACAAACAGCAAAATCACTAAAGGTACCTTTACCAAATTACTATTCCCTCGTTTTTCTCTTTTATTTATTGTTTTCTCGTTTTCCTCTTTAGTTTTTTATTTCTTTTTAATTTACCCAATTTACCAAAACGCGCAGACCCAACGCGCTGGTGTCGCCCACGTCTCGCGCAGGCAGCCTGCAAACAAACCAGACAATGAAAGTGCCTTACCTCATTGATGGGGTTTTACCCACGTCCCGAGCTGGCCCGAGGATCCGTGATCCCTTCCGGGAATTCCCCGGTGCCGGCACAAGGTCCCAGAGATCCTGGGGTCCACGGGAGGTCAGGCAGATTATCCCATCCTCGTCGCCAGAAAACGATACCGAAAAGTCGGCAAACAGACTCTTTAACATGGTTTTGAAAGTGTTAAAAAGCAGGCACTTTTATTACGGCGCGCTGGGCACTCGGGGGATTGCTCCTCTAATCCAGCGTGCGTTCCGCTTTCCTCTGGTTTTACATATCCTGGAACTCCTGAAACAGCAAAACACGCCAACCACTGTTTACAGACGTCCCGTGCTCTTTCACCAGTGCGTGCAGCCGCAACAAGAAATCTGGAATGAGCGTCTACAGAAACACGTACGTATTTACCCACTTCAGAACAACGCGTTACATCAGCTGGCCGTACTTGTCAGTAATCCCTCCTGGATTAACGACCTCTTTGGATGGCACGGGTGCCGACTGTTGGCAATCAGGGCAGGACATAAGAACGCTCCTGGCCTGATCCGTTGTAATTTGAAATTGTCGTTTTAACGACTTTGCATTCTGGTGAAAGAGTTTATGTGATAATTTAGCTTGCTCCAAGGCTTTAGGCACAGTAAGCGGCACAGCTCGTGCATCGGCCCGCCTATTGCCTTCCGCAAGAGGTCCTGGAAGGGCAGCGCGAGAGCGGATGTGCGCTGCATAAAAACCATGACGTCTATGATTTATTAGGAACCATAGCATTCTCAATTCAGCCATCAAAAGAGGATCATCCTCTTCCTTAAGAAAAGAAGCTTCCAGGCGGTTAAGTATGCCAGCTGCACAATATGAGTCAGTTACAACATTCAAAGCCTCATTACAGAACACTCAAAAGCGATCCTAACAGCTGTCAGCTCAAGAACTTGTTTGACCCCTGGTCTCCTTTTTCTACTTTGTGTTTGGAACACTGGGTATCTGAGTTTAGCCACATAATTACAACTTTACGTGAGCAACCAGAGGCATCGGTAAATTCAGTCTTGTCGTTGCTGACAGCAGCACTTGCCATACAACGGTAAATTACCAATTTCAGCCCACAGTTTATGTTGAGGGTAATAAACTGATATGTTCCCTGCGTATGTTGCCAATGCAATCTGGAAATTCACATCTTCAGTTAATTACCATTGTAACTTCACCTTTGTTGTAGGAACAAATACACCTTCAGGTCTATCCAATACATAGCATATAAACATTCCCTGCCTTTAATTATTGGTTTTGAATATATTTCTTTTATTATCCAAACTGTTTCCATTAGCGCGTGAGCTAGAAAAACCCATACTGCCCCAATCACCTTTCTCCTTCCTTGAGCTCTCCTGACCTGTGGTTCCACCACCCGTGTCTTCTTTCTGGGTCCCTCTTGACTCACAGGTGCGCTCCAACCCTCCTTCTCGATCACTCTTCCTCACAGGTTCGCCTCCTTCCTTTTCCTTTGCACGCTGCTCCACCTGAAGAGAAACACAGGGAGGACTGAGCTACACCAGCCCAAGGGCACTACAGTCAGACGGGGGCTGACACCTCCCCACACCCCACAGCGAGCCCACCTTGCCCTGGCCCCGGCCCCTCGCACAGGCCTTACAGATATCATAGCTCAGTACAAATCCCCACGGTCCTCACCTGCTGTTTGGTGCTTGCGGAGGGTCACACTCCCTGTGCCCCAGGGCACTGGCCCTACACGGCCAAGCTCGGCAGCGGGACTGTCTGGAGCTGCCGCTGGCTGGTTCTCCAGCTTTAGGGTCACCCGCAGAAGCCCGCTCTCCTCAGCTCTGCACACCCATCCAGTTGCGCCGCCCAGGCAAAGTCAGCTTCACCCTCTGCTCTACACCTCACCTGCAAACAACCAACTCTTCAACTGACAACTGTCCAAAACCCACCGACAAACTCTCCACACCTCAGCCTTTCGTTTGCAACTGCTGCCTCTAGTGCATCTCACAGACAAGCCTTCAAAATCCCCTCATCCTGCAATAACACTCCAGCACTGATCACCTGTGGGAACAACTACCACAATACCATGCAAACACCAACCAGTTCTGGCACGGAAATATCACTTTCTCCTCAAGATTCCACCCTACACCAACTGCTGACAAACACACGCTGTCCTCACCAAAGCCAAACGCTGCAACAACCAGCGACAACTCAAATTTGCGTGGGCGGTGCAAAATTGCAGGGGTGAGCTAACGCAGAGCTGGGCTTGAAAGCTGCAGAGTGTGCACCCTGTGGTATAACGTGGCGAGCTACTGCCATTCTGCCTTCTCCCTGGGAGAAGCGCGTGAGCAGAGGCTGCTTCAAGGCACGATGGGAACGGTTTGGTTCTCCGGGTCTCTCAGGGCGAGAGCGATAAATGTGATCTGTGTCGTGGCGCAGGAACTTCCCGTACACTTGCTTCTCCGTTCAGTCACGTACTGCAGGAGAGGGAGCGAGAGATTCAGGGCAAGATTGACAACCTCGGCGTCCCCGTCCCAGCCACGGGTCACCCAAACCTGCAGACATCCCGGGAGGCCCCCTAAGATTTACACTCCCCTATGCCCCACCCTTGAAGCCTGGACATCGCCAGAACCATAGAGCAAGTATTTCTTGAGGAGGCACCCAAAGGGTCCGTGTTCTCTTTCAGGCAGATGCTAGCGCAAGATTGCAAATCATCTCACAGCTACCAGGAAGGTAAAAAATAACGTCTTGAAATGGGAAAGGAACAGGTATTGTTTCTCTTCATCACCTCCCTCGTTGCCACGTTATCAAGGTCTCCCGCAATGTTCCACAGGAAACTTGAAGCTTGGAATTCCCGGTCTTCTGAACCTGGGCAAGAAAGGAAGAAAAGCATGAGACTGATCATAAAGAGGGTGGCTGCTCGTAACATGGAAAGAGCAGTAACAAGGTAAAAAGATATCACTTTTCCTTAGAGAGCTCTCAAAGCTGCCTGTTAAGGACAAGAAAAACAAACTTGTGACGGACCATTACTTAAAATCCAAGGCCCAGGAAGCGATCTAATGTACATTGAAACGCGGGCCACGAGACAGTGGAAGTGCCACGAGCTGAGACTGACGGGACAGAGGATGAATTTCCAAAGAAGTTTAGGTTTCGATGTCAGAACAGAAAATTCTAAGTAATTAAAATATAATGCGAAAGTCAGTGTAAAACCAAGTAAGGCAGCGACTCCAAATGAACTCCCAGGCGCTTCAGTCACTCAGGAGATCAAAAACGCGGATCATTTCTCACCTGCCCGCCTCCCAAACCCCAGCCTATGTCCCCTGCTTCCAGCTTACCTGAGCCCAGATTAAAGGAGGATTTCAGAGGCCATGCCAAGTTCTGCTGCTCCTCGTTCGGGTTGCCAGTCTTACTCCTCGCTCTGGAATTGCAGGTCAACCGCCTTCCTGTTCTTCTTTGATTGACGCTGAGCTGCCGCGTTACCCGCTGCCGTCTGAGCGGATCTCGGGGAGCCTCTGGAACCGCCAGAGCGCTCCCCCCACCAACATTCTCTTGCCTTGTTTTCGGGGTTCCTCTTCACCAGCTGAGGCGCCCTCCCACCCCCCACCGCCCTCTTACCTTTCTCTAGGTGCCTCTTGAGCCACCAGCAAGCTCCCCCGCACCTTCCCTCAGCGATCTTGGCCCGCCAGAGGCCTGCCCCTCGCCAGCCTCCTCCCCTTTTCCTGGGTGCTGCTTGAACCACTGGTGGGCTCCCCTCCACCATCCTCTCGTCCTTTGTAGGGGAGTCTCGTGACTCACCAGAGCGCTCTCCGCCGTTGCCTTGCTGGGGTTATTGACACCGCTTGACTTGCCAGAGCGCTCCCCCTCGCAGTTCTCTTGTTGGATTTCTTGGGACCTTTTGAACCATTGGAACAACGGGAATGCTCCCCCCCACTGTGACCTTGCCTTTCTTCAGTGCGATCTTGACGTGCTGGAGCACTTCCCCGCGCCGTCCTCTTGCCTTTTACTGGGGAGTCTCTTGAATATCCACAGCACTCCCCCCTGCCATCCTTTACCAGATTTTTTGACACTTCTTGACATCTCGGAGTGCTCTCACTCACCCTTGTCTTGCCTATTTTCAGGGCGCTCCTGTCCCGCTGGATGCTCCTCCCTGCTGTCCTATTGCCAGATTGAGAATTCTCGACCTGTCCCAGCGCTACCCCACCGTCCTTCTGCCTTCTACCTGGGAAGTCACTTGAAGAACTGGAGCACTCCCCCCTGCTGTCCTCTTGCCTTTCTTCACTGAGATTTTGGCCTGCCAGAGCACTCCTCCCTGTTGTCCTCTTACTGGATTTCTTGGGACCTCTTGACCCACTGGGTTTCTCCTCCTGCTGTCCTTTTGCCTTTCTTTAGTACAATCTCAGCCTGCTGGAGCGCTCCCCCTCGCCGTCCTCCTGCTGGATTTCTTGGAACCTCTTGACCCCTTAGGGCGTTCCCCCTGCCACCCTCTTGTGGTTTTTGGGGGAGTCTTGTGATCAACCAGGCCGTTTCCCCCCACCATCCTCTTCCCCATTTTTTCCTGGGTGCTTCTTGATCCACCAGAGTGCTCTCAAAGCTGCCTGTTACCATCCTCTAACCATTCTCTTGCCTTTTTTGGTGGAGTCTTGTGACTCACCGGAGCGTTCTCCACCATTGTCTTGCTGGATTTGTTGACATCGCTTGACCTGCCGGAGCGCTCCCCCTCACAGTTCTCTTCCTGGATATCTTGGGACATTTTGAACCACTGGGGGGCTCCCACCCGCCATCCTCTTAACGCATTTATTGAGACGTCCTGATCTGCCAGAGCGTTCCCCCTCGCCGTCCTTTTGCTGGATTTCTTGGGATGCCTTAAACAACTGTGGGGCTCCCACCCACCATCCTCTAACCGCATTTATCGAGATTTCCTGATCTGCTGGAGCGCTCCCCCTTGCCGTCCTCTTGCTGGATTTCTTGGGATCTCTTGGACCACTGGGGGGGCTCCCACCCGCCATCCTCTTACCGCATTTATTGAGACTTCCTGATCTGCTGGATTGCTCTCCCCCTGGCCTTCCTCTTGCACTTTTTTGGGGGAGTCTTCTTCACACATCCGAGCGCTCTCCCTCACCCTTGTCTTGCCTCTAGTCAGGGCGCTCTTCTCCCGCTGGAACGCTCCTCCCCGCCATCCTATTGCCAGACTGAGAATTCTTGACCTGCCGCAGTCCTGCCCCGCCATGCTCCTGCCTTCTGCCTCGGAAGTCACTTGAAGAACTGGAGCGCTCTCCCCCGCTGTCCTCTTGCCTTTCCTCAGTGGGATTTTGGCCTGCTAAAGAGCTCCTCCCTGTCGTCCTCTTGCTGGATTTCTTGGGACTTCTTGACCCATTAGGGCGTTCCCCCTGCCACCCTCTTGTGGTTTTTGGGGGAGTCTTGTGACCAACCAGGCCGTTTCCCCCCACCATCCTCTTCCCCTTTTCCTGGGTGCTTCTTGATCCACCAGAGTGCTCCCCTGCACCATTCTTTTGCCTTTTTTGGGAGAGTCTTGTGACTCGCCGGAGAGTTCTCCACCATTGTCTTGCTGGATTTCTTGACATCGCTTGACCTGCCGGAGCACTCCCCCTCACAGTTCTCTTGCTGGATTTCTTGGGACGTCTTCAACAACTGAGGGGCTCACACCCACCATCCTCTAACTGCATTTATCGAGATTTCCTGATCTGCCGGAGCGCTCGCCCCTGCTGTCCTCTTGCTGGGTTTCTTGGGACCTCTTGACCCACACGAGCTCTCCTCCCCACCGTCTTCTTGCCGGACTTATTGAGACTTCTTGACCCGCCAGAGTGTTCCCCCTCATCATCCTCCTGCCTTTTTCTGGGGATTCTCTTCAACAACTGAAGAGCTCCCCCGCACTGTCCTCTTCCCTTTTTTCTGGGTGATTCGTGAATCACCGGTGAGCTTCTCCTTACCACCCTCTTGGGCTTTTTTCAGAGCAACCTTGACCCATCAGAGCACCCCCTCACCGTCCTCTTGCCAGATGTACTGAGGGTTCTTCATCTGCCACAGCGCTCCCCCACGCCGTCCTCTTGCTGGATTTCCTGGAACCTTGTGAACCACCGGGGGGCTCCCACCCACCATCCTTTTACCGCATTTATTGAGACGTCCTGATCTGCCAGAGCGCTCCCCCTCGCCGCCCACTTGCTGGATTTCTTGGGACCTCTTGAACCACTGGGGGCCTCCCACCCACCATGCTCTTACCGCATTTATCGAGACTTCCTGATCTGCTGGAGCGCTCCCCCTCGCCGTCCTCTTGCTGGATTTCTTGGGTCCTCTTGACCCATTAGGGCGTTCCCCCTGCCACCCTCTTGTGTTTTCTGGGGGAGTCTTGTGACCAACCAGAGTGCTCCCCCCCACCATCTTCTTCCCCTTTTCCTGGGTGCTTCTTGATCCACCAGAGTGCTCCCCTGCACCATTCTCTTGCCTTTTTTTGGGGGAATCTTGTGACTCACCGGAGCGTTTTCCACCATTGTCTTGCTGGATTTCTTGACACCGCTTGACCTGTTGGAGCGCTCTCCCTCACAGTTCTCTTGCTGGATATCTTGGGACCTCTTGAACCACTGGGGAGCTCCCACCTGCCACCTTCTTACCGCATTTATTGAGACTTCCTGATCTGCTGGATTGCTCTCCCCACCGGCCTTCCTCTTGCACTTTTTGGGGGAGTCTTCTTGACACGTCCGAGTGCTCTCCCTCACCCTCGTCTTGCCTCTAGTCAGGGCGCTCTTCTCCCGCTGGAACGCTCCTCCCCGCCATCCTATTGCCAGACTGAGAATTCTTGACCTGCCGCAGTCCTGCCCCGCCATGCTCCTGCCTTCTGCCTGGGAAGTCACTTGAAGAACTGGAGCGCTCTCCCCCGCTGTCCTCTTGCCTTTCCTCAGTGGGATTTTGGCCTGCTAAAGAGCTCCTCCCTGTCGTCCTCTTGCTGGATTTCTCGGTACCTCTTGACCCACTGGGTCTCTCCTCCTGCCGTCCTTTTGCCTTTCCTTAGTACATTCTTGGTCTGCTGGAGTGCTCCCCCCCACCATCCTCTTGCTGGATTTCTCGGGACCCCTTGTCCCATATAGGACATTCCCCCCCACCACCATCCTGTTTTGTTTTTTAGGAGAGTCTTGTGATCGACCAGAGCGCTCCCCCCTTGACATCCTCTTCCCCTTTTTCTGGGTGACTTTTGAACCACTGGTGAACTCTCCCCCATCATCCTCTTGCCACATATATTGAGACTTGTTGATCCGCCAGAGCGCTTCCCCCACTGTCCTCTTGCCAGATTTACTGATACCTCTTGTCCTGTCAGAGCGCTCCCTCTCGCAGTCCTCTTTGTTCAGTTTGTAGGGTAGGAGGGGGGATCTCTGATTACAGAAAGGTCCCTTTGTTCTAGGAGACATTCCCTTGCTCCATGCTTCAGGTTGCCCATCTTCCCTCTCATTTTCAATATGCACGTCCATCACCTTCCTCCTCTTCTTTCTTGATCCCTCGACTCCCGGATGAACTCAAATCCTCTTTCTTGATCACTCTTTCTCGTAAGTTCACAACCTTACTTTCCTTTCTTGCTTTCGCCTTTGTGAGCTGCTCCACCCAAACCGAAATGCCCTGAAGACAGAAATAAATACACCCACCCCAAGCCCGTACAGTCACATAGGGGGTGAGTCCGGTCGCTGACGCATCCCCACATCCCACAGCAAGCCCACCTTGCCTTGGCCCCGGCCCCCCGCACAGGCCTTCCCACCAACCCAGCCCCTCCGTAGCAGCACAGTTTCCCAGCATGCACCCCACAAAGACTTTCTTTGCCAGTCACCCCTGGCACTTACAGCAACACACCACATCAGCATCAAGAGCCCTGGGAGTGGAGAGCTGGCCAGGCCCTCACCCTGGCAGGATCCTCTTCCCCCTCCTTTAGCTGATGGCAGACAGACAAGACACCTCCCAAGAGGTGTCCAGCCCTCTCTCTCAACCACTCATGAGTACAAAAGCCCAGCCTCTACTCACCCACCCCGCCTCCCAAAACCCCACCAGCAGCCCCTGGTCCCAGCTGAACAGCAGCCAGTGCTGAAGACCTGGCTCGTGTTGTCGGACACAACCTTCCCATGGATGTCTGGGCCCCTGAGCAGTTTCCAGGGGTGGGAGGGCGCAGTCCTGATTACAGGGAGGTCCCTGTCCCAAGGGGGACATTTTCTTCCTCCTCACTCCTGACTCGCAGCTCCATCACCTTCCTCCTCTTCTTTCTTGATCCCTCCTGACTCGCAGCTCTACCACCGTCATCTTCTTTCTTGATCCCTGTTGACTTGCAGATGCACTCCAATCCTCTTTCTTGATCGCTCTTCCTCGTAGGTTCACCACCTTCCTCTTCTTTCTTGCTTTCGCCTTTGCGAGCTGCTCCACCCAAACAGAGATGCACAGAAAACAAAAATATACCCACCCCAGGCCCGTACAGTCACACGAGGGGGCGAGTCCGGTCGCTGACGCATCCCCACACCCCACCACAAGGCCACCTTGCCTTGGCCCCGGCCCCCCGCACAGGCCTTCCCACCAACCCAGCCCCTCCGTAGCAGCACAGTTTCCCAGCATGCACCCCACAAAGACTTTCTTTGCCAGTCACCCCTGGCACTTACAGCAACACACCACACCAGCATCAAGAGCCCTGGGAGTGGAGAGCTGGCCAGGCCCTCACCCCGGCAGGATCCTCTTCCCCCTCCTTTACCTGCTGGCAGACAGACACCTCCCAAGGGATGACCACCCTGCTCCCTTAACTGCTCCCAAGTCCAAGAGCCCAGCCCCTGCTCACCACCCCCACCTCCCAAAACACAGCCAACAGCCCCTGCTCCCATTTTACCACTTTACCCCCGAGCACGGTTTCTAGGGGTGGGAGGGGGACGCACTAATCACAGATCGTTCCCTGTGCTTAAGGATACATTCTCCTTCTCGCTGGCTCAGGCTGCCCATCTTCCTCCTCACTCTTGACTCGTAGCTCCATCACCTGTCTCCTCTTTTGTCCCCTCTTGACTCACAGGTCCACCACTGTCATCTTCTTTCTTGACTCTGCTTGACTCACAGGTGCGCTCCAATCCTCTTTCGTGATCGCTCTTCTGTGTCAGTACACGGAAGACCGGGCACATGAGAAACTGCAAGAGTCAACAGCATGAGAACAAGCATTAGTGGAAAAATACAAGAACAAAGGACTGTATGCTATGTGATACATCAAGGACAGAGGAGTTGATACAGGATTGATGCATCAAGGACAGAGGGACAGCTTGTGATAGACAAAAAAGGTGTTTATGGCAGTGACTTTGGTGGGAACACAAAACACATCACTTATGTAATGACTAACTTAGCTAATCAACAAATGCTTGAGCAAGTATCATAGCGAGTATAAACACAAGCCTGAATTTGTAATAAACATCTCTCATTGCACCTTAAAAGAGAGTCCGTACCGCATTCGCTACAAATGGCGCCCTGGAACAGGGACTTTCAGCGTGCCTATAAAGGCAGTAGCCGCTCTGGTAGCGAAGCCCAATCGAACCAGGAAACAGGACCGGGAACCAGGACAGTGCGCGCCCACCACCAACGAAAGGTGAGCGATTGGGAACCATGGGAGGGAAGTTATCCCTTAAGCAAAGACAAACCCTGGATGTCCTTCAACATGCGCTACAAACGCAAAATCAGGATGTATCAGGGGTCTGATTGGTGAGTTTATTACAATGGATTGCTAATCATGTGCTAGACTTTCCTACAACTGGTACATTTCAGTTGGAGACATGGCACAAAGATGAATGAGAATTATATGAACAGGTAACGACTGGAGATAAAGCTGCTTGCAAAATATTCATCTACTTGGGGAAAAATTATGACTACTAAGATACAGGATACAGGACTGATACATCAGGGACAGAGGGACAGCTTACTATAGAAAAAAATGCGTATATGGCAGTTACATCGCTCATGTAATGTCTAACTTAGCTAAAGAGCAAACGCTTGAGCAAGCATCATAGCGAGTATAAATGCAAACCTGAGTTTGTAATAAATGTCTCTCATGGCACCTTACCGTGAGTCCACGCCAGATTCGCTACACTCTTCCTCATAGGTTCACCACCTTCCTCTCCTTCCTTGCTTTTCCTTTGCACGCTGCTCCACCTGAAGAGAAACACACAGAGGACTGAGCTACACCAGCCCAAGGGCACTACAATCAGACAGGGGCTGAGTCCGGGGGCTGACACCTCCCCACACCCCACAACGAGCCCACCTTGCCTTGGCCCCGGCCCCTCGCACATGCCTTAGAGATATCATAGCTCAGTACAAATCCCCACAGTCCTCACCTGCTGTTTGGTGCTTGCGGAGGGTCACACTCCCTGTGCCCCAGGGCACTGGCCCTACACGGCCAAGCTCGGCAGCGGGACTGTCTGGAGCTGCCGCTGGCTGGTTCTCCAGCTTTAGGGTCACCCGCAGAAGCCCGCTCTCCTCAGCTCTGCACACCCATCCAGTTGCGCCGCCCAGGCAAAGTCAGCTTCACCCTCTGCTCTACACCTCACCTGCAAACAACCAACTCTTCAACTGACAACTGTCCAAAACCCACCGACAAACTCTCCACACCTCAGCCTTTCGTTTGCAACTGCTGCCTCTAGTGCATCTCACAGACAAGCCTTCAAAATCCCCTCATCCTGCAATAACACTCCAGCACTGATCACCTGTGGGAACAACTACCACAATACCATGCAAACACCAACCAGTTCTGGCACGGAAATATCACTTTCTCCTCAAGATTCCACCCTACACCAACTGCTGACAAACACACGCTGTCCTCACCAAAGCCAAACGCTGCAACAACCAGCGACAACTCAAATTTGCTTGGGCGGTGCAAAATTGCAGGGGTGAGCTAACGCAGAGCTGGGCTTGAAAGCTGCAGAGTGTGCACCCTGTGGTATAACGTGGCGAGCTACTGCCATTCTGCCTTCTCCCTGGGAGAAGCGCGTGAGCAGAGGCTGCTTCAAGGCACGATGGGAACGGTTTGGTTCTCCGGGTCTCTCAGGGCGAGAGCGATAAATGTGATCTGTGTCGTGGCGCAGGAACTTCCCGTACACTTGCTCCTCCATTCGGTCTCGGGTGCTGCAAGAGAGGGAGCGAGAGATTCAGGGCAAGATTGACAACCTCGGCGTCCCCGTCCCAGCCACGGGTCACCCAAACCTGCAGACATCCCGGGAGGCCCCCTAAGATTTACACTCCCCTATGCCCCACCCTTGAAGCCTGGACATCGCCAGAACCATAGAGCAAGTATTTCTTGAGGAGGCACCCAAAGGGTCCGTGTTCTCTTTCAGGCAGATGCTAGCGCAAGATTGCAAATCATCTCACAGCTACCAGGAAGGTAAAAAATAACGTCTTGAAATGGGAAAGGAACAGGTATTGTTTCTCTTCATCACCTCCCTCGTTGCCACGTTATCAAGGTCTCCCGCAATGTTCCACAGGAAACTTGAAGCTTGGAATTCCTGTTATTCTGAACCTGGGCAAGAAAGGAAGAAAAGCATGAGACTGATCATAAAGAGGGTGGCTGCTCGTAACATGGAAAGAGCAGTAACAAGGTAAAAAGATATCACTTTTCCTTAGAGAGCTCTCAAAGCTGCCTGTTAAGGACAAGAAAAACAAACTTGTGACGGACCATTACTTAAAATCCAAGGCCCAGGAAGCGATCTAATGTACATTGAAACGCGGGCCACGAGACAGTGGAAGTGCCACGAGCTGAGACTGAAGGGACAGAGGATGAATTTCCAAAGAAGTTTAGGTTTCAATGTCAAAACGGAAAATTCTACGTCATTAAAATATAATGCAAAAGTCAGTGTAAAATCAAGTAAGGCAACGACTCCAAATGAACTCCCAGGCGCTTCAGTCACTCAGGAGATCAAAAATGCGGATCATTTCTCACCTGCCCACCTCCCAAACCCCAGCCTATGTCCCCTGCTTCCAGCTTACCTGAGCCCAGATTAAAGGAGGATTTCAGAGGCCATGCCAAGTTCTGCTGCTCCTCGTTCGGGTTGCCAGTCTTCCTCCTCGCTCTGGAATTGCAGGTCAACCGCCTTCCTGTTCTTCTTTGATGGACGCTGAGCTGCCGCGTTACCCGCTGCCGTCTGAGCGGATCTCGGGGAGCCTCTGGAACTGCCAGAGCGCTCCCCCCACCAACATTCTCTTGCCTTGTTTTCGGGGTTCCTCTTCACCAGCTGAGGCGCCCTCCCACCCCCCGCCGCCCTCTTACCTTTTTCTAGAGGTCTCTTGAGCCACCAGCAAGCTCCCCCGCACCTTCCCTCAGTGATCTTGGCCCGCCAGAGGCCTGCCCCTCGTCAGCCTCCTCCCCTTTTCCTGGGTGCTGCTTGAACCACTGGTGGGCTCCCCTCCACCATCCTCTCGTCCTTTGTAGGGGAGTCTCGTGACTCACCAGAGCGCTCTCCGCCGTTGCCTTGCTGGGGTTATTGACACCGCTTGACTTGCCAGAGCGCTCCCCCTCGCAGTTCTCTTGTTGGATTTCTTGGGACCTTTTGAACCATTGGAACAACGGGAATGCTCCCCCCCACTGTGACCTTGCCTTTCTTCAGTGCGATCTTGACGTGCTGGAGCACTTCCCCGCGCCGTCCTCTTGCCTTTTACTGGGGAGTCTCTTGAATATCCACATCACTCCCCCCTGCCATCCTTTACCAGATTTTTTGACACTTCTTGACATCTCGGAGTGCTCTCACTCGCCCTTGTCTTGCCTATTTTCAGGGCGCTCCTGTCCCGCTGGATGCTCCTCCCTGCTGTCCTATTGCCAGATTGAGAATTCTCGACCTGTCCCAGCGCTACCCCACCGTCCTTCTGCCTTCTACCTGGGAAGTCACTTGAAGAACTGGAGCACTCCCCCCTGCTGTCCTCTTGCCTTTCTTCACTGAGATTTTGGCCTGCCAGAGCACTCCTCCCTGTTGTCCTCTTACTGGATTTCTTGGGACCTCTTGACCCACTGGGTTTCTCCTCCTGCTGTCCTTTTGCCTTTCTTTAGTACAATCTCAGCCTGCTGGAGCGCTCCCCCTCGCCGTCCTCCTGCTGGATTTCTTGGAACCTCTTGACCCCTTAGGGCGTTCCCCCTGCCACCCTCTTGTGGTTTTTGGGGGAGTCTTGTGATCAACCAGGCCGTTTCCCCCCACCATCCTCTTCCCCTTTTTTTCCTGGGTGCTTCTTGATCCACCAGAGTGCTCTCAAAGCTGACTGTTACCATCCTCTAACCATTCTCTTGCCTTTTTTGGTGGAGTCTTGTGACTCACCGGAGCGTTCTCCACCATTGTCTTGCTGGATTTGTTGACATCGCTTGACCTGTTGGAGCGCTCTCCCTCACAGTTCTCTTCCTGGATATCTTGGGACATTTTGAACCACTGGGGGGCTCCCACCCGCCATCCTCTTACCGCATTTATTGAGACGTCCTGATCTGCCAGAGCGTTCCCCCTCGCCGTCCTTTTGCTGGATTTCTTGGGATGCCTTAAACAACTGTGGGGCTCCCACCCACCATCCTCTAACCACATTTATCGAGATTTCCTGATCTGCTGGATTGCTCTCCCCCTGGCCTTCCTCTTGCACTTTTTTGGGGGAGTCTTCTTCACACATCCGAGCGCTCTCCCTCACCCTTGTCTTGCCTCTAGTCAGGGCGCTCTTCTCCCACTGGAACGCTCCTCCCCGCCATCCTATTGCCAGACCGAGAATTCTTGACCTGCCGCAGTCCTGCCCCACCATGCTCCTGCCTTCTGCCTGGGAAGTCACTTGAAGAACTGGAGCGCTCTCCCCCGCTGTCCTCTTGCCTTTCCTCAGTGGGATTTTGGCCTGCTAAAGAGCTCCTCCCTGTCGTCCTCTTGCTGGATTTCTTGGGACTTCTTGACCCATTAGGGCGTTCCCCCTGCCACCCTCTTGTGGTTTTTGGGGGAGTCTTGTGACCAACCAGGCCGTTTCCCCCCACCATCCTCTTCCCCTTTTCCTGGGTGCTTCTTGATCCACCAGAGTGCTCCCCTGCACCATTCTTTTGCCTTTTTTGGGAGAGTCTTGTGACTCGCCGGAGAGTTCTCCACCATTGTCTTGCTGGATTTCTTGACATCGCTTGACCTGCCGGAGCGCTCCCCCTCGCAGTTCTCTTGCTGGATTTCTTGGGACGTCTTCAACAACTGAGGGGCTCACACCCACCATCCTCTAACTGCATTTATCGAGATTTCCTGATCTGCCGGAGCGCTCGCCCCTGCTGTCCTCTTGCTGGGGTTCTTGGGACCTCCTGACCCACACGAGCTCTCCTCCCCACCGTCTTCTTGCCGGACTTATTGAGACTTCTTGACCCGCCAGAGTGTTCCCCCTCATCATCCTCCTGCCTTTTTCTGGGGATTCTCTTCAACAACTGAAGAGCTCCCCCGCACTGTCCTCTTCCCTTTTTTCTGGGTGATTCGTGAATCACCGGTGAGCTTCTCCTTACCACCCTCTTGGGCTTTTTTCAGAGCAACCTTGACCCATCAGAGCACCCCCTCACCGTCCTCTTGCCAGATGTATTGAGGGTTCTTCATCTGCCACAGCGCTCCCCCACGCCGTCCTCTTGCTGGATTTCCTGGAACCTTGTGAACCACTGGGGGGCTCCCACCCACCATGCTTTTACCGCATTTATTGAGACGTCCTGATCTGCCAGAGCGCTCCCCCTCGCCGCCCTCTTGCTGGATTTCTTGGGACATCTTGAACCACTGGGGGCCTCCCACCCACCATGCTCTTACCGCATTTATCGAGACTTCCTGATCTGCCGGAGCGCTCCCCCTCGCCGTCCTCTTGCTGGATTTCTTGGGTCCTCTTGACCCATTAGGGCGTTCCCCCTGCCACCCTCTTGTGTTTTCTGGGGGAGTCTTGTGACCAACCAGAGTGCTCCCCCCCACCATCTTCTTCTCCTTTTCCTGGGTGCTTCTTGATCTACCAGAGTGCTCCCCTGCACCATTCTCTTGCCTTTTTTTGGGGGAATCTTGTGACTCACCGGAGCGTTTTCCACCATTGTCTTGCTGGATTTCTTGACACCGCTTGACCTGTTGGAGCGCTCTCCCTCACAGTTCTCTTGCTGGATATCTTGGGACCTCTTGAACCACTGGGGAGCTCCCACCTGCCACCTTCTTACCGCATTTATTGAGACTTCCTGATCTGCTGGATTGCTCTCCCCACCGGCCTTCCTCTTGCACTTTTTGGGGGAGTCTTCTTGACACGTCCGAGTGCTCTCCCTCACCCTCGTCTTGCCTCTAGTCAGGGCGCTCTTCTCCCGCTGGAACGCTCCTCCCCGCCATCCTATTGCCAGACTGAGAATTCTTGACCTGCCGCAGTCCTGCCCCGCCATGCTCCTGCCTTCTGCCTCGGAAGTCACTTGAAGAACTGGAGCGCTCTCCCCCGCTGTCCTCTTGCCTTTCCTCAGTGGGATTTTGGCCTGCTAAAGAGCTCCTCCCTGTCGTCCTCTTGCTGGATTTCTCGGTACCTCTTGACCCACTGGGTCTCTCCTCCTGCCGTCCTTTTGCCTTTCCTTAGTACATTCTTGGTCTGCTGGAGTGCTCCCCCCCACCATCCTCTTGCTGGATTTCTCGGGACCCCTTGTCCCATATAGGACATTCCCCCCCACCACCATCCTGGTGTGTTTTTTAGGAGAGTCTTGTGATCGACCAGAGCGCTCCCCCCTTGACATCCTCTTCCCCTTTTTCTGGGTGACTTTTGAACCACTGGTGAACTCTCCCCCTTCATCCTCTTGCCACATATATTGAGACTTGTTGATCCGCCAGAGCGCTTCCCCCACTGTCCTCTTGCCAGATTTACTGATACCTCTTGTCCTGTCAGAGCGCTCCCTCTCGCAGTCCTCTTTGTTCAGTTTGTAGGGTAGGAGGGGGGATCTCTGATTACAGAAAGGTCCCTTATGTTCTAGGAGACATTCCCTTGCTCCATGCTTCAGGTTGCCCATCTTCCCTCTCATTTTCAATATGCACGTCCATCACCTTCCTCCTCTTCTTTCTTGATCCCTCGACTCCCGGATGAACTTAAATCCTCTTTCTTGATCACTCTTTCTCGTAAGTTCACAACCTTACTTTCCTTTCTTGCTTTCGCCTTTGTGAGCTGCTCCACCCAAACCGAAATGCCCTGAAGACAGAAATACACCCACCCCAAGCCCGTACAGTCACATAGGGGGTGAGTCCGGTCGCTGACGCATCCCCACATCCCACTGCAAGCCCACCTTGCCTTGGCCCCGGCCCCCCGCACAGGCCTTCCCACCAACCCAGCCCCTCCGTAGCAGCACAGTTTCCCAGCATGCACCCCACAAAGACTTTCTTTGCCAGTCACCCCTGGCACTTACAGCAACACACCACACCAGCATCAAGAGCCCTGGGAGTGGAGAGCTGGCCAGGCCCTCACCCCGGCAGGATCCTCTTCCCCCTCCTTTACCTGCTGGCAGACAGACACCTCCCAAGGGATGACCATCCTGCTCCCTTAACTGCTCCCAAGTCCAAGAGCCCAGCCCCTGCTCACCACCCCCACCTCCCAAAACACAGCCAACAGCCCCTGCTCCCATTTTACCACTTTACCCCCGAGCACGGTTTCTAGGGGTGGGAGGGGGACGCACTAATCACAGATCGTTCCCTGTGCTTAAGGATACATTCTCCTTCTCGCTGGCTCAGGCTGCCCATCTTCCTCCTCACTCTTGACTCGTAGCTCCATCACCTGTCTCCTCTTTTGTCCCCTCTTGACTCACAGGTCCACCACTGTCATCTTCTTTCTTGACTCTGCTTGACTCACAGGTGCGCTCCAATCCTCTTTCGTGATCGCTCTTCTGTGTCAGTACACGGAAGACCGGGCACATGAGAAACTGCAAGAGTCAACAGCATGAGAACAAGCATTAGTGGAAAAATACAAGAACAAAGGACTGTATGCTATGTGATACATCAAGGACAGAGGAGTTGATACAGGATTGATGCATCAAGGACAGAGGGACAGCTTGTGATAGACAAAAAAGGTGTTTATGGCAGTGACTTTGGTGGGAACACAAAACACATCACTTATGTAATGACTAACTTAGCTAATCAACAAATGCTTGAGCAAGTATCATAGCGAGTATAAACACAAGCCTGAATTTGTAATAAACATCTCTCATTGCACCTTAAAAGAGAGTCCGTACCGCATTCGCTACAAATGGCGCCCTGGAACAGGGACTTTCAGCGTGCCTATAAAGGCAGTAGCCGCTCTGGTAGCGAAGCCCAATCGAACCAGGAAACAGGACCGGGAACCAGGACAGTGCGCGCCCACCACCAACGAAAGGTGAGCGATTGGGAACCATGGGAGGGAAGTTATCCCTTAAGCAAAGACAAACCCTGGATGTCCTTCAACATGCGCTACAAACGCAAAATCAGGATGTATCAGGGGTCTGATTGGTGAGTTTATTACAATGGATTGCTAATCATGTGCTAGACTTTCCTACAACTGGTACATTTCAGTTGGAGACATGGCACAAAGATGAATGAGAATTATATGAACAGGTAACGACTGGAGATAAAGCTGCTTGCAAAATATTCATCTACTTGGGGAAAAATTATGACTACTAAGATACAGGATACAGGACTGATACATCAGGGACAGAGGGACAGCTTACTATAGAAAAAAATGCGTATATGGCAGTTACATCGCTCATGTAATGTCTAACTTAGCTAAAGAGCAAATGCTTGAGCAAGCATCATAGCGAGTATAAATGCAAACCTGAGTTTGTAATAAATGTCTCTCATGGCACCTTACCGTGAGTCCACGCCAGATTCGCTACACTCTTCCTCATAGGTTCACCACCTTCCTCTCCTTCCTTGCTTTTCCTTTGCACGCTGCTCCACCTGAAGAGAAACACACAGAGGACTGAGCTACACCAGCCCAAGGGCACTACAATCAGACAGGGGCTGAGTCCGGGGGCTGACACCTCCCCACACCCCACAACGAGCCCACCTTGCCTTGGCCCCGGCCCCTCGCACATGCCTTAGAGATATCATAGCTCAGTACAAATCCCCACAGTCCTCACCTGCTGTTTGGTGCTTGCGGAGGGTCACACTCCCTGTGCCCCAGGGCACTGGCCCTACACGGCCAAGCTCGGCAGCGGGACTGTCTGGAGCTGCCGCTGGCTGGTTCTCCAGCTTTAGGGTCACCCGCAGAAGCCCGCTCTCCTCAGCTCTGCACACCCATCCAGTTGCGCCGCCCAGGCAAAGTCAGCTTCACCCTCTGCTCTACACCTCACCTGCAAACAACCAACTCTTCAACTGACAACTGTCCAAAACCCACCGACAAACTCTCCACACCTCAGCCTTTCGTTTGCAACTGCTGCCTCTAGTGCATCTCACAGACAAGCCTTCAAAATCCCCTCATCCTGCAATAACACTCCAGCACTGATCACCTGTGGGAACAACTACCACAATACCATGCAAACACCAACCAGTTCTGGCACGGAAATATCACTTTCTCCTCAAGATTCCACCCTACACCAACTGCTGACAAACACACGCTGTCCTCACCAAAGCCAAACGCTGCAACAACCAGCGACAACTCAAATTTGCGTGGGCGGTGCAAAATTGCAGGGGTGAGCTAACGCAGAGCTGGGCTTGAAAGCTGCAGAGTGTGCACCCTGTGGTATAACGTGGCGAGCTACTGCCATTCTGCCTTCTCCCTGGGAGAAGCGCGTGAGCAGAGGCTGCTTCAAGGCACGATGGGAACGGTTTGGTTCTCCGGGTCTCTCAGGGCGAGAGCGATAAATGTGATCTGTGTCGTGGCGCAGGAACTTCCCGTACACTTGCTCCTCCATTCGGTCTCGGGTGCTGCAAGAGAGGGAGCGAGAGATTCAGGGCAAGATTGACAACCTCGGCGTCCCCGTCCCAGCCACGGGTCACCCAAACCTGCAGACATCCCGGGAGGCCCCCTAAGATTTACACTCCCCTATGCCCCACCCTTGAAGCCTGGACATCGCCAGAACCATAGAGCAAGTATTTCTTGAGGAGGCACCCAAAGGGTCCGTGTTCTCTTTCAGGCAGATGCTAGCGCAAGATTGCAAATCATCTCACAGCTACCAGGAAGGTAAAAAATAACGTCTTGAAATGGGAAAGGAACAGGTATTGTTTCTCTTCATCACCTCCCTCATTGCCACGTTATCAAGGTCTCCCGCAATGTTCCACAGGAAACTTGAAGCTTGGAATTCCTCGTCTTCTGAACCTGGGCAAGAAAGGAAGAAAAGCATGAGACTGATCATAAAGAGGGTGGCTGCTCGTAACATGGAAAGAGCAGTAACAAGGTAAAAAGATATCACTTTTCCTTAGAGAGCTCTCAAAGCTGCCTGTTAAGGACAAGAAAAACAAACTTGTGACGGACCATTACTTAAAATCCAAGGCCCAGGAAGCGATCTAATGTACATTGAAACGCGGGCCACGAGACAGTGGAAGTGCCACGAGCAGAGACTGAAGGGACAGAGGATGAATTTCCAAAGAAGTTTAGGTTTCGATGTCAAAGCGGAAAATTCTACGTCATTAAAATATAATGCAAAAGTCAGTGTAAAATCAAGTAAGGCAACGACTCCAAATGAACTCCCAGGCGCTTCAGTCACTCAGGAGATCAAAAACGCGGATCATTTCTCACCTGCCCACCTCCCAAACCCCAGCCTATGTCCCCTGCTTCCAGCTTACCTGAGCCCAGATTAAAGGAGGATTTCAGAGGCCATGCCAAGTTCTGCTGCTCCTCGTTCGGGTTGCCAGTCTTCCTCCTCGCTCTGGAATTGCAGGTCAACCGCCTTCCTGTTCTTCTTTGATTGACGCTGAGCTGCCGCGTTACCCGCTGCCGTCTGAGCGGATCTCGGGGAGCCTCTGGAACCGCCAGAGCGCTCCCCCCACCAACATTCTCTTGCCTTGTTTTCGGGGTTCCTCTTCACCAGCTGAGGCGCCCTCCCACCCCCCGCCGCCCTCTTACCTTTTTCTAGAGGTCTCTTGAGCCACCAGCAAGCTCCCCCGCACCTTCCCTCAGTGATCTTGGCCCGCCAGAGGCCTGCCCCTCGTCAGCCTCCTCCCCTTTTCCTGGGTGCTGCTTGAACCACTGGTGGGCTCCCCTCCACCATCCTCTCGTCCTTTGTAGGGGAGTCTCGTGACTCACCAGAGCGCTCTCCGCCGTTGCCTTGCTGGGGTTATTGACACCGCTTGACTTGCCAGAGTGCTCCCGCTCGCAGTTCTCTTGTTGGATTTCTTGGGACCTTTTGAACCATTGGAACAACGGGAATGCTCCCCCCCACTGTGACCTTGCCTTTCTTCAGTGCGATCTTGACGTGCTGGAGCACTTCCCCGCGCCGTCCTCTTGCCTTTTACTGGGGAGTCTCTTGAATATCCACAGCACTCCCCCCTGCCATCCTTTACCAGATTTTTTGACACTTCTTGACATCTCGGAGTGCTCTCACTCACCCTTGTCTTGCCTATTTTCAGGGCGCTCCTGTCCCGCTGGATGCTCCTCCCTGCTGTCCTATTGCCAGATTGAGAATTCTCGACCTGTCCCAGCGCTACCCCACCGTCCTTCTGCCTTCTACCTGGGAAGTCACTTGAAGAACTGGAGCACTCCCCCCTGCTGTCCTCTTGCCTTTCTTCACTGAGATTTTGGCCTGCCAGAGCACTCCTCCCTGTTGTCCTCTTACTGGATTTCTTGGGACCTCTTGACCCACTGGGTTTCTCCTCCTGCTGTCCTTTTGCCTTTCTTTAGTACAATCTCAGCCTGCTGGAGCGCTCCCCCTCGCCGTCCTCCTGCTGGATTTCTTGGAACCTCTTGACCCCTTAGGGCGTTCCCCCTGCCACCCTCTTGTGGTTTTTGGGGGAGTCTTGTGATCAACCAGGCCGTTTCCCCCCACCATCCTCTTCCCCTTTTTTTCCTGGGTGCTTCTTGATCCACCAGAGTGCTCTCAAAGCTGCCTGTTACCATCCTCTAACCATTCTCTTGCCTTTTTTGGTGGAGTCTTGTGACTCACCGGAGCGTTCTCCACCATTGTCTTGCTGGATTTGTTGACATCGCTTGACCTGCCGGAGCGCTCCCCCTCACAGTTCTCTTCCTGGATATCTTGGGACATTTTGAACCACTGGGGGGATCCCACCCGCCATCCTCTTACCGCATTTATTGAGACGTCCTGATCTGCCAGAGCGTTCCCCCTCGCCGTCCTTTTGCTGGATTTCTTGGGATGCCTTAAACAACTGTGGGGCTCCCACCCACCATCCTCTAACCGCATTTATCGAGATTTCCTGATCTGCTGGAGCGCTCCCCCTTGCCGTCCTCTTGCTGGATTTCTTGGGATCTCTTGGACCACTGGGGGGGCTCCCACCCGCCATCCTCTTACCGCATTTATTGAGACTTCCTGATCTGCTGGATTGCTCTCCCCCTGGCCTTCCTCTTGCACTTTTTTGGGGGAGTCTTCTTCACACATCCGAGCGCTCTCCCTCACCCTTGTCTTGCCTCTAGTCAGGGCGCTCTTCTCCCGCTGGAACGCTCCTCCCCGCCATCCTATTGCCAGACTGAGAATTCTTGACCTGCCGCAGTCCTGCCCCGCCATGCTCCTGCCTTCTGCCTGGGAAGTCACTTGAAGAACTGGAGCGCTCTCCCCCGCTGTCCTCTTGCCTTTCCTCAGTGGGATTTTGGCCTGCTAAAGAGCTCCTCCCTGTCGTCCTCTTGCTGGATTTCTTGGGACTTCTTGACCCATTAGGGCGTTCCCCCTGCCACCCTCTTGTGGTTTTTGGGGGAGTCTTGTGACCAACCAGGCCGTTTCCCCCCACCATCCTCTTCCCCTTTTCCTGGGTGCTTCTTGATCCACCAGAGTGCTCCCCTGCACCATTCTTTTGCCTTTTTTGGGAGAGTCTTGTGACTCGCCGGAGAGTTCTCCACCATTGTCTTGCTGGATTTCTTGACATCGCTTGACCTGCCGGAGCGCTCCCCCTCGCAGTTCTCTTGCTGGATTTCTTGGGACGTCTTAAACAACTGAGGGGCTCACACCCACCATCCTCTAACTGCATTTATCCAGATTTCCTGATCTGCCGGAGCGCTCGCCCCTGCTGTCCTCTTGCTGGGTTTCTTGGGACCTCTTGACCCACACGAGCTCTCCTCCCCACCGTCTTCTTGCCGGACTTATTGAGACTTCTTGACCCGCCAGAGTGTTCCCCCTCATCATCCTCCTGCCTTTTTCTGGGGATTCTCTTCAACAACTGAAGAGCTCCCCCGCACTGTCCTCTTCCCTTTTTTCTGGGTGATTCGTGAATCACCGGTGAGCTTCTCCTTACCACCCTCTTGGGCTTTTTTCAGAGCAACCTTGACCCATCAGAGCACCCCCTCACCGTCCTCTTGCCAGATGTACTGAGGGTTCTTCATCTGCCACAGCGCTCCCCCACGCCGTCCTCTTGCTGGATTTCCTGGAACCTTGTGAACCACCGGGGGGCTCCCACCCACCATCCTTTTACCGCATTTATTGAGACGTCCTGATCTGCCAGAGCGCTCCCCCTCGCCGCCCACTTGCTGGATTTCTTGGGACCTCTTGAACCACTGGGGGCCTCCCACCCACCATGCTCTTACCGCATTTATCGAGACTTCCTGATCTGCTGGAGCGCTCCCCCTCGCCGTCCTCTTGCTGGATTTCTTGGGTCCTCTTGACCCATTAGGGCGTTCCCCCTGCCACCCTCTTGTGTTTTCTGGGGGAGTCTTGTGACCAACCAGAGTGCTCCCCCCCACCATCTTCTTCCCCTTTTCCTGGGTGCTTCTTGATCCACCAGAGTGCTCCCCTGCACCATTCTCTTGCCTTTTTTTGGGGGAATCTTGTGACTCACCGGAGCGTTTTCCACCATTGTCTTGCTGGATTTCTTGACACCGCTTGACCTGTTGGAGCGCTCTCCCTCACAGTTCTCTTGCTGGATATCTTGGGACCTCTTGAACCACTGGGGAGCTCCCACCTGCCACCTTCTTACCGCATTTATTGAGACTTCCTGATCTGCTGGATTGCTCTCCCCACCGGCCTTCCTCTTGCACTTTTTGGGGGAGTCTTCTTGACACGTCCGAGTGCTCTCCCTCACCCTCGTCTTGCCTCTAGTCAGGGCGCTCTTCTCCCGCTGGAACGCTCCTCCCCGCCATCCTATTGCCAGACTGAGAATTCTTGACCTGCCGCAGTCCTGCCCCGCCATGCTCCTGCCTTCTGCCTGGGAAGTCACTTGAAGAACTGGAGCGCTCTCCCCCGCTGTCCTCTTGCCTTTCCTCAGTGGGATTTTGGCCTGCTAAAGAGCTCCTCCCTGTCGTCCTCTTGCTGGATTTCTCGGTACCTCTTGACCCACTGGGTCTCTCCTCCTGCCGTCCTTTTGCCTTTCCTTAGTACATTCTTGGTCTGCTGGAGTGCTCCCCCCCACCATCCTCTTGCTGGATTTCTCGGGACCCCTTGTCCCATATAGGACATTCCCCCCCACCACCATCCTGTTGTGTTTTTTAGGAGAGTCTTGTGATCGACCAGAGCGCTCCCCCCTTGACATCCTCTTCCCCTTTTTCTGGGTGACTTTTGAACCACTGGTGAACTCTCCCCCATCATCCTCTTGCCACATATATTGAGACTTGTTGATCCGCCAGAGCGCTTCCCCCACTGTCCTCTTGCCAGATTTACTGATACCTCTTGTCCTGTCAGAGCGCTCCCTCTCGCAGTCCTCTTTGTTCAGTTTGTAGGGTAGGAGGGGGGATCTCTGATTACAGAAAGGTCCCTTTGTTCTAGGAGACATTCCCTTGCTCCATGCTTCAGGTTGCCCATCTTCCCTCTCATTTTCAATATGCACGTCCATCACCTTCCTCCTCTTCTTTCTTGATCCCTCGACTCCCGGATGAACTTAAATCCTCTTTCTTGATCACTCTTTCTCGTAAGTTCACAACCTTACTTTCCTTTCTTGCTTTCGCCTTTGTGAGCTGCTCCACCCAAACCGAAATGCCCTGAAGACAGAAATAAATACACCCACCCCAAGCCCGTACAGTCACATAGGGGGTGAGTCCGCTCGCTGACGCATCCCCACATCCCACAGCAAGCCCACCTTGCCTTGGCCCCGGCCTCCCGCACAGGCCTTCCCACCAACCCAGCCCCTCCGTAGCAGCACAGTTTCCCAGCATGCACCCCACAAAGACTTTCTTTGCCAGTCACCCCTGGCACTTACAGCAACACACCACATCAGCATCAAGAGCCCTGGGAGTGGAGAGCTGGCCAGGCCCTCACCCCGGCAGGATCCTCTTCCCCCTCCTTTAGCTGATGGCAGACAGACAAGACACCTCCCAAGAGGTGTCCAGCCCTCTCTCTCAACCACTCATGAGTACAAAAGCCCAGCCTCTACTCACCCACCCCGCCTCCCAAAACCCCACCAGCAGCCCCTGGTCCCAGCTGAACAGCAGCCAGTGCTGAAGATCTGGCTCGTGTTGTCGGACACAACCTTCCCATGGATGTCTGGGCCCCTGAGCAGTTTCCAGGGGTGGGAGGGCGCAGTCCTGATTACAGGGAGGTCCCTGTCCCAAGGGGGACATTTTCTTCCTCCTCACTCCTGACTCGCAGCTCCATCACCTTCCTCCTCTTCTTTCTTGATCCCTCCTGACTCGCAGGTCTACCACCGTCATCTTCTTTCTTGATCCCTGTTGCCTTGCAGATGCACTCCAATCCTCTTTCTTGATCGCTCTTCCTCGTAGGTCAACCACCTTCCTCCTCTTCTTTCTTGATCCCTCCTGACTCGCAGCTCTACCACCGTCATCTTCTTTCTTGATCCCTGTTGACTTGCAGATGCACTCCAATCCTCTTTCTTGATCACTCTTCCTCGTAGGTTCACCATCTTCCTCTTCTTTCTTGCTTTCACCTTTGCGAGCTGCTCCACCCGAACAGAGATGCACAGAAAACAAAAATATACCCACCCCAGGCCCGTACAGTCACACGAGGGGGCGAGTCCGGTCGCTGACGCATCCCCACACCCCACCACAAGGCCACCTTGCCTTGGCCCCGGCCCCCCGCACAGGCCTTCCCACCAACCCAGCCCCTCCGTAGCAGCACAGTTTCCCAGCATGCACCCCACAAAGACTTTCTTTGCCAGTCACCCCTGGCACTTATAGCAACACACCACATCAGCATCAAGAGCTCTGGGAGTGGAGAGCTGGCCAGGCCCTCACCCCGGCAGGATCCTCTTCCCCCTCCTTTACCTGCTGGCAGACAGACACCTCCCAAGGGATGACCACCCTGCTCCCTTAACTGCTCCCAAGTCCAAGAGCCCAGCCCCTGCTCACCACCCCCACCTCCCAAAACACAGCCAACAGCCCCTGCTCCCATTTTACCACTTTACCCCCGAGCACGGTTTCTAGGGGTGGGAGGGGGACGCACTAATCACAGATCGTTCCCTGTGCTTAAGGATACATTCTCCTTCTCGCTGGCTCAGGCTGCCCATCTTCCTCCTCACTCTTGACTCGTAGCTCCATCACCTTTCTCCTCTTTTGTCCCCTCCTGACTCACAGGTCCACCACTGTCATCTTCTTTCTCGACTCTGCTTGACTCACAGGTGCGCTCCAATCCTCTTTCGTGATCGCTCTTCTGTGTCAGTACACGGAAGACCGGGCACATGAGAAACTGCAAGAGTCAACAGCATGAGAACAAGCATTAGTGGAAAAATACAAGAACAAAGGACTGTATGCTATGTGATACATCAAGGACAGAGGAGTTGATACAGGATTGATGCATCAAGGACAGAGGGACAGCTTGTGATAGACAAAAAAGGTGTTTATGGCAGTGACTTTGGTGGGAACACAAAACACATCACTTATGTAATGACTAACTTAGCTAATCAACAAATGCTTGAGCAAGTGTCATAGCGAGTATAAACACAAGCCTGAATTTGTAATAAACATCTCTCATTGCACCTTAAAAGAGAGCCCGTACCGCATTCGCTACAAATGGCGCCCTGGAACAGGGACTTTCAGCGTGCCTATAAAGGCAGTAGCCGCTCTGGTAGCGAAGCCCAATCGAACCAGGAAACAGGACCGGGAACCAGGACAGTGCGCGCCCACCACCAACGAAAGGTGAGCGATTGGGAACCATGGGAGGGAAGTTATCCCTTAAGCAAAGACAAACCCTGGATGTCCTTCAACATGCGCTACAAACGCAAAATCAGGATGTATCAGGGGTCTGATTGGTGAGTTTATTACAATGGATTGCTAATCATGTGCTAGACTTTCCTACAACTGGTACATTTCAGTTGGAGACATGGCACAAAGATGAATGAGAATTATATGAACAGGTAACGACTGGAGATAAAGCTGCTTGCAAATATTCATCTACTTGGGGAAAAATTATGACTACTAAGATACAGGATACAGGACTGATACATCAGGGACAGAGGGACAGCTTACTATAGAAAAAAATGCGTATATGGCAGTTACATCGCTCATGTAATGTCTAACTTAGCTAAAGAGCAAATGCTTGAGCAAGCATCATAGCGAGTATAAATGCAAACCTGAGTTTGTAATAAATGTCTCTCATGGCACCTTACTGTGAGTCCACGCCAGATTCGCTACACTCTTCCTCATAGGTTCACCACCTTCCTCTCCTTCCTTGCTTTTCCTTTGCACGCTGTTCTACCTGAAGAGAAACACACAGAGGACTGAGCTACACCAGCCCAAGGGCACTACAATCAGACAGGGGCTGAGTCCGGGGGCTGACACCTCCCCACACCCCACAACGAGCCCACCTTGCCTTGGCCCCGACCCCTCGCACATGCCTTAGAGATATCATAGCTCAGTACAAATCCCCACAGTCCTCACCTGCTGTTCGGTGCTTGCGGAGGGTCACACTCCCTGTGCCCCAGGGCACTGGCCCTACACGGCCAAGCTCGGCAGCGGGACTGTCTGGAGCTGCCGCTGGCTGGTTCTCCAGCTTTAGGGTCACCCGCAGAAGCCCGCTCTCCTCAGCTCTGCACACCCATCCAGTTGCGCCGCCCAGGCAAAGTCAGCTTCACCCTCTGCTCTACACCTCACCTGCAAACAACCAACTCTTCAACTGACAACTGTCCAAAACCCACCGACAAACTCTCCACACCTCAGCCTTTCGTTTGCAACTGCTGCCTCTAGTGCATCTCACAGACAAGCCTTCAAAATCCCCTCATCCTGCAATAACACTCCAGCACTGATCACCTGTGGGAACAACTACCACAATACCATGCAAACACCAACCAGTTCTGGCACGGAAATATCACTTTCTCCTCAAGATTCCACCCTACACCAACTGCTGACAAACACACGCTGTCCTCACCAAAGCCAAACGCTGCAACAACCAGCGACAACTCAAATTTGCGTGGGCGGTGCAAAATTGCAGGGGTGAGCTAACGCAGAGCTGGGCTTGAAAGCTGCAGAGTGTGCACCCTGTGGTATAACGTGGCGAGCTACTGCCATTCTGCCTTCTCCCTGGGAGAAGCGCGTGAGCAGAGGCTGCTTCAAGGCACGATGGGAATGGTTTGGTTCTCTGGGTCTCTCAGGGCGAGAGCGATAAATGTGATCTGTGTCGTGGCGCAGGAACTTCCCGTACACTTGCTCCTCCATTCGGTCTCGGGTGCTGCAAGAGAGGGAGCGAGAGATTCAGGGCAAGATTGACAACCTCGGCGTCCCCGTCCCAGCCACGGGTCACCCAAACCTGCAGACATCCCGGGAGGCCCCCTAAGATTTACACTCCCCTATGCCCCACCCTTGAAGCCTGGACATCGCCAGAACCATAGAGCAAGTATTTCTTGAGGAGGCACCCAAAGGGTCCGTGTTCTCTTTCAGGCAGATGCTAGCGCAAGATTGCAAATCATCTCACAGCTACCAGGAAGGTAAAAAACAACGTCTTGAAATGGGAAAGGAACAGGTATTGTTTCTCTTCATCACCTCCCTCATTGCCACGTTATCAAGGTCTCCCGCAATGTTCCACAGGAAACTTGAAGCTTGGAATTCCTGGTATTCTGAACCTGGGCAAGAAAGGAAGAAAAGCATGAGACTGATCATAAAGAGGGTGGCTGCTCGTAACATGGAAAGAGCAGTAACAAGGTAAAAAGATATCACTTTTCCTTAGAGAGCTCTCAAAGCTGCCTGTTAAGGACAAGAAAAACAAACTTGTGACGGACCATTACTTAAAATCCAAGGCCCAGGAAGCGATCTAATGTACATTGAAACGCGGGCCACGAGACAGTGGAAGTGCCACGAGCTGAGACTGAAGGGACAGAGGATGAATTTCCAAAGAAGTTTAGGTTTCGATGTCAAAACGGAAAATTCTACGTCATTAAAATATAATGCAAAAGTCAGTGTAAAATCAAGTAAGGCAACGACTCCAAATGAACTCCCAGGCGCTTCAGTCACTCAGCAGATCAAAAATGCAGATCATTTCTCACCTGCCCACCTCCCAAACCCCAGCCTATGTCCCCTGCTTCCAGCTTACCTGAGCCCAGATTAAAGGAGGATTTCAGAGGCCATGCCAAGTTCTGCTGCTCCTCGTTCGGGTTGCCAGTCTTCCTCCTCGCTCTGGAATTGCAGGTCAACCGCCTTCCTGTTCTTCTTTGATTGACGCTGAGCTGCCGCGTTACCCGCTGCCGTCTGAGCGGATCTCGGGTAGCCTCTGGAACCGCCAGAGCGCTCCCCCCACCAACATTCTCTTGCCTTGTTTTCGGGGTTCCTCTTCACCAGCTGAGGCGCCCTCCCACCCCCCGCCGCCCTCTTACCTTTTTCTAGAGGTCTCTTGAACCACCAGCAAGCTCCCCCGCACCTTCCCTCAGCGATCTTGGCCCGCCAGAGGCCTGCCCCTCGTCAGCCTCCTCCCCTTTTCCTGGGTGCTGCTTGAACCACTGGTGGGCTCCCCTCCACCATCCTCTCGTCCTTTGCAGGGGAGTCTCGTGACTCACCAGAGCGCTCTCCGCCGTTGCCTTGCTGGGGTTATTGACACCGCTTGACTTGCCAGAGCGCTCCCCCTCGCAGTTCTCTTGTTGGATTTCTTGGGACCTTTTGAACCAGTGGAACAACGGGAATGCTCCCCCCCACTGTGACCTTGCCTTTCTTCAGTGCGATCTTGACGTGCTGGAGCACTTCCCCGCGCCGTCCTCTTGCCTTTTACTGGGGAGTCTCTTGAATATCCACAGCACTCCCCCCTGCCATCCTTTACCAGATTTTTTGACACTTCTTGACATCTCGGAGTGCTCTCACTCACCCTTGTCTTGCCTATTTTCAGGGCGCTCCTGTCCCGCTGGATGCTCCTCCCTGCTGTCCTATTGCCAGATTGAGAATTCTCGACCTGTCCCAGCGCTACCCCACCGTCCTTCTGCCTTCTACCTGGGAAGTCACTTGAAGAACTGGAGCACTCCCCCCTGCTGTCCTCTTGCCTTTCTTCACTGAGATTTTGGCCTGCCAGAGCACTCCTCCCTGTTGTCCTCTCACTGGATTTCTTGGGACCTCTTGACCCACTGGGTCTCTCCTCCTGCTGTCCTTTGGCCTTTCTTTAGTACAATCTCAGCCTGCTGGAGCGCTCCCCCTCGCCGTCCTCCTGCTGGATTTCTTGGAACCTCTTGACCCCTTAGGGCGTTCCCCCTGCCACCCTCTTGTGGTTTTTGGGGGAGTCTTGTGACCAACCAGGCCGTTTCCCCCCACCATCCTCTTCCCCTTTTCCTGGGTGCTTCTTGATCCACCAGAGTGCTCTCAAAGCTGCCTGTTACCATCCTCTAACCATTCTCTTGCCTTTTTTGGTGGAGTCTTGTGACTCACCGGAGCGTTCTCCACCATTGTCTTGCTGGATTTGTTGACATCGCTTGACCTGCCGGAGCGCTCCCCCTCACAGTTCTCTTCCTGGATATCTTGGGACATTTTGAACCACTGGGGGGCTCCCACCCGCCATCCTCTTACCGCATTTATTGAGACGTCCTGATCTGCCAGAGCGTTCCCCCTCGCCGTCCTTTTGCTGGATTTCTTGGGATGCCTTAAACAACTGTGGGGCTCCCACCCACCATCCTCTAACCGCATTTATCGAGATCTCCTGATCTGCTGGAGCGCTCCCCCTTGCCGTCCTCTTGCTGGATTTCTTGGGATCTCTTGGACCACTGGGGGGGCTCCCACCCGCCATCCTCTTACCGCATTTATTGAGACTTCCTGATCTGCTGGATTGCTCTCCCCCTGGCCTTCCTCTTGCACTTTTTTGGGGGAGTCTTCTTCACACATCCGAGCGCTCTCCCTCACCCTTGTCTTGCCTCTAGTCAGGGCGCTCTTCTCCCGCTGGAACGCTCCTCCCCGCCATCCTATTGCCAGACTGAGAATTCTTGACCTGCCGCAGTCCTGCCCCTCCATGCTCCTGCCTTCTGCCTGGGAAGTCACTTGAAGAACTGGAGCGCTCTCCCCCGCTGTCCTCTTGCCTTTCCTCAGTGGGATTTTGGCCTGCTAAAGAGCTCCTCCCTGTCGTCCTCTTGCTGGATTTCTCGGTACCTCTTGACCCACTGGGTCTCTCCTCCTGCCGTCCTTTTGCCTTTCCTTAGTACATTCTTGGTCTGCTGGAGTGCTCCCCCCCACCATCCTCTTGCTGGATTTCTCGGGACCCCTTGTCCCATATAGGACATTCCCCCCCACCACCATCCTGTTGTGTTTTTTAGGAGAGTCTTGTGATCGACCAGAGCGCTCCCCCCTTGACATCCTCTTCCCCTTTTTCTGGGTGACTTTTGAACCACTGGTGAACTCTCCCCCATCATCCTCTTGCCACATATATTGAGACTTGTTGATCCGCCAGAGCGCTTCCCCCACTGTCCTCTTGCCAGATTTACTGATACCTCTTGTCCTGTCAGAGCGCTCCCTCTCGCAGTCCTCTTTGTTCAGTTTGTAGGGTAGGAGGGGGGATCTCTGATTACAGAAAGGTCCCTTTGTTCTAGGAGACATTCCCTTGCTCCATGCTTCAGGTTGCCCATCTTCCCTCTCATTTTCAATATGCACGTCCATCACCTTCCTCCTCTTCTTTCTTGATCCCTCGACTCCCGGATGAACTCAAATCCTCTTTCTTGATCACTCTTTCTCGTAAGTTCACAACCTTACTTTCCTTTCTTGCTTTCGCCTTTGTGAGCTGCTCCACCCAAACCGAAATGCCCTGAAGACAGAAATAAATACACCCACCCCAAGCCCGTACAGTCACATAGGGGGTGAGTCCGGTCGCTGACGCATCCCCACATCCCACAGCAAGCCCACCTTGCCTTGGCCCCGGCCCCCCGCACAGGCCTTCCCACCAACCCAGCCCCTCCGTAGCAGCACAGTTTCCCAGCATGCACCCCACAAAGACTTTCTTTGCCAGTCACCCCTGGCACTTACAGCAACACACCACATCAGCATCAAGAGCCCTGGGAGTGGAGAGCTGGCCAGGCCCTCACCCCGGCAGGATCCTCTTCCCCCTCCTTTAGCTGATGGCAGACAGACAAGACACCTCCCAAGAGGTGTCCAGCCCTCTCTCTCAACCACTCATGAGTACAAAAGCCCAGCCTCTACTCACCCACCCCGCCTCCCGAAACCCCACCAGCAGCCCCTGGTCCCAGCTGAACAGCAGCCAGTGCTGAAGACCTGGCTCGTGTTGTCAGACACAACCTTCCCATGGATGTCTGGGCCCCTGAGCAGTTTCCAGGGGTGGGAGGGCGCAGTCCTGATTACAGGGAGGTCCCTGTCCCAAGGGGGACATTTTCTTCCTCCTCACTCCTGACTCGCAGCTCCATCACCTTCCTCCTCTTCTTTCTTGATCCCTCCTGACTCGCAGGTCTACCACCGTCATCTTCTTTCTTGATCCCTGTTGCCTTGCAGATGCACTCCAATCCTCTTTCTTGATCGCTCTTCCTCGTAGGTCAACCACCTTCCTCCTCTTCTTTCTTGATCCCTCCTGACTCGCAGGTCTACCACCGTCATCTTCTTTCTTGATCCCTGTTGACTTGCAGATGCACTCCAATCCTCTTTCTTGATCACTCTTCCTCGTAGGTTCACCATCTTCCTCTTCTTTCTTGCTTTCACCTTTGCGAGCTGCTCCACCCGAACAGAGATGCACAGAAAACAAAAATATACCCACCCCAGGCCCGTACAGTCACACGAGGGGGCGAGTCCGGTCGCTGACGCATCCCCACACCCCACCACAAGGCCACCTTGCCTTGGCCCCGGCCCCCCGCACAGGCCTTCCCACCAACCCAGCCCCTCCGTAGCAGCACAGTTTCCCAGCATGCACCCCACAAAGACTTTCTTTGCCAGTCACCCCTGGCACTTACAGCAACACACCACACCAGCATCAAGAGCTCTGGGAGTGGAGAGCTGGCCAGGCCCTCACCCCGGCAGGATCCTCTTCCCCCTCCTTTACCTGCTGGCAGACAGACACCTCCCAAGGGATGACCACCCTGCTCCCTTAACTGCTCCCAAGTCCAAGAGCCCAGCCCCTGCTCACCACCCCCACCTCCCAAAACACAGCCAACAGCCCCTGCTCCCATTTTACCACTTTACCCCCGAGCACGGTTTCTAGGGGTGGGAGGGGGACGCACTAATCACAGATCGTTCCCTGTGCTTAAGGATACATTCTCCTTCTCGCTGGCTCAGGCTGCCCATCTTCCTCCTCACTCTTGACTCGTAGCTCCATCACCTGTCTCCTCTTTTGTCCCCTCCTGACTCACAGGTCCACCACTGTCATCTTCTTTCTCGACTCTGCTTGACTCACAGGTGCGCTCCAATCCTCTTTCGTGATCGCTCTTCTGTGTCAGTACACGGAAGACCGGGCACATGAGAAACTGCAAGAGTCAACAGCATGAGAACAAGCATTAGTGGAAAAATACAAGAACAAAGGACTGTATGCTATGTGATACATCAAGGACAGAGGAGTTGATACAGGATTGATGCATCAAGGACAGAGGGACAGCTTGTGATAGACAAAAAAGGTGTTTATGGCAGTGACTTTGGTGGGAACACAAAACACATCACTTATGTAATGACTAACTTAGCTAATCAACAAATGCTTGAGCAAGTATCATAGCGAGTATAAACACAAGCCTGAATTTGTAATAAACATCTCTCATTGCACCTTAAAAGAGAGTCCGTACCGCATTCGCTACAAATGGCGCCCTGGAACAGGGACTTTCAGCGTGCCTATAAAGGCAGTAGCCGCTCTGGTAGCGAAGCCCAATCGAACCAGGAAACAGGACCGGGAACCAGGACAGTGCGCGCCCACCACCAACGAAAGGTGAGCGATTGGGAACCATGGGAGGGAAGTTATCCCTTAAGCAAAGACAAACCCTGGATGTCCTTCAACATGCGCTACAAACGCAAAATCAGGATGTATCAGGGGTCTGATTGGTGAGTTTATTACAATGGATTGCTAATCATGTGCTAGACTTTCCTACAACTGGTACATTTCAGTTGGAGACATGGCACAAAGATGAATGAGAATTATATGAACAGGTAACGACTGGAGATAAAGCTGCTTGCAAATATTCATCTACTTGGGGAAAAATTATGACTACTAAGATACAGGATACAGGACTGATACATCAGGGACAGAGGGACAGCTTACTATAGAAAAAAATGCGTATATGGCAATTACATCGCTCATGTAATGTCTAACTTAGCTAAAGAGCAAATGCTTGAGCAAGCATCATAGCGAGTATAAATGCAAACCTGAGTTTGTAATAAATGTCTCTCATGGCACCTTACTGTGAGTCCACGCCAGATTCGCTACACTCTTCCTCATAGGTTCACCACCTTCCTCTCCTTCCTTGCTTTTCCTTTGCACGCTGCTCCACCTGAAGAGAAACACACAGAGGACTGAGCTACACCAGCCCAAGGGCACTACAATCAGACAGGGGCTGAGTCCGGGGGCTGACACCTCCCCACACCCCACAACGAGCCCACCTTGCCTTGGCCCCGGCCCCTCGCACATGCCTTAGAGATATCATAGCTCAGTACAAATCCCCACAGTCCTCACCTGCTGTTTGGTGCTTGCGGAGGGTCACACTCCCTGTGCCCCAGGGCACTGGCCCTACACGGCCAAGCTCGGCAGCGGGACTGTCTGGAGCTGCCGCTGGCTGGTTCTCCAGCTTTAGGGTCACCCGCAGAAGCCCGTTCTCCTCAGCTCTGCACACCCATCCAGTTGCGCCGCCCAGGCAAAGTCAGCTTCACCCTCTGCTCTACACCTCACCTGCAAACAACCAACTCTTCAACTGACAACTGTCCAAAACCCACCGACAAACTCTCCACACCTCAGCCTTTCGTTTGCAACTGCTGCCTCTAGTGCATCTCACAGACAAGCCTTCAAAATCCCCTCATCCTGCAATAACACTCCAGCACTGATCACCTGTGGGAACAACTACCACAATACCATGCAAACACCAACCAGTTCTGGCACGGAAATATCACTTTCTCCTCAAGATTCCACCCTACACCAACTGCTGACAAACACACGCTGTCCTCACCAAAGCCAAACGCTGCAACAACCAGCGACAACTCAAATTTGCGTGGGCGGTGCAAAATTGCAGGGGTGAGCTAACGCAGAGCTGGGCTTGAAAGCTGCAGAGTGTGCACCCTGTGGTATAACGTGGCGAGCTACTGCCATTCTGCCTTCTCCCTGGGAGAAGCGCGTGAGCAGAGGCTGCTTCAAGGCACGATGGGAAGGGTTTGGTTCTCCGGGTCTCTCAGGGCGAGAGCGATAAATGTGATCTGTGTCGTGGCGCAGGAACTTCCCGTACACTTGCTCCTCCATTCGGTCTCGGGTGCTGCAAGAGAGGGAGCGAGAGATTCAGGGCAAGATTGACAACCTCGGCGTCCCCGTCCCAGCCACGGGTCACCCAAACCTGCAGACATCCCGGGAGGCCCCCTAAGATTTACACTCCCCTATGCCCCACCCTTGAAGCCTGGACATCGCCAGAACCATAGAGCAAGTATTTCTTGAGGAGGCACCCAAAGGGTCCGTGTTCTCTTTCAGGCAGATGCTAGCGCAAGATTGCAAATCATCTCACAGCTACCAGGAAGGTAAAAAACAACGTCTTGAAATGGGAAAGGAACAGGTATTGTTTCTCTTCATCACCTCCCTCATTGCCACGTTATCAAGGTCTCCCGCAATGTTCCACAGGAAACTTGAAGCTTGGAATTCCTGGTATTCTGAACCTGGGCAAGAAAGGAAGAAAAGCATGAGACTGATCATAAAGAGGGTGGCTGCTCGTAACATGGAAAGAGCAGTAACAAGGTAAAAAGATATCACTTTTCCTTAGAGAGCTCTCAAAGCTGCCTGTTAAGGTTTCGATGTCAAAACGGAAAATTCTACGTCATTAAAATATAATGCAAAAGTCAGTGTAAAATCAAGTAAGGCAACGACTCCAAATGAACTCCCAGGCGCTTCAGTCACTCAGCAGATCAAAAATGCGGATCATTTCTCACCTGCCCACCTCCCAAACCCCAGCCTATGTCCCCTGCTTCCAGCTTACCTGAGCCCAGATTAAAGGAGGATTTCAGAGGCCATGCCAAGTTCTGCTGCTCCTCGTTCGGGTTGCCAGTCTTCCTCCTCGCTCTGGAATTGCAGGTCAACCGCCTTCCTGTTCTTCTTTGATTGACGCTGAGCTGCCGCGTTACCCGCTGCCGTCTGAGCGGATCTCGGGTAGCCTCTGGAACCGCCAGAGCGCTCCCCCCACCAACATTCTCTTGCCTTGTTTTCGGGGTTCCTCTTCACCAGCTGAGGCGCCCTCCCACCCCCCGCCGCCCTCTTACCTTTTTCTAGAGGTCTCTTGAGCCACCAGCAAGCTCCCCCGCACCTTCCCTCAGCGATCTTGGCCCGCCAGAGGCCTGCCCCTCGTCAGCCTCCTCCCCTTTTCCTGGGTGCTGCTTGAACCACTGGTGGGCTCCCCTCCACCATCCTCTCGTCCTTTGCAGGGGAGTCTCGTGACTCACCAGAGCGCTCTCCGCCGTTGCCTTGCTGGGGTTATTGACACCGCTTGACTTGCCAGAGCGCTCCCCCTCGCAGTTCTCTTGTTGGATTTCTTGGGACCTTTTGAACCAGTGGAACAACGGGAATGCTCCCCCCCACTGTGACCTTGCCTTTCTTCAGTGCGATCTTGACGTGCTGGAGCACTTCCCCGCGCCGTCCTCTTGCCTTTTACTGGGGAGTCTCTTGAATATCCACAGCACTCCCCCCTGCCATCCTTTACCAGATTTTTTGACACTTCTTGACATCTCGGAGTGCTCTCACTCACCCTTGTCTTGCCTATTTTCAGGGCGCTCCTGTCCCGCTGGATGCTCCTCCCTGCTGTCCTATTGCCAGATTGAGAATTCTCGACCTGTCCCAGCGCTACCCCACCGTCCTTCTGCCTTCTACCTGGGAAGTCACTTGAAGAACTGGAGCACTCCCCCCTGCTGTCCTCTTGCCTTTCTTCACTGAGATTTTGGCCTGCCAGAGCACTCCTCCCTGTTGTCCTCTCACTGGATTTCTTGGGACCTCTTGACCCACTGGGTCTCTCCTCCTGCTGTCCTTTGGCCTTTCTTTAGTACAATCTCAGCCTGCTGGAGCGCTCCCCCTCGCCGTCCTCCTGCTGGATTTCTGGGAACCTCTTGACCCCTTAGGGCGTTCCCCCTGCCACCCTCTTGTGGTTTTTGGGGGAGTCTTGTGACCAACCAGGCCGTTTCCCCCCACCATCCTCTTCCCCTTTTTTTCCTGGGTGCTTCTTGATCCACCAGAGTGCTCTCAAAGCTGCCTGTTACCATCCTCTAACCATTCTCTTGCCTTTTTTGGTGGAGTCTTGTGACTCACCGGAGCGTTCTCCACCATTGTCTTGCTGGATTTGTTGACATCGCTTGACCTGCCGGAGCGCTCCCCCTCACAGTTCTCTTCCTGGATATCTTGGGACATTTTGAACCACTGGGGGGCTCCCACCCGCCATCCTCTTACCGCATTTATTGAGACGTCCTGATCTGCCAGAGCGTTCCCCCTCGCCGTCCTTTTGCTGGATTTCTTGGGATGCCTTAAACAACTGTGGGGCTCCCACCCACCATGCTCTAACCGCATTTATCGAGATCTCCTGATCTGCTGGAGCGCTCCCCCTTGCCGTCCTCTTGCTGGATTTCTTGGGATCTCTTGGACCACTGGGGGGGCTCCCACCCGCCATCCTCTTACCGCATTTATTGAGACTTCCGGATCTGCTGGATTGCTCTCCCCCTGGCCTTCCTCTTGCACTTTTTTGGGGGAGTCTTCTTCACACATCCGAGCGCTCTCCCTCACCCTTGTCTTGCCTCTAGTCAGGGCGCTCTTCTCCCGCTGGAACGCTCCTCCCCGCCATCCTATTGCCAGACTGAGAATTCTTGACCTGCCGCAGTCCTGCCCCGCCATGCTCCTGCCTTCTGCCTGGGAAGTCACTTGAAGAACTGGAGCGCTCTCCCCCGCTGTCCTCTTGCCTTTCCTCAGTGGGATTTTGGCCTGCTAAAGAGCTCCTCCCTGTCGTCCTCTTGCTGGATTTCTCGGTACCTCTTGACCCACTGGGTCTCTCCTCCTGCCGTCCTTTTGCCTTTCCTTAGTACATTCTTGGTCTGCTGGAGTGCTCCCCCCCACCATCCTCTTGCTGGATTTCTCGGGACCCCTTGTCCCATATAGGACATTCCCCCCCACCACCATCCTGTTGTGTTTTTTAGGAGAGTCTTGTGATCGACCAGAGCGCTCCCCCCTTGACATCCTCTTCCCCTTTTTCTGGGTGACTTTTGAACCACTGGTGAACTCTCCCCCATCATCCTCTTGCCACATATATTGAGACTTGTTGATCCGCCAGAGCGCTTCCCCCACTGTCCTCTTGCCAGATTTACTGATACCTCTTGTCCTGTCAGAGCGCTCCCTCTCGCAGTCCTCTTTGTTCAGTTTGTAGGGTAGGAGGGGGGATCTCTGATTACAGAAAGGTCCCTTTGTTCTAGGAGACATTCCCTTGCTCCATGCTTCAGGTTGCCCATCTTCCCTCTCATTTTCAATATGCACGTCCATCACCTTCCTCCTCTTCTTTCTTGATCCCTCGACTCCCGGATGAACTCAAATCCTCTTTCTTGATCACTCTTTCTCGTAAGTTCACAACCTTACTTTCCTTTCTTGCTTTCGCCTTTGTGAGCTGCTCCACCCAAACCGAAATGCCCTGAAGACAGAAATAAATACACCCACCCCAAGCCCGTACAGTCACATAGGGGGTGAGTCCGGTCGCTGACGCATCCCCACATCCCACAGCAAGCCCACCTTGCCTTGGCCCCGGCCCCCCGCACAGGCCTTCCCACCAACCCAGCCCCTCCGTAGCAGCACAGTTTCCCAGCATGCACCCCACAAAGACTTTCTTTGCCAGTCACCCCTGGCACTTACAGCAACACACCACATCAGCATCAAGAGCCCTGGGAGTGGAGAGCTGGCCAGGCCCTCACCCCGGCAGGATCCTCTTCCCCCTCCTTTAGCTGATGGCAGACAGACAAGACACCTCCCAAGAGGTGTCCAGCCCTCTCTCTCAACCACTCATGAGTACAAAAGCCCAGCCTCTACTCACCCACCCCGCCTCCCGAAACCCCACCAGCAGCCCCTGGTCCCAGCTGAACAGCAGCCAGTGCTGAAGACCTGGCTCGTGTTGTCAGACACAACCTTCCCATGGATGTCTGGGCCCCTGAGCAGTTTCCAGGGGTGGGAGGGCGCAGTCCTGATTACAGGGAGGTCCCTGTCCCAAGGGGGACATTTTCTTCCTCCTCACTCCTGACTCGCAGCTCCATCACCTTCCTCCTCTTCTTTCTTGATCCCTCCTGACTCGCAGGTCTACCACCGTCATCTTCTTTCTTGATCCCTGTTGCCTTGCAGATGCACTCCAATCCTCTTTCTTGATCGCTCTTCCTCGTAGGTCAACCACCTTCCTCCTCTTCTTTCTTGATCCCTCCTGACTCGCAGGTCTACCACCGTCATCTTCTTTCTTGATCCCTGTTGACTTGCAGATGCACTCCAATCCTCTTTCTTGATCACTCTTCCTCGTAGGTTCACCATCTTCCTCTTCTTTCTTGCTTTCACCTTTGCGAGCTGCTCCACCCGAACAGAGATGCACAGAAAACAAAAATATACCCACCCCAGGCCCGTACAGTCACACGAGGGGGCGAGTCCGGTCGCTGACGCATCCCCACACCCCACCACAAGGCCACCTTGCCTTGGCCCCGGCCCCCCGCACAGGCCTTCCCACCAACCCAGCCCCTCCGTAGCAGCACAGTTTCCCAGCATGCACCCCACAAAGACTTTCTTTGCCAGTCACCCCTGGCACTTACAGCAACACACCACACCAGCATCAAGAGCTCTGGGAGTGGAGAGCTGGCCAGGCCCTCACCCCGGCAGGATCCTCTTCCCCCTCCTTTACCTGCTGGCAGACAGACACCTCCCAAGGGATGACCACCCTGCTCCCTTAACTGCTCCCAAGTCCAAGAGCCCAGCCCCTGCTCACCACCCCCACCTCCCAAAACACAGCCAACAGCCCCTGCTCCCATTTTACCACTTTACCCCCGAGCACGGTTTCTAGGGGTGGGAGGGGGACGCACTAATCACAGATCGTTCCCTGTGCTTAAGGATACATTCTCCTTCTCGCTGGCTCAGGCTGCCCATCTTCCTCCTCACTCTTGACTCGTAGCTCCATCACCTGTCTCCTCTTTTGTCCCCTCCTGACTCACAGGTCCACCACTGTCATCTTCTTTCTCGACTCTGCTTGACTCACAGGTGCGCTCCAATCCTCTTTCGTGATCGCTCTTCTGTGTCAGTACACGGAAGACCGGGCACATGAGAAACTGCAAGAGTCAACAGCATGAGAACAAGCATTAGTGGAAAAATACAAGAACAAAGGACTGTATGCTATGTGATACATCAAGGACAGAGGAGTTGATACAGGATTGATGCATCAAGGACAGAGGGACAGCTTGTGATAGACAAAAAAGGTGTTTATGGCAGTGACTTTGGTGGGAACACAAAACACATCACTTATGTAATGACTAACTTAGCTAATCAACAAATGCTTGAGCAAGTATCATAGCGAGTATAAACACAAGCCTGAATTTGTAATAAACATCTCTCATTGCACCTTAAAAGAGAGTCCGTACCGCATTCGCTACAAATGGCGCCCTGGAACAGGGACTTTCAGCGTGCCTATAAAGGCAGTAGCCGCTCTGGTAGCGAAGCCCAATCGAACCAGGAAACAGGACCGGGAACCAGGACAGTGCGCGCCCACCACCAACGAAAGGTGAGCGATTGGGAACCATGGGAGGGAAGTTATCCCTTAAGCAAAGACAAACCCTGGATGTCCTTCAACATGCGCTACAAACGCAAAATCAGGATGTATCAGGGGTCTGATTGGTGAGTTTATTACAATGGATTGCTAATCATGTGCTAGACTTTCCTACAACTGGTACATTTCAGTTGGAGACATGGCACAAAGATGAATGAGAATTATATGAACAGGTAACGACTGGAGATAAAGCTGCTTGCAAATATTCATCTACTTGGGGAAAAATTATGACTACTAAGATACAGGATACAGGACTGATACATCAGGGACAGAGGGACAGCTTACTATAGAAAAAAATGCGTATATGGCAATTACATCGCTCATGTAATGTCTAACTTAGCTAAAGAGCAAATGCTTGAGCAAGCATCATAGCGAGTATAAATGCAAACCTGAGTTTGTAATAAATGTCTCTCATGGCACCTTACTGTGAGTCCACGCCAGATTCGCTACACTCTTCCTCATAGGTTCACCACCTTCCTCTCCTTCCTTGCTTTTCCTTTGCACGCTGCTCCACCTGAAGAGAAACACACAGAGGACTGAGCTACACCAGCCCAAGGGCACTACAATCAGACAGGGGCTGAGTCCGGGGGCTGACACCTCCCCACACCCCACAACGAGCCCACCTTGCCTTGGCCCCGGCCCCTCGCACATGCCTTAGAGATATCATAGCTCAGTACAAATCCCCACAGTCCTCACCTGCTGTTTGGTGCTTGCGGAGGGTCACACTCCCTGTGCCCCAGGGCACTGGCCCTACACGGCCAAGCTCGGCAGCGGGACTGTCTGGAGCTGCCGCTGGCTGGTTCTCCAGCTTTAGGGTCACCCGCAGAAGCCCGTTCTCCTCAGCTCTGCACACCCATCCAGTTGCGCCGCCCAGGCAAAGTCAGCTTCACCCTCTGCTCTACACCTCACCTGCAAACAACCAACTCTTCAACTGACAACTGTCCAAAACCCACCGACAAACTCTCCACACCTCAGCCTTTCGTTTGCAACTGCTGCCTCTAGTGCATCTCACAGACAAGCCTTCAAAATCCCCTCATCCTGCAATAACACTCCAGCACTGATCACCTGTGGGAACAACTACCACAATACCATGCAAACACCAACCAGTTCTGGCACGGAAATATCACTTTCTCCTCAAGATTCCACCCTACACCAACTGCTGACAAACACACGCTGTCCTCACCAAAGCCAAACGCTGCAACAACCAGCGACAACTCAAATTTGCGTGGGCGGTGCAAAATTGCAGGGGTGAGCTAACGCAGAGCTGGGCTTGAAAGCTGCAGAGTGTGCACCCTGTGGTATAACGTGGCGAGCTACTGCCATTCTGCCTTCTCCCTGGGAGAAGCGCGTGAGCAGAGGCTGCTTCAAGGCACGATGGGAAGGGTTTGGTTCTCCGGGTCTCTCAGGGCGAGAGCGATAAATGTGATCTGTGTCGTGGCGCAGGAACTTCCCGTACACTTGCTCCTCCATTCGGTCTCGGGTGCTGCAAGAGAGGGAGCGAGAGATTCAGGGCAAGATTGACAACCTCGGCGTCCCCGTCCCAGCCACGGGTCACCCAAACCTGCAGACATCCCGGGAGGCCCCCTAAGATTTACACTCCCCTATGCCCCACCCTTGAAGCCTGGACATCGCCAGAACCATAGAGCAAGTATTTCTTGAGGAGGCACCCAAAGGGTCCGTGTTCTCTTTCAGGCAGATGCTAGCGCAAGATTGCAAATCATCTCACAGCTACCAGGAAGGTAAAAAATAACGTCTTGAAATGGGAAAGGAACAGGTATTGTTTCTCTTCATCACCTCCCTCATTGCCACGTTATCAAGGTCTCCCGCAATGTTCCACAGGAAACTTGAAGCTTGGAATTCCTGGTATTCTGAACCTGGGCAAGAAAGGAAGAAAAGCATGAGACTGATCATAAAGAGGGTGGCTGCTCGTAACATGGAAAGAGCAGTAACAAGGTAAAAAGATATCACTTTTCCTTAGAGAGCTCTCAAAGCTGCCTGTTAAGGACAAGAAAAACAAACTTGTGACGGACCATTACTTAAAATCCAAGGCCCAGGAAGCGATCTAATGTACATTGAAACGCGGGCCACGAGACAGTGGAAGTGCCACGAGCTGAGACTGAAGGGACAGAGGATGAATTTCCAAAGAAGTTTAGGTTTCGATGTCAAAACGGAAAATTCTACGTCATTAAAATATAATGCAAAAGTCAGTGTAAAATCAAGTAAGGCAACGACTCCAAATGAACTCCCAGGCGCTTCAGTCACTCAGCAGATCAAAAATGCGGATCATTTCTCACCTGCCCACCTCCCAAACCCCAGCCTATGTCCCCTGCTTCCAGCTTACCTGAGCCCAGATTAAAGGAGGATTTCAGAGGCCATGCCAAGTTCTGCTGCTCCTCGTTCGGGTTGCCAGTCTTCCTCCTCGCTCTGGAATTGCAGGTCAACCGCCTTCCTGTTCTTCTTTGATTGACGCTGAGCTGCCGCGTTACCCGCTGCCGTCTGAGCGGATCTCGGGTAGCCTCTGGAACCGCCAGAGCGCTCCCCCCACCAACATTCTCTTGCCTTGTTTTCGGGGTTCCTCTTCACCAGCTGAGGCGCCCTCCCACCCCCCGCCGCCCTCTTACCTTTTTCTAGAGGTCTCTTGAGCCACCAGCAAGCTCCCCCGCACCTTCCCTCAGCGATCTTGGCCCGCCAGAGGCCTGCCCCTCGTCAGCCTCCTCCCCTTTTCCTGGGTGCTGCTTGAACCACTGGTGGGCTCCCCTCCACCATCCTCTCGTCCTTTGCAGGGGAGTCTCGTGACTCACCAGAGCGCTCTCCGCCGTTGCCTTGCTGGGGTTATTGACACCGCTTGACTTGCCAGAGCGCTCCCCCTCGCAGTTCTCTTGTTGGATTTCTTGGGACCTTTTGAACCAGTGGAACAACGGGAATGCTCCCCCCCACTGTGACCTTGCCTTTCTTCAGTGCGATCTTGACGTGCTGGAGCACTTCCCCGCGCCGTCCTCTTGCCTTTTACTGGGGAGTCTCTTGAATATCCACAGCACTCCCCCCTGCCATCCTTTACCAGATTTTTTGACACTTCTTGACATCTCGGAGTGCTCTCACTCACCCTTGTCTTGCCTATTTTCAGGGCGCTCCTGTCCCGCTGGATGCTCCTCCCTGCTGTCCTATTGCCAGATTGAGAATTCTCGACCTGTCCCAGCGCTACCCCACCGTCCTTCTGCCTTCTACCTGGGAAGTCACTTGAAGAACTGGAGCACTCCCCCCTGCTGTCCTCTTGCCTTTCTTCACTGAGATTTTGGCCTGCCAGAGCACTCCTCCCTGTTGTCCTCTCACTGGATTTCTTGGGACCTCTTGACCCACTGGGTCTCTCCTCCTGCTGTCCTTTGGCCTTTCTTTAGTACAATCTCAGCCTGCTGGAGCGCTCCCCCTCGCCGTCCTCCTGCTGGATTTCTTGGAACCTCTTGACCCCTTAGGGCGTTCCCCCTGCCACCCTCTTGTGGTTTTTGGGGGAGTCTTGTGACCAACCAGGCCGTTTCCCCCCACCATCCTCTTCCCCTTTTCCTGGGTGCTTCTTGATCCACCAGAGTGCTCTCAAAGCTGCCTGTTACCATCCTCTAACCATTCTCTTGCCTTTTTTGGTGGAGTCTTGTGACTCACCGGAGCGTTCTCCACCATTGTCTTGCTGGATTTGTTGACATCGCTTGACCTGCCGGAGCGCTCCCCCTCACAGTTCTCTTCCTGGATATCTTGGGACATTTTGAACCACTGGGGGGCTCCCACCCGCCATCCTCTTACCGCATTTATTGAGACGTCCTGATCTGCCAGAGCGTTCCCCCTCGCCGTCCTTTTGCTGGATTTCTTGGGATGCCTTAAACAACTGTGGGGCTCCCACCCACCATCCTCTAACCGCATTTATCGAGATCTCCTGATCTGCTGGAGCGCTCCCCCTTGCCGTCCTCTTGCTGGATTTCTTGGGATCTCTTGGACCACTGGGGGGGCTCCCACCCGCCATCCTCTTACCGCATTTATTGAGACTTCCTGATCTGCTGGATTGCTCTCCCCCTGGCCTTCCTCTTGCACTTTTTTGGGGGAGTCTTCTTCACACATCCGAGCGCTCTCCCTCACCCTTGTCTTGCCTCTAGTCAGGGCGCTCTTCTCCCGCTGGAACGCTCCTCCCCGCCATCCTATTGCCAGACTGAGAATTCTTGACCTGCCGCAGTCCTGCCCCTCCATGCTCCTGCCTTCTGCCTGGGAAGTCACTTGAAGAACTGGAGCGCTCTCCCCCGCTGTCCTCTTGCCTTTCCTCAGTGGGATTTTGGCCTGCTAAAGAGCTCCTCCCTGTCGTCCTCTTGCTGGATTTCTCGGTACCTCTTGACCCACTGGGTCTCTCCTCCTGCCGTCCTTTTGCCTTTCCTTAGTACATTCTTGGTCTGCTGGAGTGCTCCCCCCCACCATCCTCTTGCTGGATTTCTCGGGACCCCTTGTCCCATATAGGACATTCCCCCCCACCACCATCCTGTTGTGTTTTTTAGGAGAGTCTTGTGATCGACCAGAGCGCTCCCCCCTTGACATCCTCTTCCCCTTTTTCTGGGTGACTTTTGAACCACTGGTGAACTCTCCCCCATCATCCTCTTGCCACATATATTGAGACTTGTTGATCCGCCAGAGCGCTTCCCCCACTGTCCTCTTGCCAGATTTACTGATACCTCTTGTCCTGTCAGAGCGCTCCCTCTCGCAGTCCTCTTTGTTCAGTTTGTAGGGTAGGAGGGGGGATCTCTGATTACAGAAAGGTCCCTTTGTTCTAGGAGACATTCCCTTGCTCCATGCTTCAGGTTGCCCATCTTCCCTCTCATTTTCAATATGCACGTCCATCACCTTCCTCCTCTTCTTTCTTGATCCCTCGACTCCCGGATGAACTCAAATCCTCTTTCTTGATCACTCTTTCTCGTAAGTTCACAACCTTACTTTCCTTTCTTGCTTTCGCCTTTGTGAGCTGCTCCACCCAAACCGAAATGCCCTGAAGACAGAAATAAATACACCCACCCCAAGCCCGTACAGTCACATAGGGGGTGAGTCCGGTCGCTGACGCATCCCCACATCCCACAGCAAGCCCACCTTGCCTTGGCCCCGGCCCCCCGCACAGGCCTTCCCACCAACCCAGCCCCTCCGTAGCAGCACAGTTTCCCAGCATGCACCCCACAAAGACTTTCTTTGCCAGTCACCCCTGGCACTTACAGCAACACACCACATCAGCATCAAGAGCCCTGGGAGTGGAGAGCTGGCCAGGCCCTCACCCCGGCAGGATCCTCTTCCCCCTCCTTTAGCTGATGGCAGACAGACAAGACACCTCCCAAGAGGTGTCCAGCCCTCTCTCTCAACCACTCATGAGTACAAAAGCCCAGCCTCTACTCACCCACCCCGCCTCCCGAAACCCCACCAGCAGCCCCTGGTCCCAGCTGAACAGCAGCCAGTGCTGAAGACCTGGCTCGTGTTGTCAGACACAACCTTCCCATGGATGTCTGGGCCCCTGAGCAGTTTCCAGGGGTGGGAGGGCGCAGTCCTGATTACAGGGAGGTCCCTGTCCCAAGGGGGACATTTTCTTCCTCCTCACTCCTGACTCGCAGCTCCATCACCTTCCTCCTCTTCTTTCTTGATCCCTCCTGACTCGCAGGTCTACCACCGTCATCTTCTTTCTTGATCCCTGTTGCCTTGCAGATGCACTCCAATCCTCTTTCTTGATCGCTCTTCCTCGTAGGTCAACCACCTTCCTCCTCTTCTTTCTTGATCCCTCCTGACTCGCAGGTCTACCACCGTCATCTTCTTTCTTGATCCCTGTTGACTTGCAGATGCACTCCAATCCTCTTTCTTGATCACTCTTCCTCGTAGGTTCACCATCTTCCTCTTCTTTCTTGCTTTCACCTTTGCGAGCTGCTCCACCCGAACAGAGATGCACAGAAAACAAAAATATACCCACCCCAGGCCCGTACAGTCACACGAGGGGGCGAGTCCGGTCGCTGACGCATCCCCACACCCCACCACAAGGCCACCTTGCCTTGGCCCCGGCCCCCCGCACAGGCCTTCCCACCAACCCAGCCCCTCCGTAGCAGCACAGTTTCCCAGCATGCACCCCACAAAGACTTTCTTTGCCAGTCACCCCTGGCACTTACAGCAACACACCACACCAGCATCAAGAGCTCTGGGAGTGGAGAGCTGGCCAGGCCCTCACCCCGGCAGGATCCTCTTCCCCCTCCTTTACCTGCTGGCAGACAGACACCTCCCAAGGGATGACCACCCTGCTCCCTTAACTGCTCCCAAGTCCAAGAGCCCAGCCCCTGCTCACCACCCCCACCTCCCAAAACACAGCCAACAGCCCCTGCTCCCATTTTACCACTTTACCCCCGAGCACGGTTTCTAGGGGTGGGAGGGGGACGCACTAATCACAGATCGTTCCCTGTGCTTAAGGATACATTCTCCTTCTCGCTGGCTCAGGCTGCCCATCTTCCTCCTCACTCTTGACTCGTAGCTCCATCACCTGTCTCCTCTTTTGTCCCCTCCTGACTCACAGGTCCACCACTGTCATCTTCTTTCTCGACTCTGCTTGACTCACAGGTGCGCTCCAATCCTCTTTCGTGATCGCTCTTCTGTGTCAGTACACGGAAGACCGGGCACATGAGAAACTGCAAGAGTCAACAGCATGAGAACAAGCATTAGTGGAAAAATACAAGAACAAAGGACTGTATGCTATGTGATACATCAAGGACAGAGGAGTTGATACAGGATTGATGCATCAAGGACAGAGGGACAGCTTGTGATAGACAAAAAAGGTGTTTATGGCAGTGACTTTGGTGGGAACACAAAACACATCACTTATGTAATGACTAACTTAGCTAATCAACAAATGCTTGAGCAAGTATCATAGCGAGTATAAACACAAGCCTGAATTTGTAATAAACATCTCTCATTGCACCTTAAAAGAGAGTCCGTACCGCATTCGCTACAAATGGCGCCCTGGAACAGGGACTTTCAGCGTGCCTATAAAGGCAGTAGCCGCTCTGGTAGCGAAGCCAAATCGAACCAGGAAACAGGACCGGGAACCAGGACAGTGCGCGCCCACCACCAACGAAAGGTGAGCGATTGGGAACCATGGGAGGGAAGTTATCCCTTAAGCAAAGACAAACCCTGGATGTCCTTCAACATGCGCTACAAACGCAAAATCAGGATGTATCAGGGGTCTGATTGGTGAGTTTATTACAATGGATTGCTAATCATGTGCTAGACTTTCCTACAACTGGTACATTTCAGTTGGAGACATGGCACAAAGATGAATGAGAATTATATGAACAGGTAACGACTGGAGATAAAGCTGCTTGCAAATATTCATCTACTTGGGGAAAAATTATGACTACTAAGATACAGGATACAGGACTGATACATCAGGGACAGAGGGACAGCTTACTATAGAAAAAAATGCGTATATGGCAATTACATCGCTCATGTAATGTCTAACTTAGCTAAAGAGCAAATGCTTGAGCAAGCATCATAGCGAGTATAAATGCAAACCTGAGTTTGTAATAAATGTCTCTCATGGCACCTTACTGTGAGTCCACGCCAGATTCGCTACACTCTTCCTCATAGGTTCACCACCTTCCTCTCCTTCCTTGCTTTTCCTTTGCACGCTGCTCCACCTGAAGAGAAACACACAGAGGACTGAGCTACACCAGCCCAAGGGCACTACAATCAGACAGGGGCTGAGTCCGGGGGCTGACACCTCCCCACACCCCACAACGAGCCCACCTTGCCTTGGCCCCGGCCCCTCGCACATGCCTTAGAGATATCATAGCTCAGTACAAATCCCCACAGTCCTCACCTGCTGTTTGGTGCTTGCGGAGGGTCACACTCCCTGTGCCCCAGGGCACTGGCCCTACACGGCCAAGCTCGGCAGCGGGACTGTCTGGAGCTGCCGCTGGCTGGTTCTCCAGCTTTAGGGTCACCCGCAGAAGCCCGTTCTCCTCAGCTCTGCACACCCATCCAGTTGCGCCGCCCAGGCAAAGTCAGCTTCACCCTCTGCTCTACACCTCACCTGCAAACAACCAACTCTTCAACTGACAACTGTCCAAAACCCACCGACAAACTCTCCACACCTCAGCCTTTCGTTTGCAACTGCTGCCTCTAGTGCATCTCACAGACAAGCCTTCAAAATCCCCTCATCCTGCAATAACACTCCAGCACTGATCACCTGTGGGAACAACTACCACAATACCATGCAAACACCAACCAGTTCTGGCACGGAAATATCACTTTCTCCTCAAGATTCCACCCTACACCAACTGCTGACAAACACACGCTGTCCTCACCAAAGCCAAACGCTGCAACAACCAGCGACAACTCAAATTTGCGTGGGCGGTGCAAAATTGCAGGGGTGAGCTAACGCAGAGCTGGGCTTGAAAGCTGCAGAGTGTGCACCCTGTGGTATAACGTGGCGAGCTACTGCCATTCTGCCTTCTCCCTGGGAGAAGCGCGTGAGCAGAGGCTGCTTCAAGGCACGATGGGAAGGGTTTGGTTCTCCGGGTCTCTCAGGGCGAGAGCGATAAATGTGATCTGTGTCGTGGCGCAGGAACTTCCCGTACACTTGCTCCTCCATTCGGTCTCGGGTGCTGCAAGAGAGGGAGCGAGAGATTCAGGGCAAGATTGACAACCTCGGCGTCCCCGTCCCAGCCACGGGTCACCCAAACCTGCAGACATCCCGGGAGGCCCCCTAAGATTTACACTCCCCTATGCCCCACCCTTGAAGCCTGGACATCGCCAGAACCATAGAGCAAGTATTTCTTGAGGAGGCACCCAAAGGGTCCGTGTTCTCTTTCAGGCAGATGCTAGCGCAAGATTGCAAATCATCTCACAGCTACCAGGAAGGTAAAAAATAACGTCTTGAAATGGGAAAGGAACAGGTATTGTTTCTCTTCATCACCTCCCTCATTGCCACGTTATCAAGGTCTCCTGCAATGTTCCACAGGAAACTTGAAGCTTGGAATTCCTGGTATTCTGAACCTGGGCAAGAAAGGAAGAAAAGCATGAGACTGATCATAAAGAGGGTGGCTGCTTGTAACATGGAAAGAGCAGTAACAAGGTAAAAAGATATCACTTTTCCTTAGAGAGCTCTCAAAGCTGCCTGTTAAGGACAAGAAAAACAAACTTGTGACGGACCATTACTTAAAATCCAAGGCCCAGGAAGCGATCTAATGTACATTGAAACGCGGGCCACGAGACAGTGGAAGTGCCACGAGCTGAGACTGAAGGGACAGAGGATGAATTTCCAAAGAAGTTTAGGTTTCGATGTCAAAACGGAAAATTCTACGTCATTAAAATATAATGCAAAAGTCAGTGTAAAATCAAGTAAGGCAACGACTCCAAATGAACTCCCAGGCGCTTCAGTCACTCAGCAGATCAAAAATGCAGATCATTTCTCACCTGCCCACCTCCCAAACCCCAGCCTATGTCCCCTGCTTCCAGCTTACCTGAGCCCAGATTAAAGGAGGATTTCAGAGGCCATGCCAAGTTCTGCTGCTCCTCGTTCGGGTTGCCAGTCTTCCTCCTCGCTCTGGAATTGCAGGTCAACCGCCTTCCTGTTCTTCTTTGATTGACGCTGAGCTGCCGCGTTACCCGCTGCCGTCTGAGCGGATCTCGGGTAGCCTCTGGAACCGCCAGAGCGCTCCCCCCACCAACATTCTCTTGCCTTGTTTTCGGGGTTCCTCTTCACCAGCTGAGGCGCCCTCCCACCCCCCGCCGCCCTCTTACCTTTTTCTAGAGGTCTCTTGAGCCACCAGCAAGCTCCCCCGCACCTTCCCTCAGCGATCTTGGCCCGCCAGAGGCCTGCCCCTCGTCAGCCTCCTCCCCTTTTCCTGGGTGCTGCTTGAACCACTGGTGGGCTCCCCTCCACCATCCTCTCGTCCTTTGCAGGGGAGTCTCGTGACTCACCAGAGCGCTCTCCGCCGTTGCCTTGCTGGGGTTATTGACACCGCTTGACTTGCCAGAGCGCTCCCCCTCGCAGTTCTCTTGTTGGATTTCTTGGGACCTTTTGAACCAGTGGAACAACGGGAATGCTCCCCCCCACTGTGACCTTGCCTTTCTTCAGTGCGATCTTGACGTGCTGGAGCACTTCCCCGCGCCGTCCTCTTGCCTTTTACTGGGGAGTCTCTTGAATATCCACAGCACTCCCCCCTGCCATCCTTTACCAGATTTTTTGACACTTCTTGACATCTCGGAGTGCTCTCACTCACCCTTGTCTTGCCTATTTTCAGGGCGCTCCTGTCCCGCTGGATGCTCCTCCCTGCTGTCCTATTGCCAGATTGAGAATTCTCGACCTGTCCCAGCGCTACCCCACCGTCCTTCTGCCTTCTACCTGGGAAGTCACTTGAAGAACTGGAGCACTCCCCCCTGCTGTCCTCTTGCCTTTCTTCACTGAGATTTTGGCCTGCCAGAGCACTCCTCCCTGTTGTCCTCTCACTGGATTTCTTGGGACCTCTTGACCCACTGGGTCTCTCCTCCTGCTGTCCTTTGGCCTTTCTTTAGTACAATCTCAGCCTGCTGGAGCGCTCCCCCTCGCCGTCCTCCTGCTGGATTTCTGGGAACCTCTTGACCCCTTAGGGCGTTCCCCCTGCCACCCTCTTGTGGTTTTTGGGGGAGTCTTGTGACCAACCAGGCCGTTTCCCCCCACCATCCTCTTCCCCTTTTTTTCCTGGGTGCTTCTTGATCCACCAGAGTGCTCTCAAAGCTGCCTGTTACCATCCTCTAACCATTCTCTTGCCTTTTTTGGTGGAGTCTTGTGACTCACCGGAGCGTTCTCCACCATTGTCTTGCTGGATTTGTTGACATCGCTTGACCTGCCGGAGCGCTCCCCCTCACAGTTCTCTTCCTGGATATCTTGGGACATTTTGAACCACTGGGGGGCTCCCACCCGCCATCCTCTTACCGCATTTATTGAGACGTCCTGATCTGCCAGAGCGTTCCCCCTCGCCGTCCTTTTGCTGGATTTCTTGGGATGCCTTAAACAACTGTGGGGCTCCCACCCACCATGCTCTAACCGCATTTATCGAGATCTCCTGATCTGCTGGAGCGCTCCCCCTTGCCGTCCTCTTGCTGGATTTCTTGGGATCTCTTGGACCACTGGGGGGGCTCCCACCCGCCATCCTCTTACCGCATTTATTGAGACTTCCGGATCTGCTGGATTGCTCTCCCCCTGGCCTTCCTCTTGCACTTTTTTGGGGGAGTCTTCTTCACACATCCGAGCGCTCTCCCTCACCCTTGTCTTGCCTCTAGTCAGGGCGCTCTTCTCCCGCTGGAACGCTCCTCCCCGCCATCCTATTGCCAGACTGAGAATTCTTGACCTGCCGCAGTCCTGCCCCGCCATGCTCCTGCCTTCTGCCTGGGAAGTCACTTGAAGAACTGGAGCGCTCTCCCCCGCTGTCCTCTTGCCTTTCCTCAGTGGGATTTTGGCCTGCTAAAGAGCTCCTCCCTGTCGTCCTCCTGCTGGATTTCTTGGGACTTCTTGACCCATTAGGGCGTTCCCCCTGCCACCCTCTTGTGGTTTTTGGGGGAGTCTTGTGACCAACCAGGCCGTTTCCCCCCACCATCCTCTTCCCCTTTTCCTGGGTGCTTCTTGATCCACCAGAGTGCTCCCCTGCACCATTCTTTTGCCTTTTTTGGGGGAGTCTTGTGACTCGCCGGAGAGTTCTCCACCATTGTCTTGCTGGATTTCTTGACATCGCTTGACCTGCCGGAGCGCTCCCCCTCGCAGTTCTCTTGCTGGATTTCTTGGGACGTCTTAAACAACTGAGGGGCTCACACCCACCATCCTCTAACTGCATTTATCGAGATTTCCTGATCTGCCGGAGCGCTCGCCCCTGCTGTCCTCTTGCTGGGTTTCTTGGGACCTCTTGACCCACACGAGCTCTCCTCCCCACCGTCTTCTTGCCGGACTTATTGAGACTTCTTGACCCGCCAGAGTGTTCCCCCTCATCACCCTCCTGCCTTTTTCTGGGGATTCTCTTCAACAACTGAAGAGCTCCCCCGCACTGTCCTCTTCCCTTTTTTCTGGGTGATTCGTGAATCACCGGTGAGCTTCTCCTTACCACCCTCTTGGGCTTTTTTCAGAGCAACCTTGACCCATCAGAGCACCCCCTCACCGTCCTCTTGCCAGATGTACTGAGGGTTCTTCATCTGCCACAGCGCTCCCCCACGCCGTCCTCTTGCTGGATTTCCTGGAACCTTGTGAACCACTGGGGGGCTCCCACCCACCATGCTTTTACCGCATTTATTGAGACGTCCTGATCTGCCAGAGCGCTCCCCCTCGCCGCCCACTTGCTGGATTTCTTGGGATCTCTTGGACCACTGAGGGGGCTCCCACCAGCCATCCTCTTACCGCATTTATCGAGACGTCCTGATCTGCTGGAGCGCTCCCCCTCGCCGTCCTCTTGCTGGATTTCTTGGGTCCTCTTGACCCATTAGGGCGTTCCCCCTGCCACCCTCTTGTGTTTTCTGGGGGAGTCTTGTGACCAACCAGAGTGCTCCCCCCCACCATCTTCTTCCCCTTTTCCTGAGTGCTTCTTGATCCACCAGAGTGCTCCCCTGCACCATTCTCTTGCCTTTTTTTGGGGGAATCTTGTGACTCACCGGAGCGTTTTCCACCATTGTCTTGCTGGATTTCTTGACACCGCTTGACCTGTTGGAGCGCTCTCCCTCACAGTTCTCTTGCTGGATATCTTGGGACCTCTTGAACCACTGGGGAGCTCCCACCTGCCACCTTCTTACCGCATTTATTGAGACTTCCTGATCTGCTGGATTGCTCTCCCCACCGGCCTTCCTCTTGCACTTTTTGGGGGAGTCTTCTTGACACGTCCGAGTGCTCTCCCTCACCCTCGTCTTGCCTCTAGTCCGGGCGCTCTTCTCCCGCTGGAACGCTCCTCCCCGCCATCCTATTGCCAGACTGAGAATTCTTGACATGCCACAGTCCTGCCCCGCCATGCTCCTGCCTTCTGCCTGGGAAGTCACTTGAAGAACTGGAGCGCTCTCCCCCGCTGTCCTCTTGCCTTTCCTCAGTGGGATTTTGGCCTGCTAAAGAGCTCCTCCCTGTCGTCCTCTTGCTGGATTTCTCGGTACCTCTTGACCCACTGGGTCTCTCCTCCTGCCGTCCTTTTGCCTTTCCTTAGTACATTCTTGGTCTGCTGGAGTGCTCCCCCCCACCATCCTCTTGCTGGATTTCTCGGGACCCCTTGTCCCATATAGGACATTCCCCCCCACCACCATCCTGTTGTGTTTTTTAGGAGAGTCTTGTGATCGACCAGAGCGCTCCCCCCTTGACATCCTCTTCCCCTTTTTCTGGGTGACTTTTGAACCACTGGTGAACTCTCCCCCATCATCCTCTTGCCACATATATTGAGACTTGTTGATCCGCCAGAGCGCTTCCCCCACTGTCCTCTTGCCAGATTTACTGATACCTCTTGTCCTGTCAGAGCGCTCCCTCTCGCAGTCCTCTTTGTTCAGTTTGTAGGGTAGGAGGGGGGATCTCTGATTACAGAAAGGTCCCTTTGTTCTAGGAGACATTCCCTTGCTCCATGCTTCAGGTTGCCCATCTTCCCTCTCATTTTCAATATGCACGTCCATCACCTTCCTCCTCTTCTTTCTTGATCCCTCGACTCCCGGATGAACTCAAATCCTCTTTCTTGATCACTCTTTCTCGTAAGTTCACAACCTTACTTTCCTTTCTTGCTTTCGCCTTTGTGAGCTGCTCCACCCAAACCGAAATGCCCTGAAGACAGAAATACACCCACCCCAAGCCCGTACAGTCACATAGGGGGTGAGTCCGGTCGCTGACGCATCCCCACATCCCACAGCAAGCCCACCTTGCCTTGGCCCCGGCCCCCCGCACAGGCCTTCCCACCAACCCAGCCCCTCCGGAGCAGCACAGTTTCCCAGCATGCACCCCACAAAGACTTTCTTTGCCAGTCACCCCTGGCACTTAAAACAACACACCACACCAGCATCAAGAGCCCTGGGAGTGGAGAGCTGGCCAGGCCCTCACCCCGGCAGGATCCTCTTCCCCCTCCTTTAGCTGATGGCAGACAGACAAGACACCTCCCAAGAGGTGTCCAGCCCTCTCTCTCAACCACTCATGAGTACAAAAGCCCAGCCTCTACTCACCCACCCCGCCTCCCAAAACCCCACCAGCAGCCCCTGGTCCCAGCTGAACAGCAGCCAGTGCTGAAGATCTGGCTCGTGTTGTCGGACACAACCTTCCCATGGATGTCTGGGCCCCTGAGCAGTTTCCAGGGGTGGGAGGGCGCAGTCCTGATTACAGGGAGGTCCCTGTCCCAAGGGGGACATTTTCTTCCTCCTCACTCCTGACTCGCAGCTCCATCACCTTCCTCCTCTTCTTTCTTGATCCCTCCTGACTCGCAGGTCTACCACCGTCATCTTCTTTCTTGATCCCTGTTGACTTGCAGATGCACTCCAATCCTCTTTCTTGATCGCTCTTCCTCGTAGGTTCACCACCTTCCTCTTCCTTCTTGCTTTCGCCTTTGCGAGCTGCTCCACCCGAACAGAGATGCACAGAAAACAAAAATATACCCACCCCAGGCCCGTACAGTCACACGAGGGGGCGAGTCCGGTCGCTGACGCATCCCCACACCCCACCACAAGGCCACCTTGCCTTGGCCCCGGCCCCCCGCACAGGCCTTCCCACCAACCCAGCCCCTCCGTAGCAGCACAGTTTCCCAGCATGCACCCCACAAAGACTTTCTTTGCCAGTCACCCCTGGCACTTACAGCAACACACCACACCAGCATCAAGAGCCCTGGGAGTGGAGAGCTGGCCAGGCCCTCACCCCGGCAGGATCCTCTTCCCCCTCCTTTACCTGCTGGCAGACAGACACCTCCCAAGGGATGACCACCCTGCTCCCTTAACTGCTCCCAAGTCCAAGAGCCCAGCCCCTGCTCACCACCCCCACCTCCCAAAACACAGCCAACAGCCCCTGCTCCCATTTTACCACTTGACCCCCGAGCACGGTGTCTAGGGGTGGGAGGGGGACGCACTAATCACAGATCGTTCCCTGTGCTTAAGGATACATTCTCCTTCTCGCTGGCTCAGGCTGCCCATCTTCCTCCTCACTCTTGACTCGTAGCTCCATCACCTTTCTCCTCTTTTGTCCCCTCCTGACTCACAGGTCCACCACTGTCATCTTCTTTCTTGACCCTGCTTGACTCACAGGTGCGCTCCAATCCTCTTTCGTGATCGCTCTTCTGTGTCAGTACACGGAAGACCGGGCACATGAGAAACTGCAAGAGTCAACAGCATGAGAACAAGCATTAGTGGAAAAATACAAGAACAAAGGACTGTATGCTATGTGATACATCAAGGACAGAGGAGTTGATACAGGATTGATGCATCAAGGACAGAGGGACAGCTTGTGATAGACAAAAAAGGTGTTTATGGCAGTGACTTTGGTGGGAACACAAAACCTATCACTTATGTAATGACTAACTTAGCTAATCAACAAATGCTTGAGCAAGTATCATAGCGAGTATAAACACAAGCCTGAATTTGTAATAAACATCTCTCATTGCACCTTAAAAGAGAGTCCGTACCGCATTCGCTACAAATGGCGCCCTGGAACAGGGACTTTCAGCGTGCCTATAAAGGCAGTAGCCGCTCTGGTAGCGAAGCCCAATCGAACCAGGAAACAGGACCGGGAACCAGGACAGTGCGCGCCCACCACCAACGAAAGGTGAGCGATTGGGAACCATGGGAGGGAAGCTATCCCTTAAGCAAAGACAAACCCTGGATGTCCTTCAACATGCGCTACAAACGCAAAATCAGGATGTATCAGGGGTCTGATTGGTGAGTTTATTACAATGGATTGCTAATCATGTGCTAGACTTTCCTACAACTGGTACATTTCAGTTGGAGACATGGCACAAAGATGAATGAGAATTATATGAATAGGTAACGACTGGAGATAAAGCTGCTTGCAAATATTCATCTACTTGGGGAAAAATTATGACTACTAAGATACAGGATACAGGACTGATACATCAGGGACAGAGGGACAGCTTACTATAGAAAAAAATGCGTATATGGCAGTTACTTCGCTCATGTAATGTCTAACTTAGCTAAAGAGCAAATGCTTGAGCAAGCATCATAGCGAGTATAAATGCAAACCTGAGTTTGTAATAAATGTCTCTCATGGCACCTTACCGTGAGTCCACGCCAGATTCGCTACACTCTTCCTCATAGGTTCACCACCTTCCTCTCCTTCCTTGCTTTTCCTTTGCACGCTGCTCCACCTGAAGAGAAACACACAGAGGACTGAGCTACACCAGCCCAAGGGCACTACAATCAGACAGGGGCTGAGTCTGGGGGCTGACACCTCCCCACACCCCACAACGAGCCCACCTTGCCTTGGCCCCGGCCCCTCGCACATGCCTTAGAGATATCATAGCTCGGTACAAATCCCCACAGTCCTCACCTGCTGTTGGGTGCTTGCGGAGGGTCACACTCCCTGTGCCCCAGGGCACTGGCCCTACACGGCCAAGCTCGGCAGCGGGACTGTCTGGAGCTGCCGCTGGCTGGTTCTCCAGCTTTAGGGTCACCCGCAGAAGCCCGCTCTCCTCAGCTCTGCACACCCATCCAGTTGCGCCGCCCAGGCAAAGTCAGCTTCACCCTCTGCTCTACACCTCACCTGCAAACAACCAACTCTTCAACTGACAACTGTCCAAAACCCACCGACAAACTCTCCACACCTCAGCCTTTCGTTTGCAACTGCTGCCTCTAGTGCATCTCACAGACAAGCCTTCAAAATCCCCTCATCCTGCAATAACACTCCAGCACTGATCACCTGCGGGAACAACTACCACAATACCATGCAAACACCAACCAGTTCTGGCACGGAAATATCACTTTCTCCTCAAGATTCCACCCTACACCAACTGCTGACAAACACACGCTGTCCTCACCAAAGCCAAACGCTGCAACAACCAGCGACAACTCAAATTTGCGTGGGCGGTGCAAAATTGCAGGGGTGAGCTAACGCAGAGCTGGGCTTGAAAGCTGCAGAATGTACACCCTGTTGTTTAACGTGGCGAGTCACTCCCATTCTGCCTTCTCCCTGGGAGAAGCGCATGAGCAGAGGTTACTTCAAGGCACGATGAGAACGGTTCGGTTCTCCGGGTCTCGGAGGGCGAGAGCGATAAATGTGATCTGTGTCGTGGCGCAGGAACTTCCCATCCACTTGCTTCTCCATTCAGTCTGGTGCTGCAAGAGAAGGAGAGAAAGAAAAAGTTAGGACCGAGTTAACAACCTCATCATCCCTGACCCCTAATCTGCAGGAATCCTAGGAGGCCTGATATAATTTTGCTCATCTCCCTGTCTTTGCTGGAATACTTTACTGTAGAAATTTCTGTCATCAACATTCTCTTAACCGATCTGATGTGTTCATAGTTCCTAGCCCAGCATCCTTTCCTCAAAGTACCTCAGCATTTCCCTTTGAAACCACACCTTAGTGCCATCCCGTCCCAGAGCTACCTCAGCATTTCCCACTGCAGCCTCTGCGATGCCATCTCCTCCCTGAGGTACCTCAGCCTTTACCACCAAAACCTCTCTCCCTTCCGTCCTCTCCTTTAAGTCCCTCACCCTTTCCCGCCAAAGCCTCCCCCGATGTCATCCCCTCCCTGAGGTACCTCAGCCTTTCCTGTCAAAGCCTCCCCCGATATCATCCCCTCCCCGAGGTACCTCAGCCTTTCCTGTCAAAGCCTCCCCCGATATCATCCCCTCCCTGAGGTACCTCAGCCTTTCCCATCAAAGCCTCCCCCGATATCATCCCCTCCCCGAGGTACCTCAGCCTTTCCTGTCAAAGCCTCCCCCGATATCATCCCCTCCCCGAGGTACCTCAGCCTTTCCCGTCAAAGCCTCCCCCGATATCATCCCCTCCCCGAGGTACCTCAGCCTTTCCTGTCAAAGCCTCCCCCGATATCATCCCCTCCCTGAGGTACCTCAGCCTTTCCTGTCAAAGCCTCCCCCGATATCATCCCCTCCCCGAGGTACCTCAGCCTTTCCTGTCAAAGCCTCCCCCGATATCATCCCCTCCCCGAGGTACCTCAGCTTTTCCCGCCTAAGCTCCTCCCGCGCCGTCCCGCCCTCAGGTTCCTCCGCCGCTCCCTCCGTTCCCGGCCCCCCCCGCCCCTCGCGCCCCCCCTTGGCGCTCCCGACCCGCCGCTGCCCCCTCCCGCTCGCTTTCCTCCCTCTGTCCTGTGTCACTACGGGGGCTCCCCCTCCGCCCCACGGCCCCGCCCGAGCCCCGCGCAGCGCTCAGCGCGGGGCTCCCTTCCCTCACAGCCGCCCGCGTGTTTCCCCCTCGCCCCGGCCTGGGGCCGCGCTGTTGCGGCTGGCTGCCCCTCGCCTTCCTCCTTCCGAAACCAGCCCGTCTGTCACCCTCCAGCCTCGCCCCTCAGCCGGTCCCGGGCCGCCCCGTCCAGTCTCCCCGCTGTCCGCCCGCCCCTCGCTCACCGCCGGCCCCGCCGTTCCTCGCGCGCTGCTCCAGCCGCCGCACCGCCGGCACGCGCTCCGCGGCCCGCGCACTTACGCAGCATGTCCCCGCCCATCCCGCGCAGGAGCCAATCCCGTCCGCGTCCGCCACCGGGCTGCGCCCCCCCCCCCCCCCCCCCGCCTCCGCGCCCGGCACTGGCCCCCCCTGCCCCTCGCCCCCCGTCCCGGAGCCACCGGCGGCCGCAGAGCGGCGCTGTCCGCCCGCAGGGCGGGGCCGGGAGCTTTCAGGCTGCGTCTGCCCGGGACCGAGGGCTCTGCCGCCTGCCCGGGACAGCCCGGGACCGAGGGCTCCGCCGCTGCAGCCCGTTTCGTGCCGCTTGCGCCCCCCAGGTTACACGGCTGCAGCCTTCCTGCTGGTTTAGCTCACACACCTTTCTTCTTTCTAACTGCACAGCAGTTCACACTCACAAAAGTTCGTGCTGGTTGGCATAAGAGTATCTGCATAAGAATTTACAAACATTACAAAGATATACCACAGACCACAGCTTTCTAAGCTTTCAAGTTAAAGTTCCATGTTTAAATAAAACAGACAATACCAGTAGAGCTGTGTACCTCTGTCGTCTTTGTTCAGAAAGAAGTGACAACACCAGAAAACACATTGACAGCCAGTGCTTTGAACAGTGAAGGTGGGATCTACAAAAGTCTGATTAAACTAAACAGCCTCAGGTCTTTATCAAGCTGCAGATCTGCCAGGAATGCTGAAATGCAAGAGTTTACTCCTGCAATATTCCACGATGGAACAGCCACTTCATATCAAATATAATCTCAAAGTTCCAAACCAGTACGTTAAAAAGCTACCAGTAAGTATTAGAAGACCACTGCAAGATCTTATTGCTTTTTGAGTTAAATAATAATTTTTCAATAAACCAAAACCCAAACAGGTTCTCAAATCTGTTGCTTATCATCCTGTTCATTCATTAGCACTGCAGCAATCAGTTTTTATACAATGTGTCAACAGAGGCGTCTAAAAAACCCCAAACAAAACTTATTCAAGTCCACGGACACCCCCGCCCTCCTTGCCCCCCCTCACCCTGAGCCCCACGATCACCACTTGGTGCGGGAGAGGAGCACAACTCGACAGACAGAACCAGAAATCCGACTGCGGTAAGAAGGAAACATCGAGGTAGTTACAGCTTCCTTAAACATTCAAAATCTGATGTCTTCCAAAACAAAGCACATCATCCTCATCATTTAAAAAGCAAAGTTGCTTTGTACGTCTCTGATCCTCACACCAGCTGAGTGGTTCTCAAGTCCGCTGAGCTCCACTGTGCAGCCACCCCCACGTCTGTGTCGCCTTGTCTGGAGTCCCCAGTCGCGGGACAGTGAGTGGGGTTGGACTCCAGTGATAAAGAAAAACACAAAGAGTCAAATTGGAAAAGTAATTAAAACAGAAGATCTGAAAGCCAGTTTAATTTTAATAACTTATTTGTACACTGCTATAAGCATATGAAGTATGGGGGTCACGAACTCTTGCTACCACATATGTGCCTTATTACAATAAGCACAGGAAACAAGGAAGTAGCATTCCTTCTATTTTTGATGTAATTATGAGCTAATACATCTCCTGAGATGGCTTCCAGACCTGATTTAGTATCTACACTGTGTTGTACTGCAGATAAATACCTCAGGTCAGCATTAATTGAAGACAATGTGCAGAATGAGCAATATGCAGGTAAGCACAAGATCCTGGATTCCTTACAAGAGTCTACTTCTAAAATTGTCTGAAAATGCTGCAGAAATTGTAGCAGATAAACAACAGTAGCCACATTTTGTCCTATGGCATTTACATAATGTTGATCCACCTGTATTAACTTGTGCCCTTTCGGAACAGAGCTGTAAACTCAGAGTGTCCAAAGACTTCTTTCTTTTGAATAGAATACGCTTAAACTGGCTGTCTTGAACAGACTGGCTGTGCAGACTTGCAGCAGTTGAATGGAGGATGTGATTCCAGTGAATGGAGACAGAAAGAAGATCAGCACAAAAGCAGCAATGACAGACCAGAGACACCCACCTAAAGCCTACGGAGACCAAAAAAAGTCGTCGCGTGGGCTTAGCAGTTGGGGAACCAGACCAAACAGCCTGGTTATTCTCCACCAGGAGGGTCTTTATCTGGCCATGATCATGTCATCAATGGAGAAACTCACCATCATCAGACAGAGTGCAGCCGTGGGCAATGAGAGCAGCAAATCCAGCACCGACACGGTGTCAGAGTTTGTACAGACAATGAACACGCTCACGGGTCTTGTTCAATACTTTACACACTATTCTGAAAAGAGACACTGATTTAACTGTTGCACAGCACATACTGTCACTTTACACAACTTGGAGAAACAAAGCAAGCTCATAAAGTTCATACTCCATACATCAGGATAGGAGGTTACTCATAAAATGCAATCATCTCTGCCAGATACAGGCAAATGCACATATTTATTTGAAGCAAATTCCAAGTTTATACCGTCATCTCAGGTCAAATTCTGCTATCAGACACAGGACACACAGCTCAAATGCCAACAGCTCATAAGAAAGCTTCACAAGAGAATGAACTAAACATACAGCTATGGAATCAAGTGTGTTTTATCAATACGTCAAATGCAACTCTAATTCCCCTAGGCCCTCACGTTAATAGAAACCCCACAGAGTTTCTAGAAAGAATGTCCATAAAATTGACATGCGACATTACCCTCAGTGAGTCTCCTGAACCAGACGGCAGAGCAACCGACCCGCAGCAAGGACAACACAGAACAGACAGTTCTGCTGGAAACGCAAGGAACGGACTAAAAGTAACCATTCTGCATTACAGAATTAATGCATTGTGTCACTTTGTGTAGATAATTCACCCATAAAAATCAGTAAATATGAAGGCCACCCTTACTGATAAATGCCTATATGTTTGTAGTCATGTTTAATAAAACACACTTTGTGAGGGTTTTTTGGCTCAAGAAGGACACTGGATCAGTGTGCTTTGGGTTATTTCTGTAAGGAGCCATAACTCAACAGAAAGATAGCTTTAAGAAAGCGTGCAATTAGCTATTAATTGGACAAAATAAGTGTAGTTAGCACATAATAAATAGTTTTAAATGGTCTCACAAGTAGTTCATGTGATACATTTCCCTCAGGGTCTCCTGATATCTCCCATTCATTTCTATTAAACCTGCTGAAATGAAGCTGTGTGTGTTTCATTTCAGTGATCTACAGGGAATTCAAACCAACAATAACAACTTGCCGTATTATCAGAAACAGTTTCTAAAGAGTAAACACAACAATATAGGAGGGGGGAGTGGAAGAAACACCACCTGGATTCATTTTCCCATATCAATTCTTATGAAAATACCCACAATAGGATGCACTTATCAGCAAGGTATACAACTGCACATCTACACACAACATAACTGCATGTAATCGCACATTTTTGACCATATTAACTACAAATTGGGCAGCTATAAAATACGTCAGTTATACCTTCATTTACTTCCAGAAATCTCCACTGAAATTATTTTGTTGCTTAAATTACTGTATAATGTGCACTTTATTAATGTATTATACATTAAGTATACAAACATGTTATGAAAAAACAAATCTAGTCCCAATACCTTTGTGAGTTTTAAAGGACGCCGGTGGGTAACGGTGAACAATCAACAGTCATCCGGGTAAAACACTCATGGGCAGAGCTGAAACTTGTTTTCATTGGTAGGTTGTGTTTTTCTGCAAGTTGTGTTATCATACCTACATACAGCAAATAAAGATTTGACCCAAATTACATACCTTTATGTGCATACACACACGCACATGTTTGTGTTGTACAAAGATGCACACTGTTACTGAGATGTATAGGCATTGAATGTGTCAGGTAAGTAACATGACAAGAGGCTTGAGAGGTGGGTCTGCAGGGAATTCTCTAAGTAACATATTAATGCAACAAATCTGGTGGCATAAAGCTACGGGGGAAAAAAATCCAGCGGAGAATCAGATAAATTCACGTGTTCTTTAAAGACAGCTCATGCATTCAACCAACTCCCAGGTGGGCCTGGCTGTGGAAAGGAAAGTTTGCTTGAGCACTTAGCGCCAGTGTCTGATGAGCAGACAAAACACCAACTGCAGACCGGGGACCCCCAGTTCTCAACCAGTTCATGGCTCTGAGCATCTTCTTTCCACACACTGCGGGTAACGCTTTACATCTGCAATCCCCTCCCTAAACCCATCTTGTTCCTGGCTGAGAAGATACCAGATGTGGGAACTATTGCATGATAGAAGAATTTGTGCTGTTAAATCACAGGATTCTGAGCACTGCAGATGATCACAGTGCGGTGCTGCCCTGAGAAGAAAGGACGAGTGACTCTTGGTGTTCCCTGCTGCTCACTGCCCTGATCCTGCCCACCCTCATGTTCCAGCCACTCAGACCCCGGCCAGAATGACTGAGACAGGAGGGTCTCTTAAGGATGTTTTGTTTTGTCCAGATACCTTTAATTTGCTTATATACACAGATTTCATAAGAGGAAGCACTTGATTTCACCGATGACACGATTTCTCCAGTAACGCATCTCACCAAGATTGCCAATTGACAGTCCCCTTAGGATGAGAGAACGTTCATGTTGAACAAACCATGAACACTTGTAGTGATTGAAACTGGGGGTTTTTCAGACAAGCACCATCTGCCTCCTGCGCCAGAGACTCAACAGAATTATGTCTCAGACATTATGGCAACAACAGCTCATCCCGCAGCGATGGGTCACTCAGAGCGAAAACAATCCCGTATGGACACCGTGTCCAGCAGCAGATGGGGCACTCAGGAGAAGGTGAATCGCGATTTACATCCCAACACCAGCCGAGGCCCGCAGACAAAGGCCGCGGGCTGACATGGGAGGGGACGGGCCTTTCGTTCTCCTTCTTTGCTTCTCTTTTCCTTTCCTACACCCTTATTTCATCTCCTCTCCCTCTATGAGCAGTATAACCTAAGGCTTAGAGCCACAAAACTCCTTTGTGTAAACCCTTTGGCTGTTAAACTGTTCACCAATTTGGCTTAAGTAGCGTAAATCTTCCTGCTAATTGGGCCAAGCTGCAAAATAAAAGGTGTTGGGGTTTTTTTGTTTATGGTCCTTGAGTACCCCATATACTCTTTTCTAACTAAGGGGACCTGAATCGGAGTCACCTCCCCACACACGGACAGCTGGGGACGTTCTGCAATGAAAACTTGTATGGAGAGGGGAACACACTGAATAGGTCAATCCAGCATTTAATAAAAGCAATGGAGTTAGCTCTTGAATTAACATTGATAACATGCTCTGCTATATTGTGGCCAGTTGCGATTGGAAACAGCGCAGTTACAAGTTCGGTGTGCATGGTCCTCTGTATACACGAAGACATCCAGCCAGCTTTAGTCACGCACCTGATCTTTCCTTCGTGTTACAGATCTCTGCAATGAAAGCTGGGAGCAACAAACATTCAGCTTTCTGATGTGTCATTAAAGAGATTTTTCTGCATTTACTACAACCTTGACCGAGCCTGTACCTGATTGCTTTAACTGGCATTAGATAAGTCATTGAGGAAGCAGTCAAGTCAGCCCGCGAGAAGACACGGAGAGGTGACAAAGTTCTAAGTCCCTAGGATGCTGGCACACCAGCACGAACACAGGCAAGCAGAAGCCTCCAACGCATTGGCAGAAATATCCTACTCAGGTACAGCAGGCAAATGCAACTTATAATGGAACGGTTACAATATGCTTGGTAGAAAAAAGCTGAGGTTCCGCTGCCTCAGGCGCACAGCGGTTACTGCTGTGTCTGGTCTAACCCAGATCCAGTAGTGAGCTACACGTGTTTATCTTGGTTTGATATTTGTAGTGCACGTGTTAACGTACAGATCAATATACAAGACAAGGTCTGATGAACAAAATCTCTCTCTGAAAGATCCTGAAGTGATCACTGGAGTGATTTTCAAGGCAAAGATTCTGTCTGTCTCCAGCTCCCAGAAGACTTCAGAGGTGAAATTCTCTATAAATCCTGAGGGGGAAAGAGGGGGTTGTAAGGAACATGAACCTGAAGAACATTCAGTAGCTCTCCCGGGCGCTCTGTGATGGAGCCTCCCCTGTTCACCAGCTCCTGAGGCTCCAGGGGCTGCAACACGGGGCACAACGCGCTCACAGACTGAACCTGCGCTGAGGGAGAAAATGCCTTCCTGATGAAGCTTTAACATCAACACACCAACTATTGCTTGTCCTTCAAGGAAACTATCTTGTTATAAGCATTTATAGCTCTATTGTCTATTTATGCTTTTAGCAATAAGCGCTTTTATCCACATTTCATTTTGGTGCACCTGGTAAGACATGTGATTGAAGGTGACAGATAAGAGCAGGGCACTCTTTTAATCCCTAAGACAGGACCCTGGGAAAACTTCACAGGAATCAGTTCTTCACTACATTGCTGCTCCTTGCATTCACAGCCCAGCAGAAAAGCACGGGCCGAGGTGAGAACCGCCCGCAGAAGGGGCTGCCAGACACTGTTCTGGCTGATGCTCTGCCAGGACGTGCTTCGTTTTCTGTCCGGTGCTGTGCGGGGGGAACACGGAACATCTGCACGAAAAACCTGCGCTTGGCTCGTGCAGCGTCTGTGTCACGGGAACCAACAGCCACGTCCCATCGCTGACCTCGCGTGTTCACACAGCTGACTCAGTGATCGATACAGGTTTATCTGCATTACAAGCACAGCCGAGCCAGGTCAAGAGTGCTTCTTAAGAACCATTTTCAAAATGATCTTTCTAGACAATAGAGACTGATTTATCTTAATTTGTCTTACCTAAAAGCTAAGAAAGTATTTAATTTCTAGTAAGAAAGATGCCTAATTTTCTTTTGGCTATTAAAAATTGTATTAACCTCCAAAAATAAGAGAGTAAATGTCTGTTAACACTTTTTCCTTTTATGCTGATGTGAAGAAAATTCCTCTCTCATCCCGGTACTGTCAAACAGGATGAACATTTACAGAGAATGAGAGTGGGGAGTGATGAAAAAGTCAACAGCTTTTGCAGTCAGTTTGTATAAATTAAGATAAACGTGATATTGAAGCAAACCCAAATGTTTCTAACGTTCTCCTATAGAATCTCCTGCTGCTGTACAATAAGATACACTCTCAGACTATGACAACATTAGTCCGTGTCTTTGTAAGGCGCAGTCTTTTTCCTACCATATCATGCATAGGTGCCACACTTCTATATAGCCAGGTAACTGCTCATCTAAGGTGCATTTTGAAACATACCTTATCCTGCTTTGGAACCTGTGCCGAAATGGAAAGCAGTTGCTCTGTATCCAGGAATTTTGAGATAACTGTAAAACAAAAGTAAACAGATCAGAAATTGAATGGAAATCATAACAAAATCTATTTTTTTTTTTTATGAACTTTTGTTAATCTTTTTCTTCCATTCTATCTTCACAAATTATTTACCAGGGAAAAAACAGGTTAAAAATTGCTGCTATCTAAATTATGTTGTCATAACTACACAGACTGTACCGAAGCATGTAGCGATTATTTTACAGGTGGACATATATCAATTTGGTAATATTCTTTTAGTGTGATTGAATCACACGTCTCTTGTGATAAAGATCAAGATGACACGATCCAGCTCCAGGTGCACTGACTCATACTCTGCTGTTGTGTTCTGTTTAGTTTGTCTGGACCACTATGAAGCAACAGGAAAAAACACCCATACACAACAACAGAACATCAGTGATGCCTTTATTTGTTTTTAATGTATACATTATGTACACCTGAATACTTCCAACTAGTCACAGAGGTAGAGACAAACTCACATTCTTTGAAAAAGGTATTGGCTGACTTCTACCCATTTAATCTGAGAAATTCGCTTTTCTTAGCAAAATCCTTGAGAAAAACATCACTATCATAATAAAGATTATTTCCACTACGTGTCACCTGGCAAATAATTACAATTCAAACATATTGAGTCACGTTGCATACTTTCACAGATTAGAAAGAAAGTGTTTTAACATAAATTGAATATGATGCATTAAAAATAAACTACTACTTAGTTGAATACACTCAGAAAACCAAAGACAGTAAATGTCAAATGAGGGTTCCAGGTAAGAGTACCCTACAGATTTGAAGCGCGCTTTGGGGACACCCAGCGCCTCCTGTTCACTGTACATTATGTGAACTGCAGCAGCTGAGACCCTGGGATGTGTGACCTGCAAAAACCATGAACATTAAAGTAACGTTTATAAATCACAAACATGTTATTTGGCTTCTTTATGGACTGAAAGTGACAGGAGTGAAGCATCTAAACGTGATCTGTCCCACATTCATTCTTCACCACCCTGCAGCGGTTCTAGCAGGAGCTTCACACGTTTTCCCCCATTTAAGAGTTTAGATGCCAAAATATCCCAATAAGAACCATAATGCTTGTTTACATCTAGAATTGTCTTAAATATACGTCCTCCTATGCATGTTACAGAACACTGTAACCCTGCTTTGTATATTAACATGTAAAACATGCCACTAAAACCGTATCAATTAACTGACTAGACAAAGTTTTCCTCTGGAATTTAACACGTGCATTAAAACTCCTCCAAACCGAAGCCCAGCTCTACTAGGCCGTCCCACAAGCGCAGGGCTTGAGCTCTGGTTTGAGCCCGATGCCGCACTCCCCGCGCCGGGCTGCAGTACCGCGCTGTGGCCACCGGGCGGCAGCACCAGCGACACCCGGCGGGCGGTGCACCGCGGGAGCACCGGGGCGCCACCGCGCATGCGCGGAACCGGGGCTGAACGTCCGCGTGCGTGCGGGGGTGACCTGCACCGGGGTGACCACCCGGGATCACCCACAGCAAACGAGTCACCCGGGACAACGCGGAACAGAGAATCCGCTCTAGAGAACCACCCCACCCAGAGAACCCTCCTCGGCGGAACCTCCCGGCGGCCCGTTCGAGCTCTCTAGTGCCCTATTTGCGTAGCCACGCCTCTGATTTGCATTTCTCCGCCCCATCCTCGCCCCGCCTGTCGTTCCCACGCGCCCCGCCCCTCCTCTTATCTCTCGCAATCTGATTTGCAGGCTTCGAATCTCAATTTGCATTCTCCCCGCCTACTCACCTCCCTGCCCAAGCCCCGAGGAGATTTGCATATCCGGCACGACGCTCTGCTCTGTTCTGTTTCTATTCGACCCCATCTATTTCTATTATTTCTACTTCTATTAATTCTCGTTCTATTTCTTTTCCTGTTTTCTGTTTCTTTCCCTGCGAAGTACAAACCACACCTGATCTCACAGATGTCCAGTGTAACCTGCAGCTGCTTTTGGTAAATATGAGCAGAACTTTACAGCACACGGTTTTCCCAGCAACATGAAGCAGAGAGCGTATTCAAAAAAAAAAAAAAAAAAAAAAACAAACCACAAACACAAAGACGACACACAGCCTTGTAAGTCGGGTGATTAATTCTATTCAGTACGCTTTTACTTAAGTTAGATTACAAGAAAACTAAATTGGGCTCGCCCAGTGCCCTGTGAGTAGTAAAAACCACCACCACACAGTCAGTCATTCAGCAGAGAGCTCGCAGCAGCTCCCCGGCTGCCGCAGTTATGGAACGAAGCGTCTGGCTCGCACACAGAGCCCCCCAGCCCCTGCTCCCACCGCTGACCAGGTGCGGGTGCCGTTCCGCTCCCTGGGGGCAGCTCAGGCCTTTCCCTCAAGTGCACCCGCCAGAGACATTTCCGGGTAAGGATGAGTTTTTTAATCCTTTCTATAAACAGAATTTCTTTGCATTTTAAAAACCTTGTACATCACTGACATTGACTCCTATGTCTCTTTTTACACATACGTATGTATTTAGGGAATATATTTGATTCATATATATCATCTATTTCCACTGTAATATATATCTACTTAGACATCTACACACTTGCGTATGCATTTACATGTATATATCTGCTTAAACTTATACAGAATATCTGTTTATGCTTATATATATCACCACTTATTATCTAGAATATCCATTTATAGTTACGCACCTGTTTAGCCTTCTCTTTGGACACAAATATCTTTCTAGACTTGCAGATGTTGGCATATTGTTACAATCATATTATTACATTTATGTATATTTAGACAGAGCTATCGATTCACACTTGGCGTGTGGCACGATGAGCAGTGACACGTGGCCAGCTGCACGGCTCAAGCACGAGGGACACCCCGACCTGCCAGGGAAAAGCGCCACTGAGAGCCAGACAGAAACAAAGTACGTCAGAGCACGCTGTCAAATATTGGGGAAACACTCATAGCATCCAGTTGCCTCTCTTTTTCAGTTTTTAGAACAAATACCCATCTGCTTAAGTACACCTAATAAATTATATGCTGCACCTACTCAACAATTACTCTTAACTATGGAAGTCAACACGTAAATTAGACCATTTTATTTGCTTTAAGTTTCATTGATAGGAAAATCAGTGAGATAGAAGACATGGGTTTACTTTAAAAAATAAATAAATATCCCCATTCCTGCAGTGCAGCATAAGGCTACGAAAAAGGAGCGTCAGACTCACGAACACTTTTGGCTGCACTGCAGCACACAGGGGAACACGTTTCTGTGACCGTGACAGCTCGACTGTCGCAACCGGGAACCCAAAGCCCAGCGGTGCCACCAACCTTTGCCAGGCCTGCTGTGCTGGGCTCTGCGGAAGGAAATGGACTTTGGTTGGTTGTTTCAAAGAAAATGAACAGTCCTGTTGTTGATGAGGCCACTGCCCACTACATCACCTGGGAAGATCCACTCGGAGGGCAGGTTCATAAAATGCAGCTTCTTGGAATGAGGAATGCTGCCGTTTTGGAAGATTTCTTACCAACTGAAGTCAGAACTACACACTGTAGGTTAAGAGAAAAAAGTCACTATTGAAACAATAACTCATCCAAACCACACATGGACTCACCGCCACCAGTTACGAGGCTGAAAGTGCTTCTTGGGATCACCTGGCAAACACGCAGAACAAAACCGATTTGCCCAGGTGCCTGTATCTCTGTCAGCTTTTTGAGTACTATTCTAAGATATTTTAAAAACCTATTGAGTGAAAAAGAACAAAGCATTTGTCATTGAATCAGGTTGTTTCTTCTGGACATCTGAACTCTTACAAACACCTCCTTTCCTCTTTTAGTACAAAATCATTTCCATAGTATCATTCAATAGTAAGCCCACAGAAACAGAAGATTACGCTTTCAGGAAGAGAAAATAACCAGAGGGAGGTGAGCTCTGCACAGGTGTACCGTGCTCCAGAACAGACCTTATTTTTAGTACTCCTGGTAAAATATTTCGTATTAAAAATATAGAAGGAGAGTCGGTGCATTCTTAATGTTAACTTTAAAGTCCACTCTACAAGTACCTGAGGAAAAGTGCAGACACGCGTCCTAGCCGTACCTTGTACGGGCAGACCGCTCTGGATTCCTTCTGTCTGGTACTTCTGTAGCAGAAGACGGGGCAACCGCGGTGAAACGGTGGCAGCAGACATCCAGCTGAAAGAGGAAAAGCCCTTCAGAACAAAGCTGGAGAGGAACCTGACACTTCCTTTTTTCTTGTGAAGGCTACAGTTGAGTGGAGAAAAAAGTATTTTGCACCATCTTCAGTACAGCTGTTGATACGGCCACTGGAGCGTTTGCGTTTTTTGGATAACCAGGCCATTTTTGACTCATTGGCAGTCTGAGTTCCCTAGAACACATTTTCCCAGATACACACAGAACACAGACACAGATATCACCCAAGTATAGCCAAGATTTCCTTCCTCGCCCTGGATGCTGTCATTGAAGAGCCCAGCAGCCCATCCGTCCTCGTGAACCGCCCCACTGGAAAAAAAAAAAAATTATCTTTTCCAGGCTGTTTCTTCAAAGGGTAAAGATATTTTAAATTGCAGTTATCTTTTCCAACAAAGTGATTTTGTGATTCCTTTGAAAAGGAGGGTAAGCTTGCCAGAGAAAGATAGCGACAGGGAGCAAGACAAGGTGACACAGAGAGAGGGGCAAAAGGGCCAGGGAGCAGGGCAAAGGGAAGAAGAGGCCAAAATGAGAGACAAGGAGCAGGAGACAGAGACGGTGGGAAAAATCCTAGAATGGGCAGTGGGAGAGACAGACAAAGGAGAAGTGGGCGCCGGGCTGCGGGACAGAGACAGGAAGGAGGAAACGCAGTGACAGGGAGCAGGGCAGAGCGACAGAGAAACAAAAACAAAGAGGGAAGAGGACAGAGAAACCAGGAGTAAGACAAGGAGAAGGGCAGAGAAACAGGAACCGGGCTGGGTAGGGAGCAGGACCAAGAGATGGGGCGAGGATGGAGATGGAGGAAGAAACCTGGGATGGCCAACAGGACAGGGAAGAATATAACTGTGGGTAGGGAGCAGGACACAGGGATACAGCGAGAAACAATGGGACAGGGAGCAGCATTAAAGGTCAGAAAGAATAAGAGATGAACAGGAAGGAGGAATGGAATGCCGAGATGCTGAACAAAAAACGCCAGCAACAGTGAGCGAGACAAACGAATAGAGAGAGAAGGGCAAGGCAGGAAGAAGAGAGATAGGAAGGTGGGAGATAAGAGCTGCACGTACAGGTACTGAGAAGAAAAGAACAGCAGGGAACAGGCCAGAGAAACTGTGGGGAAAAAAAGAGACTATGCAGATCAAGACAAAGATATGGAAAAGGGAAAAACAGCTATAGAAGATGGAGCAGGACACAAAAATAGAGAGAAAAGGAGAGGTATAGGGAAGCAAAATTTTAAAATAATAATAATAAACCAAAACCACCACCAAGGAGGGGCAGGGAGGCACTAGGACGTGCAAGTGGGGGACGAGGCCCCGAGGGCCAGGGACTCACAGCGGCTCTCGCTTTCGGTGGCTGCCAGGAGGCTTCTAACAGCTCAGACGCTCCCGTCTCCTTCTCTCCTCCCTTCCTCTCCGGTAACTCGGGGCGCTCGGCCGTCCTCAGCCTAGGAGAACACGGTGGGGTGTCAGGGCTCCTACGAGACGAGGCTTCGGGGACATGGAGCCTCGCTGGCTCGCTCGCCAGGCAGCCGTCCCGCTCGAGGATACGCGCACGGACCCTGCCGCGCACGTTGGCCCCCGGCCCGCCGCACGCCGCGCAGAGGGAGCCTTCGCCACCCGGAGAGAGGGGCTCGCTCTCTCGCCCGCCGCAGGAAGCGGACGTAGGGCCGACGGCCCCGCATTTCTTCCTCTTAACCTCTCCCCAACCTCTCTGCCTCCAGCAGCAGCAGCCCCCGTCCACGCACGGGACGTGCTCCCCTGTCCCTTCTCCCGCCACGCTGCCAGACGAGCCTCGCCAGCCCGAGGCGGGCGCAGCCAACGGCATCCCCCGGGCTGGGAGCGAACGGCCACATCCTCAGCGCGGCCTCTGGGAGAGGGAGAGAAGAAGCAGCGGCCGTTAGCACCGTAGCTCATCCCTGCCCCAGCCTGCTCCTTCCGCAGGGGCCACCGGAGAGGTGCCGAGGGCCGGCTTGCTGCCTTCACGACGGGGCTAGGGAGCGGCCCAGGAACACGGGACGGGCTCGCAGGAGCTGCCGGAGCTGGGGGCGGCTGCACGGGGCGAGCGGGGCTGCGGGAGGAGGCTCGGGGGGAGCTCTGGCGAGCTGGGGACGCACCCGGCATCTGCCCCCGGCCGGCTGTTGCCTCCTGCTCCTCTGCCGCACGCTGGGGACGGAGGACGGCGCCGCGTCTCCCACCTGGGCGCTGCTCCCCAGGTTCCATTCCCCGCCTGGGCTGGGGGGTCTGCTGAGCATCGGGCGTTCACAGCTCCCCCTCAGAAACACAGAAATTCCAAATTAGAGTTCAGCCTCTGAAAAAAATAGAGCAGGAGAAAGCAGAGGAATTAGTCAGAAGAAGGGACAGGAGAGCAGCTGAGCTAACGGAGGATTCGAGGGAAACGGGCCACCTCAAAACACAAGGCATCCTCAAAAAACCAGAGCAACTGCAGCAACGCCAGACAGCATTAAGACAAACTGACACCGTTTAGGACACGCTCAGCATAAAAGCAAACACATCCAGCGGTGCAGGAAAGCATCTCGCCCCTTCCCCACAGCACCGCCACAGGACACAGCCCTGTGAGGCCACGGGATGGGCTCGTACTGAAACGGAGAAATAAGCTTGACAGCAGAGTCAATTACACCGTTAAGCAGGCAATGTTCCTTTCATCTGCACTGGGGAGCTCTGGGGGTCGTCCTCTGTAAGTGCGCCCACGACTGGATACTCTTGCATTGCTTATAGTCACACAGCTGCTACACATTAATTACAATTGTTTTAAATTTTAAACATACAATATATCTAGCCTAAGAAATAATTGATGAAGTTAGTTATAAATGTTTAGTTTCTCACTGACAACACATCTATTAGTTAAATATAAACTAAGCTCTCAGCTTCTAAACAATGTGTTATTAAATCTTCTGTCTCCCTCTTGTCGTGCAGAAGGATCTAAAAGGTGAAAAACATCCCCTCATCGTGCAGGCGGTCAGAAAGCATTTACCTCACGTGAACCGGTTAATGAAGGGTACATCTTCTATAACTTCATCGCAGTATACATTAACTTGGTAGCTTCTCTTGAATTCCCCCCTTTTCAATATACTTGCAAACTCTTTGGCAGTATAAATCTACGAAATATTATCATCTCGTGTTGTGGTACAGCACAATTATTTGTTACCCACTAGCGGTACCAAACAGAACACTGTAGCGTAATGTAAGTAAAAACGACTAGCATCAAAATCAGAGTCCTAAGATCAATGCTGACAGAACTGCGAAGACGCAGCTCCTGCCGGTTCTGACGTTGGTTTCTGGCACTTCTGACCGCTTCGGGTCAAACGGCGCCTCTTCCCCCGGCCGTGCGCTGCAGTACCCGAGTTTCGCCACAGGGCGGCAGCACTGAGACCGCCGCGGCAGCCCCGGGCGAGCGGTCGTGCCGCGTTTCGCGGGAACCTCGCAAAATAAACCCCAGAACGCTTAGAGATAATGGGCTAGCAGACTTGATTTAATCTTTATTTACCATTGTAAAAATAAAGCTTTCCCCCTTTAATTTTTGTCATGTATTGTAATTCATAGAGATATTGGAGCCCGTCCTACCTGAACTGTAGAAAAGACAGCAGCCATGTCTATTTTTAAATAAAGTCTAAATCAATTTGGGAAACAGGTAAAGGGGTGTAGCAAATTGTGGAGAGTCTCTGGCTGTGTGCTGTGAACAAGCCAGGGCTTGATGCGGCTGTGCTACACGGAAGGATTTCCCTGAGACACCAGAGACAAAAGGAAAGTAAACAGAAGCCGCTCTGCCCTCGACCCAGGCTGCAGGAGGGGCGTTGCCGCTGCGCATGAACAGTCTGTGAACAGTGCCCTGCAGCCAATCACCATAGTGGGGGGGATGAGTGACTGTGAGTGTAACCAATTGTAGCCTGCGCTTGCCGCATGGCCTTTTGGTATAGAGTATATAAGGCTTGGAAAAACGTGGTCTCGGGGACATTGATATTCAGTGTTGTTTAAGAGTTCATTAAAGAGTACGGATGGTAAATTCACATTGAATTAGACTCCTTACTCTCGCCCGGCCCGCCCGTTCGATCAAAGAGCTTATGCCGGCGTCTGGATTCGTCGAATTTGCTACCGCCACATTTGGTAGCAGAGGATGGTTCGTTAGCAGAGCATAACGCTTCGGATCTACATATGGTAGCAGAAGGATGGATCGTTAGCAAAGCATAACGCTCCGGATCGAAATTACTGCGGTAAGCAGCGTTCATAAAAACGGAGCCAAGCCGGGGTGTGGGATAGTGTGCTTAGTCCGGTATCAAAAGACGGGCACCAGTCGAGCTGGCCACTCGCATCCTACGTTAAGACCGCGCTGATAAGATAATGGATATTGAAACAGCCGCGGCACTGCTGACGACTATTCTCTCTAAGAGAGGTATTGAATCGTCACAGGAAAAGCTAATCACATTGATTTTTTTAGCTCAGAAGTGGGGACACTTTGGAGAAGTTCCACTTTTGTTTTCCCCAACAGAATGGAGATCAGTGGGGGACACTATGTGGGACAAAACTATCAGAGGGGAAGAAGAGAAAGAAATTAAAGCTGTGAGAGAATTGTGGAAAACCGTATTAGAATCATTAGAAATTATGAAATCGGAACAACGTGCCGCCCTAAGAGCCGCGGAGGCGCTTGTCCAAGAACAAACCTGGACTGATAAAACTTGTCCAAAAGAAAAGAGGGGCCTGTGGGCTACTCTGTGGGGTCTGCCTGCCGTTCGGGGTGGTCGCGGGGTCCCGGCTCAGCCAATACTTTCACAATCCGATCTGCAACGCGGATTAGAAACTGCGCGGCTCGTAAACAAAGGACCGCAAGTTTCCCCCTCCGAGTCTCTGGGACAATGTGCCAAGAAGGCGGAAGTGCAACTAGTCGACTGTCCGGATGTGGGAGGCCCTGAGTGCCGCCCTCCTCCTACCGCTCCGCCTCTGCCCTGCCCCGAGCCGGACGCCCCCCCTCCCTCCGAGAAAAGCGTGGAGGCCGGGCCGGCGCCGTCGCCGGGGCCGGGGCCGCCTCAAACTTTGCCTCCGCAAGCACCCGCGGAAGTTTTTTGTGAGCCTCCTCCTACATCATTGGGCTCACCCCAAGCAGTAGAGCAGTTACTGCAAGTCATTACCAACAAGCTTGAACAACTTAACTTAAGAGTGTCAAATGTAGAGAAAAATAAGGAACAAATTGAGTTTCAAAAACCAGCTTGCCCTTCACAAACAATGCAATCAAAGGTGCCTATAGACTCTACTGACCAGCCGCAGCCCCGACGTAGCAGATGGTCAGGGGTCATCAAAGATGCCATTCTAGAAGGTGATTGGTCTCCAGCAAAATTAGCCCTACCGGTAATTCAAAATATGAACACTCAGACAGCGGTATGGGAACCACACGATTGGAAAATTTTGCAGCAAGCAAAACAAACAATCATGAACTATGGTATACGTTCAGCAGCTACCAGACACAAAGAACATCTCCGAACCTGTATCACAATCAGCGACCAACTGTGAACCAGGCTTCTTTCACCTCAACAAGCCAAGCACCGCAGGAAGCCTCGGAGTTGATGTGGAGACAGCAGTAGATATAACATTGACCAATACTGCAATTCACAGAATACCAACGAATGCTAAAGGACCTTTATTTAGACAAGATAGTCTCATTGGAGGCCTATTGATTGGCCGTTCTTCTGCTAGTATCAAAGGTCTTATAGTAATACCAGGTATAATTGATGCAGATTTCACAGGAACTGTTCAAATCCTGGCCTACACTCTGCATCCGCCAATTTTTATTCCTTCTGGGAGTAGAATAGCTCAGGTAGTAGCACTGGAAAACTGCCTACCGATGCTTCCAGGAGTCCCTCCAGCATCCTCAACAGAAAGGCGTGATAAAGGATTTGGATCGACAGGTCCTGCAGTTTGCTTCACCTCATCAATGACTCAGCGTCCCATGTTACGTGTGCAACTATTTCAATCTGATTCTACTGTTGTTGTAGAGGTAAATGCAATGCTTGATACTGGAGCTGATGTCTCCATCATTAGTCAATTCAAATGGCCACGAAATTGGAAACTTCAAAAATCAATCTCTTCCACTGTAGCTGGAGTAGGTGGTCAAACTACTCCAAATATAAGTGTTGATCCCATTTCGATTAGTTTCCCTGAAGGTCAATGTGTTACCCTTAGGGTGTATGTAATGGAATTGCCAAGCAGCCTTGAGGCGCTTATTGGCCGTGACGTCTTGGGGCAACTTGGTGCCGTGTTAACTACTTCACCTTTTCCTTAGTGGTCACTGGAAAGCAGTTTCCCAACCCTCCATTGACCTGGTTAACAGATAGCCCAGTTTGGGTTGACCAGTGGCCATTAACAGAAGAGCAACTGCAAAAGGCACGTGAATTAGTAGAAGAGCAATTAGTTGCAGGCCATATCAAGCCTTCTACTAGTCCATGGAATACCCCAACTTTTGTAATACCAAAAAAGAGTGGAAAGTGGCGATTATTACATGACTTGCGAAAGGTAAATGATCAAATGCAAGCCATGGGTGCTTTACAGCCTGGATTACCATCACCTGTAATGTTACCAGAATATTGGCATATTCTAATTATAGATTTAAAGGATTGTTTCTTTACCATTCCTTTACATGAACAAGATACACAGCGTTTTGCATTTACACTGCCTTCAGTAAACAAAGCGGAACCAGCTAAAAGGTATGAGTGGGTAGTGCTACCGCAAGGTATGAAAAATTCTCCTACACTGTGCCAAATGTATGTTGCATGGGCACTTCAACCTATTCGTGCATCATGGAAACAAACAATTATTTATCATTATATGGATGATATTCTGTTCTGTCAACAAGCTGAGTTCACAGAAAGTTCCATAGTCCAAATTACGATCAAACTCAAAGAAAAGGGGTTGGTCATAGCTCCAGAGAAAGTTCAAAAGTCTGCACCTTGGAAATACCTTGGTTGGTCCATTTGTGATGCACAGATTCGTCCACAAAAAATTGAATTACATACTGATTTACAAACTTTAAATGATGTCCAAAAATTGTTAGGGGACATACAATGGATTAGAAATTGCGTAGGCATTACTAACAATGATATAGCACCTCTTACTTCACTTCTAAAAGGAGGTGATCCAGCTAAGAAAATAAGCTTAGAGTCCGTGCATCTCAAATGTCTTTCTGATATTATACAAAAAGTACAGACAAATTGGTCTAGCCGAAGACTTTCCGATCGACCAATTTCCCTCCTTATTAGCAATCTAGAACATCCGTGTGCAATCATCTGCCAGTGGCAAAACAAAAACGGGGAATTCCCCATAGATGTTGCTACAGATTCTTCCTTTTGTGCCACTGTCAGATTGAAAACAGAAAATGATTTACGATTATTAGAGTGGATTTTTCTCAGTGTCCAACCAAAATTCAGTATTCAAACGAGACCAGAAGCAATTGGAGAATTGATTCGAAAAGGAAGATCTCGAATATTAGAAATTAGCGGTCAGGAACCAGATGACATCAGTATTCCGATAAATGGAGCCGATTTAGAATGGTGGCTGAGACATTCGATGCCTATACAGAATGCATTATTAGGATTTATAGGCAAGGTACATTCACGACAACCAAAAGGTAAACTATGGCAATTCCTTAGAACAAATCAGTGGTTAGAGAGAAGCAAAGTAAAAGCAAAACCTGTTGAAGGCCTTACAGTATATACAGATGCAGGAAAACGAAGACACCAGGCAGCATGTGTCTGGCAAGAGAATAGTCAATGGAAACAGCATTTAATTGAAGGTTCAAAAGAGGATTCATTGCAGACTTTAGAGCTCACGGCAGTAATATGGGCCTTAAATAATTGGCTGAAATCTGCTTTAAATGTTGTCACAGATTCTTTGTATGTAGCAGGTGTAATACCCAGAATGGAAAACGCCCTGTTAAGACAATCGAATAATCCTCGATTAGGAAAATTGTTTGTACAATTGAGAGCTATTTTAAATCAAAGAAAAGAACCCTGTTGTGTGATTCACATCCGCAGTCATCAATGGAATCTTGGTCTAGGTGAAGGAAATCAAATTGCAGATAGTTTAGTAAGTTCAGTACAGCACATGCCTCCAACAGATAAATTCCAACAAGCGAGACAAAGTCATGAGAGCTTTCATCAGAATGCCAGAGGTCTCCAAAGACAATTCGATTTAACTTTAAATGAAGCAAGAAGTATTGTACAGGCATGTCCTCAGTGTGGAAGCCAGATGTTAGGTATAGGAATTGGTGTCAATCCTCGAGGTTTAAAAGCCTTAGAAGTATGGCAAATGGATGTGACACATGTGCCAGAATTTGGAAGACTTAAATATGTGCATGTTACAATTGATACTTTTTCAAAAATGATATGGGCTACTGCTTTACCAGGGGAAAAAGCACTACATGTATGTAAACATCTTACAGCTTGTTTTGCTGTAATGGGTGTCCCAGAAAAGATTAAGACAGACAATGGCCCTGCCTATGTTAGCCAGAAAGTTAGAACTTTTCTAATGAAATGGGGAGTGAAACACGTTACAGGTATACCTCATTCCCCAACAGGCCAAGGAATCATCGAGAGAGCACATCAAATGATTAAAGGGTATTTGAGCAAACAGAAGCAGGAAGAGTTAGATTGTCAACAGCGTTTAGCAAAGGTGTTGTTTACCTTGAATTATTTATGTCTAACTGGAGATCATGAGGAGCCTCCTGTGATCATTCATCATTATCAGATCAGACTAGGAAGGAAAAACACTTTACCGGAATTCATGGTGAGATATCGTGATCCCACCACTGGATTGTGGAAGGGACCAGTACCTGTTATTTTTAATGGTAGAGGGTATATGTGTCTCTCCACAGATCAAGGTCCATTGTGGGTTCCAAGCCGAGCAGTAAAGCCGGAGTTGAAACAAACTCAACCAAGTCAACTCCCTGCAGCAGAACCCTCGGAGGTCACAGAGTGAGGTGTAACCTTTGCATTGATTTAGCTGTGACATGTATGCGTACTATAGTTATATAAGTAGATCTTTAAACACCACTACCTCTTGAGTAAGTTTATCAACACCCAGCACATCGTTTGTTATAAGTTGAGTATCTTTAAACCAAAGTTCTTGGAATTTGTTTAATCAATCCATTGCGATATTTAAATGGCAATGGAATACCTCAGGTTTATTGCAAAGTGCACTGTTTACGTTGATTGTTGTTGTTATTTATATGTTATGTATAAGTTGTTTTTTATCACATATCAAAAAAGGATTAGAACACACAGCTGATCAATCCTGGCTTGTCCAAAAAGAAAAAAAAAAAAAAAAAAGGAGGAATTGTGGAGAGTCTCTGGCTGTGTGCTGTGAACAAGCCAGGGCTTGATGCGGCTGTGCTACACGGAAGGATTTCCCTGAGACACCAGAGACAAAAGGAAAGTAAACAGAAGCCGCTCTGCCCTCGACCCAGGCTGCAGGAGGGGCGTTGCCGCTGCGCATGAACAGTCTGTGAACAGTGCCCTGCAGCCAATCACCATAGTGGGGGGGATGAGTGACTGTGAGTGTAACCAATTGTAGCCTGCGCTTGCCGCATGGCCTTTTGGTATAGAGTATATAAGGCTTGGAAAAACGTGGTCTCGGGGACATTGATATTCAGTGTTGTTTAAGAGTTCATTAAAGAGTACTGATGGTAAATTCACATTGAATTAGACTCCTTACTCTCGCCCGGCCCGCCCGTTTGATCAAAGAGCTTATGCCGGCGTCTGGATTCGTCGAATTTGCTACCGCCACAGCAAATGAGGCACAGACGATCCTGTTTTATCTCAGAAGGCTTTGGCGTATTTACAGCTTTAGGCACAGCGTGTCCAATCCCGTATAAAATGCACTGTCCATACCAATTCAGCCTGTCCCCCGATATAAGGACATCAGGATGCCACCCTGCATTCACCAAGGGACAATCCTGATCTAATGTTCTCTGTGTATTCTACACCAATATCTGTTCGTCAACAAACCTTTTACTGGTTTCAATTTCTTTCCCTGATTGTCCTTTTTCAAATA